>NC_136745.1:7157500-7757500 GCF_936440315.1 Barbus barbus | reverse complement strand
AATGTCCATGCCATTTTATCATTTCTGTGTGTAAAAGGTTAGGATTTTATATTTGTCAGCTTTCATATTTTGATCCAATGCAAGTCAAAGCAATGCATTAAAATATGAAGTTAATTGTTATTTTTAGGCTTATTTCCACACTCTGGTGCTATTGAAACATGGCTCGGTTTATATGTGCAGCCTGACATGGCAATAATTGCTTAACCAATGGCGTAGTTTTGGGCGTAGCTTTCTATTTGTCTGATCAATGACGAATGGAGGAAGTATTAGGGAAACCTGGGGCACGTTCAGGCTCACACTGCTGGTGTCCAACATTTTGCTACGGTTTTGCATTCCGCTCTAGCTCGGTATACGCAACAATTGAAGATATTTGAAGACATGTTTGTTGTAAGAGTTTTATAGTAACATAGCATGATATCAACATGATGATGAATTTGTAAGTAAATGTAATTAACATCAAAATAAATTCACAAGAGCAAGTAAATTGTTTGCACATGTTTATTTACATTAAAGGCAAAATTACTGAAATAATAAGATTACATATTTATATATTTTGCTATTGTATTGTGGAGTGACACTTTCATAAACATTTCTATGCTCGTCTGATTATATACTGGTAAATATTACAATATCATAGCACAACAACAGTGATCAGCAATAATGATAAGCCTAATACTCACAATAAATATAAGGTCATATAGATTGGAGGTAAGAAGTGGATCATCCTTCACCTGAAATGTTTGTCTTTTCGTCCTGAATTGCGAGGCAAATGTTGGATCACAATAATTAGGAACCACAGTTTCCACAAATCCTTTCACTCGATTGGGATGTTCTCTTTTATTCTGGGCGGCAAGGGCAGTGACTGTAACATCGAGCGTATTTTGCAGTATTAAACACGTATTTATACCGATTTCATCAGGCTCCGAGAATTCTTCAAAAAGAACACAAAGAATGGTCTTCTCAGCTGCCATAGTTGCACCTCTTGCGTCATCAGAACAGGGTGTTCAGTTTAAAAAACGTGTTGCACTGTTTGGAAACAGTTGTTTGATGGATAAAAGCACACATCCTGAATCATGATTTGCTTGCTATTTTTAGTCAGCTTTAAGTGGTATTAGAGGGAGGGACATTCTCATTTTTAAGAAAATTTGAATAATTGGACAAATTTGGTTATACTTCTGAGCTGACTCATCAATTTTTGAGGCTTTTTAAAGGAAGAGAAAGACTACTGTATAGATCTTAAAAGCATATGTCAGATCAAATGTATCATTTTGTTATATTTAATAAAATTAGGGCTGTGTTCGAAAGCTTAGGCAGCTGACTTGTTGCTTCGTTGCTCTGTCAATGACTTTGCAGGCAGCTTTTACATGAAGTTGCCTCCTGAAACTGATTTCAGAAAGACTAAGTAATTTAATTTGGACAGAGTAATTTAATTGATCTGGTTAGAAATTACATTTAAAGTGGGAAAATGGGGTGAAAAACAAATTTGCTGATGATCAGCTTTCTTGGATGTGACACGATCACTGGATTCGGATGTGCCTTGTTGCCCCCCCCCCCCCCCCCCCCCCATCCCAATGCTGCCTACAAAGGAGGCATTTTTCACCTTTTAGATGCAGCCTGTATATGAATAATTTATTTTCACATTATGCAAAGCTCTGAAGATTTTGTGTGTAATATGGACACAGTTATATATAGTATAAATTTGTGTAATATTACGTTTTCAGAATCTCACTGGAAGAATTAGGTCATACAGATACTTTTCAGATACTTTATAAATACTGCGAATTTGGACATGCTCTTTTCACCAAACGTTTTTCAAGTAGAGAAGCATATTTGAATGCATCTGATGACTGTTTTCAGACAGGTTTCCCAAGCACTTCCCCTCCTATACCATTGGGTGAACAAACAGAGAGCCCCGCCCTAAACTCACACCATTGGCTGAGAATGAAGTTCCAAGCTACAAACAGAAACCCACGGCTCACAAACTATTATGAGTTCATTCTTATGGTTTGAGTTATTCATATATGAGCACATCAACTTCCAGTTACACAGTCTGTGATCTCACAGGAGAAGAAAAGAGATAAAAGGAGAGGACAGGAAAAAGAGCAAGACTGTGTGTGTGTGTGTGTGTGTGCGTGTGTGCGTGTGTGTACCCATACATGAAGAGGTGGGGGTGAAGAATGGGAGGAGAGAGAGGAAAGAAAAAAAGAGAGGAGGGGAAAGAGAGCATGAAAGTGAGGTATCTTGATCTCTAGTGCACATCTCCACAAACCCTGTCCTGCTGTCTACCATCACAGCCAGGTAAGAGTGAGCTGTTCGCTAGCATGTGATCCACTGTCTGTGTGTGTGTGTGTGTGTGTGTGTGTGTGTCCTGCGCTCATGCTGGCTGCTGTGGCAAAGGTTAAGACAAGGGTTGCTTTTCTGCTTCTCCACTTTCCCGCTATGCCTCTATACCACAACCTTCCCACACTCATCTTCTGCAGGTTTGATGTCTCTTTGATGAACAATGCTGCCGTGCTCAAGTATTTTAACACATGTGCTACTCTTAAGAGTTATTTAACTATTTTCCCCCCTCTTCTCATTCATTTCTTACTCTGAACTCTGCCCGCGTGGTTTTTGCGTTTGCATGCAACTGAAATGCAAGACTCCTGACCTTTTTCCTGCAGGACAAGCTCACTGCGGCTTTATAATTGCTCTCCCTGTAAGTTTAAGCTTAAGTGGCAAAAAGCCGCAAGCTCTTTTCTTTGGCACTTTTCTGTCTCCCCTGGTTTTAATGTGTCTCGTTCGTGCTAGGAGCAGAGATTTGCTGTGTCTGTTGGATGTTTGAGAAATGTGTGTGTCTTGACTGCGCTGAAGAGGGCAAACATAGGGAGGTTTGCTTTAGGTCAGCATCTGCAACCACTGGCAAGTGCAGGGCAGCAGAAATGCATCCCACAATCTGCCATAACTTTGTACAAGGTTTGATTTAATTTCACAGTCCAAGACAGAGATAATGTGGAAAACGTGGGAATTTGCATCTGCACGCGTGCAAAATGTCAGCCCAGATGGGAGATCAAAATATTTATTAAGTTTTAATAGTCAGCGGATGATGTTTGGGAATGATGACTCCACTGGATAGATGAAGCATTGTTTCTTCAATGCTTTACAGAGTCTCCCACGAACAAACAGATCTGTTTGTGTTGAGGACAAACATTATTGAGCAATTGTAGCATGTGTGCCTGATGCTTATGTTTCAGTCACTTTCAAACACGAAACCCAGTAAACTGCAGTAAAACAGCCAGATTACCTATCTGCTGTTCACACGTCCAACTGCTTTTTTGGGTCCCGTTCACACATCAGCACCATCAGTGCTGTTAAAACTCTGATGTCATTTGGTGGAAATGGCTTTTAAACGGCTACGCCACAAATCTAGAATCGCAAACTGTTCCAGGATCTGTTGATCAATTCCTTCATCTACCCAGATGGAGAAAAGCTCTTTTCTTTCAACGTTTGTACAATTTGACGTTTGTAAATGTAGATAATGATTTTCATGTGGTGCGACCAACATGCATGAAAAAACAAAACCTAAAACAGGAAATGATGTCATGGAGACGACCCCAGCTGACCCTTGTGAGTGAGACAAGGTCAACAAGTCTCTTAAAATATCTGATTACTTAACCTTTTTTTATGAGAGGGAAAGATTAGTTCAGGCTGTAAATGTCATGTGGTGCATCTCCCCAAAAGACTTGATATTTATGAATAATTCATTTAAAAGAAAGCATTTTAGATTAAAAAGAAAATAAAGATTAAAATGTGTACATTCAGTTAATTGCTTATTACTTTTATTAATATTACTTTGTACCTGATGGTTACACCACATGACATTTGTAGAGTCGTTAAGGCAAGACACCAGGTGAATGTGGTTATAATCAACATACTTCCCCATTTGATTTATCACAGTACATTTGGACAGTTGTTTTGTCCAAGTTTTCTTTAATGTTATGTTTAAATATGGAATTGAGGCATTATCTAATTAAATATGCACATATTTGCATACATTTCCAGAACATAAATCGCAACATTGGATAGAGGTTCAAATTTTTCATTTCATTTTGTTGATGTATTAGAGATGTTGAGAAGTCTGAAAATACTGTCAACAGCCAGAAAGAAAATTTACATCGTTTAATTTTTAAAAAAAAGTTATGTTATATATACATTTCATGTTTTATAGTTTGGTGTATGTAACTTCTGCTGAAGTGGAGATTCCTGGCTCAGTGCAGGAGAAAAATAGTAATTTTGAGAGAACTTTAAAACTGTTTATTTTGGATGTATTCTTCCCACAAGCCTGAAAGAAGTCAAGTAATGGGGAAAAAAGCCCAAAAATCCTGCATGAAAAATATTTTATTTGAAGTGTCTTGACTTAAATTTTACATTTTCTTGAAAATAAGTTTCTAAAACCATCGGAAACCAACATAAAGACATATATGCAAAGAAATACATGCTTTTTTTTACATGTCAGAGCTCCTCAAACCATGGGTTTTGTTAACAAATAGCATCAATATGGAACTTTTCAAGCAAGGTTACGCTGGCAAAATGCCAAGACTCATTTGCCGGCATTTCTAGTCACACATCATTCCCCTCCAAAGGGAAAAATGCAGTTGGAAAGGGCTGCATGTGTGAAAGTGCTGTGACACTTCAGAATTTCCAAAAGATGCGGAAACTTGATCTGTCAAATAAAGGAGAAAGAGACTGTGAGTTCTGAAGAAAAAGAAAGGAAACCACAAAAGGAGTGTACGTTCAGTCCTTGCTCGTAAGATTTTATCCATGTCCCATTGAACCTGCGGTCTAGCCGGCTTTAAAGCAAGGAGCGTTTAGCTGCTTTCTCACTCCAGAAGTATGTCTATTAGACATGAGGTCATTTCTGGTGACTCAAGACCTCTCTCCTCATGGATCCTAATATATCTGTTCATCATGAGCACTATTATAACCAAGTCCACTGCTTTTCCTCAATAACATCAGAGACACCCTCTCATATATATATATATAAATATCTCAGATGCATATATATATATATATATATGAGCTACCGGTCCAACCTAAACCTACATTAATGACTCCAGCGCGGGACGCAGTGAGCCTGTGTCTTTGATCTGCTGGTCTGTCATATGATCGTGGCTCGTTATAAACTATGGGGACCCAGTGGACGGGGCCAGAGCAATAGTCTGAGCCTGCGGTGATGAACTTCTGCCCTTTGTCACTTCGCCTCTTTATTAAGAGACCATGGCAGACGGTGCAGATCCCAGTATCTCATGCAGTCACGCTCTAGACCTTCTGCCGGGGTCTAAACTGGTCTTGCGTAACATGCTCAACATTCAATCACAGGCTATGAGGGATGAAAATAACTTAGTCACACAACCCTGCTGTTGTGTTATTTTAATTTAGTTGGGAATAAACGGCAAGCCCTATGGATGTTGTGATAAAGGGGTCGGCTGGGATGGGACTGTGGGGTTCTAGGTAAATCTGTGCCGTGGTGATGTTGAGTTCATCATATATCCCTTCAGCAGCTGTTAATTATGTTTTATTTAAAGCATCTAAAGTTTTATTAAACTGGCTTTGCAGACTGTTCGACTGTCTGGCTTTGAAGGGATATAGTTCACACAAAAATTTACTTAATATAAAAATAACTTCTATGAAACACACAAGAAATCTTTAATGTTTACTAATTTTGATTCGGTAAAAGCGGGATGGAGGCTGTCAGGTTTCCAAAATCACAAAAAAAAGATCCATAAAATCTCATGTATGTCCATGAATTTTAAAGTTTCCAAATTTCATCATTTTACCTTTGGGGTCTGCTAGAATACATTTACATGATTAAAAGTAAAAAAAAAAACATTATTTTTCTCATACTATACACTTTTTTTACCCTTTGCCTGAAAAGCTCAGCTTTCTGAAAAGCCAATTCTGCTCTGATTGGTCAGCAGGCCCAGTATGTTATGATGTAACAATTTTAACACAATCAGATGCTCCTGAGTCTTCATGAGCGTCTGTATACAGTATTATATCTATGGTAACTATGGCTTAGGTAGGAAAAATTCTCCCTCACAGCGAAAAAAATAAAAAATTAAACGTCCTCGACCTAATGGGTGCCCGTTAAGACATGCCACATCAAGACATGTCACACCAGGTTTAATGTTAATGACATCCGTTGTCAACTGGTTTATGCATGTCACAAGTTGGCCAAACCTGGTGCGGCACGTCTTGCTCCTCCTCCATATTGGTAGTTTTGTGATTAACACATTCACTGTATACAAAGAAGTGGTCAAACATGCTTTTTTTAGTTTTTTTAGCAGAAGCATACGGTTCATACATGTTTCAAACAAAATGACCAGAGTAAATGATGATTGACTTTTCATTTTTGGATGACCTGTCCATTAAAAGTGAAAATGAAAATTTGCTATTAATTTACTCATGCTTAGGCCATTCAAGATGTAGGCGACTTTTTTTCTTCTGTAGAACAGTAAAGAAGATTTTTAGCTGAATCCGTGGTCCTTGGTGATTCATGAAATGCATGTCAATGGCTAAAGTCACTTTGAGAGTGAAAAAAGCAGAGACAATAACATAATTAATACCAGAGGCTCCTGATGATATAGGCTATTCAGATCTTATGAACCTAACGAAAACTGTGTAAGACACTGAACTTTATTTACAGCATTATTACCTTAATCTATCTAGCCTCAGGCAAACGGTCCTGCACGCTCACTCGCTACACGCGGCTGCAAACCAATGCCAAAGTACAGTCATCCAGGATAAGCAAACTTAAGAATCAATTTGATAAACTATGCATTACAGATGTAAATAATTAGCTAAAACCAAGCCACCATAAGGGTTTCTTTGTAATATCAGCTGGTGAGTGTCTTTGAATGCACTCTTGTCGGAGCAAGCTGCAAATCTCAGATGCTTCCCTTGACAGAGGATTAAGGTGTCAGGAACCAAAGTTATGTAATTTCCTCTTGCAATACATATTTGCTGCATGATTGGATCAGAGTTACTGTAGGACAAGAAACTGAAATGGCAATTTATATAATATCTACATAACCGTTTTACTAATATTAACAATAAAAAAAAAAAAAAAATAAAAAAAAAAAAATAAAAAAGGAAACAAACTGTTTTCCCTCAACTTGGCTAATGACTTTTCCTGCTCTTTTTCCCCTGACGCAGATGATGCCATCAGAGGTCTTTGTTCCTGGTTGGCTGCAGCAGCTGCTGGTCGTGCTGCTCAGGTTTGTCCTGTCCTGCACAGCCCCGGTGAATCTGACCAATGGGACCGAGTGCAGCGCTCGAGGACCCGCCTCTTACATCCTGGTGTTCACCGGCCACTGGAGCCCACAGACCTTCCCCAAACAGTATCCCTTATTCCGACCACCTGCGCAGTGGTCCAAACTCATGGGTAAGACTCCTGATAATACGAGGTGTCGGGCTGATGAGCCAAACGTAGATTGCTAGAAGCTAAACATCTTGTTCTCTGAGGTTGACCACCGGCAGGGTTGTGGGAAGGTTACTTTGGAACTGTAATAGTTATTTTACTTATTACATTTTGATAGGGTCATTTGTAATCTGTAACCTATTTCAATTACTTTAATAGATTACTTTTGATTACTTTTCTAAATTTCTAATATTTTCAACTGTTAATCATTTAAAACCAGGAAGGGTTCACCTTACAGTATCAACACTGATCCCTGTCAGACTTTCAAAATTCTTCTTCACTTGAATTAAGATTAATTTTAATGCACAGCCACCACCAAAATCAGACTTTAGCACCTCGTTTTACTTTGAGATCATTCTGAGCTTAAATACAGATTTAAAACCATAACAAGAAATAGTTTAGTAGCTATGATATTGATTATGAAATCAAACTTTTGCATAGCTATGACAGAAAACACTGGCATAGTTAGGTAACACTTTATAAGGTGTCCTTTTACATGTTACATGTACTTACTATTATAATAACAATAGATTATGCATAATTACATGCATGTAACCCTAACCATATAGTAAGTACATGTAGTTAATTAATATTACTCAGTACTTAAATATAAAATTACACTGTAACAAGGACACCTTAAAATAAAGTATAACCAATAGTTCATCTTAAAAAATAAAGTACAGAAATCCAAATAGGAAATAAAACCGTTATTGAATAAGCATGTGTCCTATTCTGTCTCTTAAACTCCTGAAACATTGGTGTCTCATATTTTAGAGCAATCACTGCAATTTATGAAAGAAATCAATGAAGTCTGTATTTGGGTGTGTGTGTGAAAATAATTCAGATGTAACCCCCTTTGTAATTGTTACCATTTTCATAAGTAACTGTAATTTAATTACAAGTTTTTTCTCAGTAACTGTAACAATCACATTTATTTTGTAATTAAATTACGAAATTTAGTTACATGTGACTAGTTACTTCCCAACACTGGCCGCCGGCGATGGCTCCACGTGTGTTAGAGATGAGAATGTTTAAAGTTTTTCACCTCACCATATGTCAGGACGCTAAGTACTCACAGCTGGCCTGTTAACCGTGAGATTTGCCCCGATGACCCTCCAAACATACACGCATTACCTGCCACACCACAGGAGCGGGACAGTGTAATGAGGAAAGCAGAACGAGAGCGAGGTCGAGGAGTAATAGCCGTCGCCAGATGACACGGGCTCAGATTCGTCCTGTTAATCACTGATCACTGTGTGCTGGCTTTTTCTGAGGACGAGCTCTTTGGGTGTCGCCGGTATGCCGGCCGTCACACGCCACCGCACGCGAGCAGCAGATGTGGACTGCCTCAGCCAAAACATTTACAACCCAGAGATCCTCAAAGTTCAGGCTATGGATTTGGAGCGCTGAGATGATGTCTGTGCGGTTTCTCCTGCCTCCTGGATGGCTTTCCGGCCCTCTCTTTATCCATTTATCACTGTTGTATCGCAATTATGTTCAGAAACCACACATTTTTGTATGTAATCAAAAGGTTGCGCTGTATATATGAACTCCACATATGAAGGATGAGACTATTAGGGGAAAGACGGAGATAGAGAGATAAAAGCGCTGGTGATGGTTGCGGTTTGTGGTTTAGCTGATTGAGGTCAGGTCTCTTAAATTTTTCTGTCCACATATGGGCCGGACGTGTAGCAGGGAGAGACTAGACGTGTCAGCGTGCCAAATGTGCTGCCTGCTGTCCTGTCATTCTTACTTGTATCTTTTTCTCTCATTTTTCTCTCATTTTTTCTCCGGGTCTGCCAGACCAAAGTGGTTTGTAGTTATGAAGAACACAGTGGGACGTTAAAGAGAGGCTGTTGTGATATCAAGAGCTAATAGGTGAATTATCAAACTAGGCACGTTTTGTCTTGAAACAAAAATTCTATCTGTATTTAAAGGATTACATATTTCCTGATAATTTACTCAACCCCCATGTCATCCAAGATTTTCATGTCTTTTTTTTTTTTTTCTTTAGTCAAAACGAAATTAAGGTTTTTGGGGAAAACAGCCCAGGATTTTTCTCCATATAGTGGAGTTCAATGGAGATCAACGTGTTGAATTGCAGTTTCAGTGTAGCTTCAAATGGCTCTATACGATCCCAGCGGAGCAATAAGGATCTAGCCAAATGATTGGTCATTTACTAAAAAATAAAAATGTATATACTCACACAAATACTCATCTTGCAATAGCTCTGTCTTCAAGCATTGCGTTTAATAACGGTGGAAGAGTCACCCGCGTTAGTTTTCATCTGTGTACTTCAGTTCAAAAAGGTAGAGTAAAAGGTTCGCCCGACTTCGTTGTTTTACCTTTTGTTGTAAAGGGCCTTTGACTTTCTTTGCACGTTCGCTTTGTAAACACTGGGTTGGTACTTCTGCCTACGTCACACATGACCTTTACAACGTGACTACGTTATTGTGTGATTTTGAGCTAGTGCAAGACGAGCAGTTGTGGTTAAAAAGTATAGATTTTTTTGGGGGGGGGTTACCAATTGTTTTGCTAGATAAGACCCTTATTCCTCCGTGGGTATTGTGTAGAGCCCATTTAAGCAACATAGAAACTGCAGTTTGGACCTTCAACTCGTTGGCACCCATTGAAGTCCACTATATGAAGCAAAATCCTGGACTGTTTTCCTCAAAAAAAGTCATTTCTTTTTGACTGAAAAGTGATGAAAACATGAGCAGTTTAAATGTTTTCTCTGAGTTTACCCTTCACTAATGGGCTGCTTTTACTTCTGTGCAGCCGTGACCCATAATGAGCAGTACCGGCTGTGGCAGGAGGGTGCACTGGCGAGCGATGGCATGAAGAGCTTTGCTGAGCAGGGACTCACAGTGGATCTGGTGAAGGATGCGAAGGAGGCGAGGAAGAGGCGAGAGGTGGGGTCCATGTACCGCACAGCCGGGATCCCCTCAGGCATCGGCCACAGCTCCACAGAGCTGCTCCTGACGCCCAGGACCCCGCTGGTAAGATGAACATAGTTACTGCTCAAAACGGCCCATTGTTTTATTCCTAAGTAGACTGCTGCAGTGATGACATATTTTTGTAGGCAAACCCAGAAGTCAGCATCACCTTTAGAAAAACCCAATAGGATTTTTCTACTGGCCGTTGAATTATTGCAGAAAATAAGCTCTGTGACGAGCAAAAGTTTGTTTTCATTAAGATAATCTTCACAAATAAACACAACTTTTATGAATTTTGAAGCCTAAACACGATCAAGTACACCACGGTCTCAAGACTTCAAAAGCACCACAATTAAACTTCCCAAAAACTTTTTTTGGTTTGAGTTAGAATAGTATGCAAGAGCATGATTATAAACACAATGAGGCTGTGAAATTGACGAAAAAAGACATTTAATAACCCCAACAACCTACATTTATTTCATACTAAGTCTAGTTCAAATCTAACATATTTACTGACACATCACTTTAGACTTATTGGTATAAAAATATAATGAATAATTTAGAGTACTACTTGTGCATAATGCACATTTCTTAATATTAAACCTAAAATGTGTTTTAATGTCACTATCGATGAGGTTTGTATGATCTTTGAATAATATTGGTCTTTAAATTCGAGATATTTCAAGTGTACCTGAGGTATACTTGCAACAGTCCCACTTTAGCACAATCAAATATACTCCAGTATATCTTTAGTTGGACCCCAGCACTATTTCTGCACAATTAAAGTGCATTAAGTACAAAAGTAATTGTTCCAATTTAGCAGACTTCAAGTAGTTTACTATACCAAAAATACAATTGCAGGGTGTTTTTATTAAGTACATAAATATGTAAATGCATTTGTAGTATACTTAGCATGAAATAAATGTATTTCATATACATTTAAGTATATTTGTTCTCTAGGGTTAGCAACAGACTTTTTCAAGGCAAGGAATAGAATAGAATAAAGCATGAAAATAACTTGAGCTTGTGTTAACCACAGACCTTATTTCAGACATTTAACCAAAAACTCATTAAAAAAAACCTAGTGATTTCAGGATGATTGAACCAGGTGCACTAAAATGCTTACTCGCTTCTAGTTGTTGTTGTTGTTGTTGTTTTTTAAACCATTGGGTATGCCAGTTCATGCATTAATGAAAGAGCTTCGATGATAGAGTACAACCGTATCAGTATAACTGAAGATTGGTTTCATTTATCCAGTAGAGGAGGAGGTAAACCTGCTTGTCAATGATATGCTGACTTTACATTGGAATTGAAATGAAAACTTCTTTAGAAATAATGATTTTCTGGATGGCAAGAAGGGAACTTCCCCAAAGACATTTCCCATCCCACGGTTTGGACTGTTTAGTTTCAGACATTTTCATTGCACAAAGGTAAAGTCATCAAATTAATAGAGCATAAAACAACCTGAATAAAGACTATGGTAAGCTTTATCCTCAGAAGGGTGCATTCCCTAGAAGACATCCTTAAAGTCGCGACAAAATGGAAGTAGCGATTAATCTTTTCTTATGTATTGTGACGTACAGCAGAAAGTAATGGAGGTACTCTCTCTTTTAACTAGCATGTAGATTACTAGCATATTGGCTGATTTTTAGTACGTATAAAGCACAACTTATTCTGCATGTTTTATGACCATATTTTAGATCCTTAAATCCTACCGCATACCTAAACTTAACTACCTTACTCACCATTAAGAAGTGAGAATTGGACCTTCAAATAAAGTATGAGTGATGTGGGATGTTTCACCCCATGAGGTCAAAATTTGTTTAAAAAAATGAAGCATATGCGCACAGATGAATTATAACATGCATTCAGAAAGTACGTGGGATGAAAATTCACTTCAAACTTACTTTAATGATACAATATACTGATATATTGCACAAAGACAGACTTCACCAGAGCGCAGGTCTCCAAAACCACATCCAGAGTCCCAGGACCTCCAGACCACAACCCTCACTCCCTCCCTTCCGGCTCCTGTGCTGCGTTTCCTGCACCCGCCAGATCTGCAGATAGGGAGAGGCTGGAACCTTTCCTTCTCAGTTTCTGGAATATTTATTTTCCTGTTAGCCATGAGTCAGTTGGTTATAGGGTCTAAAGGCAGCGCTGGTGCTGCTGGTGACCTACATATATTTTTTTGCCAAAGTCTGGAATACAAAGGAGACCTATTAAAAACGGCAACTACCCTCAGATGCGCCTGGCATTCACTCCTGCTGGTACTTAACCACAGCATGGCGGGATGTCTGCTGTGGCGCTGCTGTTTTTAGATCCGCATGGCAGTATGGATCTGAGTATGAATGTGGCCTTGGGATGAGACTGTGAGGTCTAATTTGGCTGTGTATGTGTGTGAGCGTCTGTTCACTTATTATTGATGGTCTGATTGCTTGGGCATATTTATTACATTAAACAGTGGTGAGTCATTTGTTCGGCACATTTGTGCCACAGACATGAATTATGTCTCAAGTTATGTGGTTTATTGAGAAGAGATGAACTTTAAATGATCAGATTTAAAAATCCCATAAACGTACATTGAAGAAGCAAAATAAAAAAATGCTGCTGCAGTTTATTACCAGTGTTGGGGAAAGTTACTTTTAAATGAAATGCATTACAATATTGCGTTACTCCCTAAAAAAAGTAACTAATTATGTTATTTTTCATGGAAAGTAATGTGTTACGGTGATGTTGAGTTACTTTTTAAATCTATGCAGGGCTTGCTTGTTTGTTTAAAAGTAATATTACTTTACTAGTAACTTAATCTGATTACATAACTTGCATTGCTTGTAATGCGATCCAATTTAACTAAGTTAACTAAACTTATCATTTTAAGTAAAGCATTAACACTTACTTTTTAAGTTGAAACGATGCATCATTACTTATTCTAATGCTGAATTTGAAGTTTTGATAACTAATCACAGCATTTTCTTTACAGTGAGGGACTCGACAGCAACTGAAAATGCTTTTTTGACATGCAGTTTAAAGTCAGAAAACCATAGAAACTGCATTAGCAATGCAATAAAAACACTCAGAACTGCACAACTCGTGTGTTCTTTAGAAAATGCAAAACTCTGTTTCAGTCTATTTCTTGTTTATCTACTAAATAACATTTTTACCACAGGATTGTGGGTTTATAGGCGTCTCGGTAGACAAGAAGTTACACAAACACTGGATTAAACGCGCCTTGATGCCTTCTTACCTCTGTATACTGCCTGTGAAAGCAGCATTTATCATCCTTCTGTGTCATTTTCCAAGAAACTACCTAAATATACCGTTGGGCCACAGCTGACATTGCAGTGTGTTTAATTAAGATCTCTAAAAAACAGACACTATCAAATTTCAGATTCCTGCAAATGCATGACCAACACCCTCAAAACAACAGGAAAATAAGTAAATCAGAAAAAGCAAAACGCTGCCCAAAATCAAGGTTCTTTTGCATTTAATAAGATCTAGACAGCAGCAGCGATGTGGATTTCTACAAAGAGTGAGCCATGCAAGAAACCACAGCACGTTCCAGCTGTGCATGCAAACAGACAGAGGAATAGATGAGTTGTGTGTTATTTTTCCTGACACACTATTCTGGCAAATCAGGGCATTGGTTTGGCAATTATGTGTTAGTGTGACTTTGTGCTCTGAAGAGAGATTGAGCTCTATTAGTGCAGGGCCGGAACAGACAGGCACCGCTTGCCTCTCACGCCAGAGAAATTGATATAGCAGGAGGTATTCCTGGAAAAGCCACCGAATGAGAAGAGATGTGAGGGAGAGACGAGAGTAAATCCAGTCTGGAGAAAAGTCCGCTGTAGACTGGATGTTGTCAGAAGGTACCAAAATTGTGGCCCAAATATGGAGGCAAAGTGCAGACTACAAATATATCTGTTCGGCTTTTAATGTTTGCTTTAGGAATGACCTATTGTAATTCACACTAAAATAATCTCCTAAAAATAAAGGTTCTTTATTGGCATTGATGGAAATTTCAGACTCGGTGTGCAGTGACCTTAAGAAAAAATGGTTCTTTTAAGAACTGTTCAATGGAAGGTTCTTTGAGGAACCAAAGTGGCCTTTATTTTAAGAAAGTGATTCAGTATTGCTTAATGGCTCTGTCTGCTCTTCCATAGCTCAACAGGCTTAATGTAGTGGTGCTCAAACATGTTGACTCCAGAGCCCTCATAGTATAAAACTGTTATGTTGTGTTCAAGGAAAAACAACAGCTGTTGAGGGGACAAATTAAGAAGAAAAATAGTTTCTGAAGAAATTGATTTTGGGGAGTTTTAACATTTTAATTTATTTGTTATTTAAAATATTTGATTAATTGCAACCCCCTTAAACAAATTTTGAGCTCCTGGTTTAGAATCACAGACTTAATGACTTTGCCTCAAATGATTCTCTTACAATTTCCAATGAGACATAAAAACACTTAACAGATTATAGAACAATAAAATTGTGGACGTGTTTGTTAATATTTTATTACAGATACAGTATTTGGATTGCAATTCTTCCTTTTGAGACATTTTTAAGATTTCTTCTGAAACTCTGGAGAGAGAAACAGCTAATTAGCAGGACATTTCATAAAATCTCATTTTCTCTACATTTAATCTGAATGCTGTCTGAGAAAAACAGTTTAGGTATTAAAGAGATTTTAAAGGGCTTTTGACACCATTAGACTGAGGGTTATTATTGCTGTAAACCCTGCTTTTAAACCCAGATAAAGGTAAGTTTCACACTTGTACTTTAGAAACGGGGTAAGCGGGGTTATCCTCCTCCAGAGCAGGGTTAGCAGTAGTTTTGCTACCTTGTGATTTCTTTTTTTGTGGGGAGGTTTGACTGATATACCCTGTGTGAACTCAAGCAGACAGGATCTGTTAGGATTTATTATATGTCTGATGAATCATCTTTAGCATCAGGCTTGTGCTGGTCCTAAAATAGGTGATGTCGCTCCATGGCTCGTTTCTCTCTGCGACTGCGTGGTGTGGCTGTTCCCTCATCCTGCTCTGACCCAAGGGCTCTTCCTGAATGAGCTCATAGTCAAAAAGGAAACATTCATCACCATTTAGAGAAAAAAAAACAGATGGTCTAACCTAACATACACAGGAAGGAGTGGAAAATACTGGAAATGGCAACAAAGAAAAGTTACAGATGTGACTTATGAAGCCAATTATGTTAGCAGAGCATGCTGGAGAAAGCAAGTACATTGCCATTGGGTAAATCAGCGCTGATAAGGTCTGTGTGTATGTTTTCAGCACGAGAGTGACTGATCATGTTGTGTTTTCTCTCACAGCTGTCTCTGATAGTGAAAGTGATCCCTAGTCCTGACTGGTTTGTGGGGGTGGACAGTCTGAACCTGTGTGAGGGTGGGCAATGGAAACAGGAAGTGACTGTTGACTTGCACCCATTTGATGCTGGCACAGATAGCGGCTTTACTTTCTCCTCCCCAAACTTTCCAACAACACCTCCAGAAAATATCACCATGGTAAGATACGCTTCCCATGATTCAGCTATACACTACCGTTTAAAAGTTTGGAGTTTGTAAGATTTAAAAAAAAATGAATGCTTTTATTCAGCAAGGACACATTAAATTGATCACAAGTGATAGTAAAGACATTTTTTGTGTTTAGCATATTATAATGATTTCTGAAGGATCATGTGACACTGAAAATTCAGCTTTGATCACAGGAATAAATTACATTTTAAAATATATTAAAATAGAAAAGTGTTAGTTGAACAATTAAAAATATTTTACTGTATTTCTGATTGCATGCTTTGAGACTAAGAAATGCCTTTCAAAAACATTAAAACTTACAGACTCCAGGTTTTCCAGCTGAGTCCTGATTCTAAGTTGATTCAGGAAATGGTTTACATATGAATTTCATATATTTTGTGTTATAGATTTTATTTTTAAAAGTTTACATTTAGAAATCAATGTCTTACATTTTGGCAGATGCACATCACCGCTCTACTGCATCAATATCTGTTTTATTCTCATTCAGATCACCTCTCAGAAGCCAAACCACCCGGTAAATTCCTTCTATTACCCTCGGCTAACCGAACTCCCGCCTCTGGCCACCATTTGGGTGAAGCGGCAGGGCCGAACACCTGTCCGGCAACAGAACCGAGTGTCCAATCACATCCTGCCTGACACAACCAAACCCAACAGATTCTCAGGTAGATCTGCATACACGTTTTACTCATTCAATCGCAGAGCATTCGGTCTCTTGATCATAATCCTCAATTTTCATTTGGCTGGTAAATCCAAAAAAGAAGCGCTATGTGCTTTTTGGTTTACTGCAGCATTGTGCACGATTTCACACGTTGCAGTGTTTTTTTGCGGGGAAGTAAACAGTTGAAACTTGATGAACCCTAATGCACCACATGTGGTAAACACTTTTTATTTGCTTCCACAAAAATTTAAGCATGTGTTGTTCCACTAACTTGCATTTCTTTGCGTTTATTACTACAATTTCCAGGACACGTTGCTAGTATCACACCTAAATTGGGATTTCAAACTGAATACATAGGAGTCATTCTACGATTTAGAGTACATTAATTATAGATACATTTTAAAAATTACAAAAACATTATGACATTATAAAATTTTTTTAAAGGGGTCATATGACATTGCTAAAAAGAACAATATTCTAAGTATTTGGTGTAATGAAATGTGTTTATGTGGTTTAAAGTAAAAAAAACACTATTTTCCACATACTGTACATTTATTGTTGTACTTTCTGAAACGCATCGATTTTTACAAAGCTCATCGTTCTGAGAAGCGAGGTGTGCTCTGATTGGCCAGCTATCCAGTGCCTTGTGATTGGCCGAATATCTCAAGCGTGTGATGGAAATGTTACACCCCTCACCGTATTGTGATGACATTTCCTAACGCCGACGAGACCAAAACAATAAAACCCATTACAAACGAGGCATTTGTTGCATCCAGTGTGGATATAATTACTGATTATAATGACTTATACTGTCTTTTCAAGCAGCGCGTCTGCATTTGTGATCGGAGAAACAAACAACAAGCACTACTCTACACTGCTCAAAACTAGCGTTTGAATAGTCAGTAGCAGAAACATACTTACAGGCTGTGAATCAGAAGAGCCAGACTCTCCTTGCAAAGTTGGAATTGCCCCACTTTATAGAAACAGCCTTTGTGCACGCCTGCATTGTAGGCTACTCTCCTGCCAGGTTCAGGAAATAGTCCTCCGCAAATTGCGCTGCACACACTCTAATATTTGCGTTGTACTGCTCTGGAACAGTGTTGTAAATACAACTTAACCACTGATTTCTAGCTGTGTCCTCATTTGGCAGCAACAATATTACAGCGAAAATAAAAATCACGCCCCCTTTCTTTGCGTAAACATTTGAGCGGTGTTTTGCAAATCTCCCCACATCGTGACGTAGACATTTGGGGGCATGTTTAATTGAGCCATTTTAGGAGGGTGTGGACGAGCCTTAACTTTTATAAAGACTATCTCTTTGGTTTTGAGACTTTAGTCTTTGCAACTTCAGGGATCTTATCTACACACAAGCTTGTAACACTCCAAAGAGAAAGGAAAACTTGAAATCGCATCATATGACCCCTTTAATATTTATTTAAATTACAATCATAAAAAATATTGCAAACCATAACTATGTACTCAATATAGTTGACAGGCAATTAATATACTCCTTGACAATGTCATTAGAGATAAAATGTAGAAAAAAATTAAAACGACATTCCCCATAAATATTTCAACATGAGTAAATTAAATATTTAAAAGAAAACGAAATCTCAACTCAATCTATTTTTTCTAAGGTTTAGACTGTAGAAATGAATGTAAAACAGATAATACAGACTTTAACATTTTTATTTTAAAAAGCGGACATTGCAAAAACTGAAATTTAAGCCGAACTGTAAAACAGGGTGCAAAATATATGAGTGAGACTGTAGTAGAAATTCTCTTAATGGATAAAATATTATATATATCTTAAGAAAAAATATATAATTGTCATCAATGGACATGAACTGTATACCCTAAATTATAAAATGACCCACTAACCTACTAAAAAATGCACATTTGTTATCTGAGCCACTCGGCCCTACAGCCCAAGTACTCCAGTGGTCTGTTTTTTGTTAATTGACCATGCATAAACATGCACATAAACATAATCTCTTGACGGATTGCTTCCAGACAGCTTTTTTGGCTAGCGATCCCTTCATGACTCCTGCATGTCTTGCAGAAACGCCGCTGGACTGCGAGGTGTCGATGTGGTCGTCCTGGGGCCTGTGTCTGAGGCCGTGCTCTCGGGGCGGCCTGCGCCATCGCACCCGTTACATCCTGCTCAAACCCGCCAACAGCGGCACGCCGTGCCCCGAGCTGGAGGAGCAGGAAGAGTGCACGCCGCACAACTGCCTGGCATATCAGTGATGCCGGTCACACCGCTGGCATAGACACTTTGACGCTGTCCAAGTGGAGAGCCGAGTTTAACCTCATGCCAATGCTGAGTCACTGCCGCAGAATGTGGGAGAGCCGCCTGGCTGGACGTCCAGTGAGCTGCATTGGCTCCTCTCCTCGCTGGAAAAGAACGGCTTGTATTCTGTTAATAGAGACTTTGATTATGGGTGCTGTATTCGCAGTAATCTCAGTGTATCTTTGCGTAATCGCACACTATTTTGCCAATATAGATTTGTGGAATAGAAGACTTGCAGTTGCCCGACCACTGATTTTAACATAACTACATGAATTAACATAAGCCTTCCTCTTGATCTCACAACAATAGCAACCGTTTTTGAGTTGAGTGATTTGACACATGGTGCGGTAGTTGGCTGTAGAGGTCAACTAGTAGTCCATTAGTAGTAAAGTAACACTTGAAGACACCCCAGCTCCTCTCTTACAGGCTTAACTATGTCCAAAATGCAGTATACATACAGTTTACAATATTATCTTGTGAGGAATCGCACAAAACTAGCTGTCATATGTCATTTATCAAATAAGGGACCGTTTAGATGTTGCCGGTGAAGAGTTTGTAATAATTTTTTTGAAAGGGTCAGTTATGCTGGGCAATTTGATCAATTTGAACAGTAAAAACACTAATATTGTGAAATATTAATTTAATGTGTTATTTGAATAGCCTATATTTTGAAATGTAATTTATTCCTATATTTTCAGCATCATTAGTGTCACATGATCCTTCAGAAATTATTCTAATATGCTGATTTGCTGCTCAAGAAACATTTCTTATTATCAATATCGGATAATAAGAATTGTGCTGCTTTAATGTTTTTGATTCTCTAGCATTCATTTTAAATAGAAATGTATTGTAACATTATAAATGTCTCTGTCACTTGTAATGCATCCTTGCTCAAAGTATTAATTTCTTTTATTTTTAATCTTATTTACCCCGACCTTTTAATTATAATGCTTTCCACCAAAATATTAAGCAACACAACCGTTTTCAGTAGTGATGCTGAAAATTCAGCTTTTCCGTGACAGGAATAATTGACATTTTATAATATTTCACAATATTACTGCTTTAAATGTCTAATAAATGCATCCTTGGTGAGAGCAAAATACTTCTTATCAGAACATTTAAAAATAATTCCAGACTTTTGACCGGTAGTGATTGTTGTATTTTATGTTTCTTCTAATAATAAACAATGAAATTCTCTATTAAATCATCTCCTCCTTTTTTTTAATATATATAATTTTCCTTAATAGTATTAGCATTATCAGCAGTAATCAATGACCTGAAACATCCTGCTGATAACATGAATCATCTGGTTTTGTGAAGTTCATACAGCGAAACTTTTCACTGTTGTACTGATCATATAATGTGGTATTAAATTAGAAAAGAATGGCAAACAGGAGCGTTTTCGCTATTTGAACTCTAATTCAGATTCTATAATTAGATCTATATCCCACGTTAATGGCATGATTATGTGTGGTTGATTTTCCCTTCAGGTGATGTACTAAATAAAAAGGGTTATAATAATATCACATGGCACAGACATTATTCAGTATTATTCAGAGACAACTCACAGCTGGTGCGTATGAAAACACAAACTCATTTAAAAACATTAGCTGCTGTTATAAACACGATTACAGTTGATGAACGAACATTAATTTATGGTGAGTTTCACTTGCAAATGTCCTTATCTCCTTCCTCTGAACAAAGTGGAATTAGATGGACAGATGAATCAAGGTTTTGGTGTTTATTATCATCACGTCATTTAATTATTTAGGAATAATCATGTAACAACATTATCCTATTAAACCAGCTTGATTGTGTTTTGAAATGCTACCATCTATTGGAGGAAACAGATTTTACAGTGTCTGGAGATGCTGTATTAGCAAATATGAAAAACCTTAACTTATCATTCACAGCAAAATATTAACACAAACAAAGAAAACAGTGATTTTTAACGCTTTTCATATTTTTCCAGGTTTCCTGAACTTTGCCAGAGTGGCCATAGTTTCAAGAAACAGAAACCTTAACCATGAATGAAGGCACCTTATAAACCAGTGCCCAGCTGTTCACTTCCAGTTCAGTTCTGCTTAAAAATACAAATTAATCTGCTGAAATGGTTTGGTTCAATACAGTAAATAAACTGTCTAAATGATGTAAATGGTGCTATATGGTGTAAACTTTAAGCCAGAATTGCCCTTGTAATTATTTAGGCCTTTTCTGTGATGCAGATGACCATTTAGGCCTAAGATTATGAGGAACAGCAGGAAATGCCCCCTCAAAATCCAGACTGAATTTAATATTTTGTATTATTATTTTAATGTTAGGGGTAAAATGAGATTCAAGTACATTTCGCAGTATGTTTTGGGCCAAAGAACCAGCCTGTAAAGTAGTATTTTCTGAAGTGTAGTCTGGTATGATGAAACACATAAATTTTCATGATGAAAGCGATGTCTTGCGCCTTCGTGTGGCTGTGAGAAAACACACAGATGAATGAAATAATCTTAATGGGCCAATAGAGAGAGAATAAACAATACGGAAATTTAAACCTGAATATGATTTGAAATACCTGGCAAAGCCCCAGATGTCTCGAGGACAAATCTCGTGGAGGGACAACACTGACACCCACCGACCACATAGAGGAGCTCCATCTTCTCCTGACGAGACGCCTGTGGATATCAGTGAGGAGGAGAGAGGAGACAAAACCAAGAAGAGGCAGAAAAAGAGCAGATTTTGGACTCTCTCCCCACAAATCCACCAAAGCTCAGAGTGAGCAGGTGGAGCAGAGTGAGGAGGAGCAGGACACTGATGCGTCTCCATCCAGGAGCTGTACTGATGGTAAATAATGAGCTCTGAACTTCAAAAAGTCTATTAATAGGCCTTTTATAACACTTACGCATTCAAAAAGCGGAAGATTCAAATAGTAGGGTAAAAGAACTTGATAAAGGCCTATTGTTTACACACACCACCATGCAAATGCAAATGAGCATGTTTTTTCCACTACATGTGATAAATGTTTTAAAATAGTTTGGTTTCAAAACTATTTCAAGTAACCAGAACTTCCCCTTATTGAAGAATTAATATGAGTATGTAATATTTTATTGATATTAGTTTATTAAAGCAAGCGTTTGGTTGATATTGCTGTCTTTAGATCAGACTTCTCTACAGGACGTCTTCTTGTGGATCTTGTGATTGCAAAGTACAGTAAATATCCACACCGGTGTGGTGACTGACAGCCACACATTCACCTCAAAACATTAGATTCATCCCACAACCCACGCAAGCAAGATAATTCCGCAAAAAGCTGCAATTCCAGGTTTTCAAACAGAGATGGCGACGAAGGGGCAAAAAGTTACGAACTGCAGCTTTAACATAGTTTGAAAAAAAAATTCAAGATTAAAAAAGAACTTTCCCTTAATGAAAAAATTATATGAGTACATCTGGACTGTGACGAGATCACGAGGAGCGAGGGTGAGTTTACTGTCATAACCCAAAATATAACACATAACCTCTTATAATTTATTATTTTAGGTGTATCTATAAAGGAGAATAAATGCTTCAACCGGGGGGTCCGCGACAGTACTGCACTAATTAATGTTGGAATAATGTTGGAAGTCCTTTTTTGTAAAAAAAAAAAAAAAAACGGGTAAAAACATCAAAGATAAAATATTTAATTTAAAAAATATTATAATTACTACATTAACAGCTTTAATAAAACCCTTGTCACGCAGTCACATGGATGTACGATAGCCTACATAAAAGTAGACTGAGCATGCCAAAAAACAAACAAACAAACAAACTGGAGCGCACTTATTTGAAAATGCTAATAATTTATATACAATTTAACTCTACAAAATGGATCGCTTTGTAATATCTACACCCCGAGTAAGTGACTCTTCTGCCTATTCAGAAACAGCTGGTGCAAATCCAGATGTGGATACAATAAACCCGCTGCAGAAGCCCCGGCCAAACACAATCGAGTTAAGTCCAGAAAGTATTTAGAAACATATCAAAAGCTTGGATTTTACTTATAAGGACACGGGTGGCATTGAATTGCCAGTGTGTGTTATGTTCATCTGTACTATCAAACGAAAGCATGAAACTGCTGGGGTTTTTTTTATTTTTTTAATGAGTCCATCAATCAACTGTGGTGAGTCAGAATTACTCTACAATCATGGTAAGAAATGGCTTCTCCTTGAATTGTCACCTGCACCACATGCACAGTTTCTCTCTCTCTGTCGGTGGCAAGGGATTCACATGTGATAAATGCAGGGAAATAGTTAGGCTGACAGAGAAGATTTCAGAATTAGAGACGCAGATCCAAACTTTAGTTGAGGACAGTAAGAATGTGAGGGCTGTAGATACTGCTTTGGATGCGACTACATTTCACTGCTGGTTATACCCTGTATAATTGTGTATGTGACAAATAAAAATCTTGAATCTTGACTAGCTCAGGAAGTCCTGTACATTGTTCGGTTTCGGTAGAGTCCGTGCAGCAGGGCAACTGGGTGACTGTGAGGCGGCCTAGTTGCGGGTCAAAACACCGCTCTTCCGATCAAAACATCAAACAGGTTCTCCCCACTCAGTGACGCACCCACTGAGAACCCTGATGAAAGTGCTCTAGTTATTGGCGATTCTATTGTACGGAACGTGAAAATAGAGACACCAGCCACCATGCATGTATGTACCAAGAGCTTCTTAAAAACCACAACAAATTCCTTGTGTGTTTGCGCACACTTGGCGAATAAAGCTGATTCTGACCAGAGTGCCTGGCATCTTGGCAAATTTAAAAGTGCTGGCTACTGCTAAACGTAACTTCAGTAAGATTGTTATTCACGTCGGCGCTAATGATGTTTGACTTCGCCAGTCGGAGATCACTAAATATAATGTTAAAGAGGTGTGTGAACTTGCAAGTACTATGTCAGACACTGTAATATGCTCTGGTCTGCTCCCTGCTTACCGTGGTGATGAGATTCATAGCAGACTGTCGTCACTCAATGGCTGGATGTCTAAGTGGTGCCTGCAGAATAACATAGGTTTCATAGACAATTGGAAGAATTTTTGGAGCAGACCTGACCTGTTGAAAAGAGATGGTCTTCATCCCTCCTGGGGTGGTGCCGCTCTTCTCTCTAGAAATATGCCACATAGTCTTAGAGTTCGTACTTGACTACCTGGGGCCCAGGTCAGGAAGCAGATAGACTGATTAAACCGACCGTCTGCTAGCCGCCTCGTGTCACAGAATCAGTTAATTCTCAGCACATAGAGACTCCTTCACCTAGATATCACACTATAGAGACTGTTTCTGTTCCCCGAACTAGAAAATACAGAAAACATCCAAACCAAATTAAGAGTATGATACTCTGAGACTGATATGTTCTTAGAATTGCGAGTTTATATCTCAGAATTATGACTTTTTAACTCGCAAGTGCAAGTTTATATCACGCAATTCTGAGAAAAAATAAAGTCAGCTGTCAGCTGAAAATATTCGGCACAAATAAATTCCTTGAACTATAACTTCCCACTCATGTCCACTGCAGTCATCACAGCCTTCACATTCTTTCTGATTTGAGTGATCCTTTTCTATCTAGCGAGCTAAATATGTTTAACATGTGAATTCTTGCTAAATATGCAGTTATATTTGTTGGCATGAATTGTACTCGTGATGGAGCGAGTGAAAACCACGACACTCCGACTTTTAAAAAATCCGCTCCTCGCTCCAGTCAAATTCACTCCGCTCACATACTCTGATTGTGAGTAACTGTTGCTGTCATGAAAGATCTATTTCAGAACCAGCCGCTATCAAAATAATCTGGATGCGGGCCAGATATTATTGCTAGCGGGCCAGTTTTGGCCCGTGGGCCGCCTGTTGCCGACCACCGGTCTACTACTTCCGGTAAGAATTTGAAGTGCAGATTGATGCACACTCTAATGGCTAATATTGCCCACAACACATTGCGCTGTGGACGAGGATTCGATTAGAACTACAAACACGCATAAAAAGTGTTTAAAAAAACTACAAACATGGCGGATATGCGCGACCGACAGACAGGTAGAGAAAGGGATTTGAGTGATAAATAATCAATGTCTAACCTGATGAAAAATATTTATTTGATGTTATCTAGGTTATATTTCATCTGCAGCAACACTCAGATGAAATATATATGATACATTTGGTCATTAGCTTTTAAATGCATCATTATGAAAACACATGAGTAGAGTTCTCGGCATGAAAGACACGCATTGTGTTTCTTTATTTCTCTCCAATACGGCAGGAAATCAAATTAAACGAAATGTGGATGATGTTAACTGTGACAAGATGATTGACAGGGCAGTTTAAACAGTTCCAGGATGCATGTAACTTAGCAACAGAGCATTATGACGAAGTAGTATGTCCCAAAGCTTGCCTACTATTCTGCTACATACTCAAAAGTATGTACTTTTTCTTCACAAAAAGAGTACATACTTTTAGGGCGTAGTATAAGTAGGCGAATTGGGACTCAGCATTATTTCTGTGTGAAATTATAGAGTGACACAAAAGTAAAAACATTATTGTTTTTTATTTTTTTTTATTGTCGAATTATCATACATAATGACACAGTTTTGACTGTCAAGGAGTGTGCATGAACGAGTGTGAAATACCTATAATTACGTTGCTTATTCTGATCACTTACAGTATCTCACAGAAGTGAGTACACCACTCACATTTTTGTAAATATTTTATATCTTTTCATGTGACAACACTGAAGAAATTACACTTTGCTACAATGTGAAGTAGTGAGTGTACAGCTTGTATAACAGTGTACATTTGCTGTTCCCTCAAAATAACTCAACACACAGCCATTAATGTCTAAACCGCTGACCACAAAAGTGAGTACACCCCATGTGAAAATGTCCAAATTGGGCCCAAAGTTTCAATATTTTGTGTGGCCACTATTATTTTCCAGCACTACCTTAACCTTCTTGGGCATGGAGTTCACCAGAGCTTCACAGGTTGCCACTGGAGTCCTCTTCCACTCCTCCATGACGACATCACGGAGCTGGTGGATGTTACAAAAATGCCCCACAGATGCTCAATAGGGTTTAGGTCTGGAGACATGCTTGGCCAGTCCATCACCTTTACTCTCAGCTTCTTTAGCAAGGCAGTGGTCATCTTGGAGGTGTGTTTGGGGTCGTTATCATGTTGGAATACTGCCCTGCGGCCCAGTCTCTGCTTCAGTATGTCACAGTACATGTTGGCATTCATGGTTCCCTCAGTGAACTGTAGCTCCCCAGTGCCGGCAGCACTGATGCAGCCCAAGACCATGACACTCCCACCACCATGCTTGACTGTAGGTAAGACACACTTATCTTTGTACTCCTCACCTGGTTGCCACCACACACGCTTGACACCATCTGAACCAAATAAGTTTATCTACATCTATTTCCCAAACACAACCTCTGGATATGACGCTGAGCACATGCACTCAACTTCTTTGGTCGACCTGTTCTGAGTGGAACCTGTCCTGTTAAATTGCTGTATGGTCTTGGCCACCGTGCTGCAGCTCAGTTTCAGGGTCTTGGCAATCTTCTTATAGCCTACGCCATATTTATGTAGAGCAACAATTATTTTTTTCAGATCCTCAGAGAGTTCTTTGCCATGAGGTGCCATGTTCCAGTGAGCAGTATGAGAGAGTGAGAACGATAACACCAAATTTAAAGGGGTCCTATTATGCTCTTTTACAAAGTCTTGATTTTGTTTTGGGGTGTACTAGAACATGCTCTCATTCTTGGTGGTTTGAAAATCACATTATTTTTCACATAATTTACATTATTACAATACCTTTCTCCCCAGCCTGACACAAACGACTCGATTAGTTCCGGGTTTGATGAAGGCCCGCCTTCTGAAAAACGAAATGTGTTGTGATTGGTTAGCTCTCCCAGTGCGTTGTGATTGGCGAACAGCTTAGACTGCGTTTCAATATTGCCCCGACCCTTGCCAGAACAGCAAGTTCGTCAATATTGCCATATCAGTTCAGACCCCGAGAATATTGAACAAGAGGATCGTGCAGAACCTTTGCATGCACGGATATTGCAAGACATATTAAAGTGATATGTTATAGTTGTTGTATTTTTTTTTTTTTTTGGCTAAATCACGTTTTAGATGGGATGTCAACAACAGCTTAAAAATAACTGCATTGAGTATGTACAGATAAGTGCAACGGTAATATGTATTGCTTATTGTTCTTTAATTCTAACATTATAACATGAATTGCACTGAAACTGTTATACAGTTGAATTTATTTATACCATAGTCTTACAGACTTACACTATTTGTGGCTGCATATATATGCAAATTAATTCTCTGCCAGCAGGAGGCGCTGTTGGAGCAGGAGAGATAACGCTGTACACAAAACAGAGCTCCGCTCACAAACGCTGCTTTATCAGACATTATATGCACGATTAAATGTTAAATTTGTGATATCACAAATACAGGAAAACAACTTTGTAGTCCAAACGAGCCGTTCGCTGTAGTTCTTGAAAAGGGATTTTTTAAAAACGAAATATCTCCCTTTGGAGTGGACTTTGGAGATTTGTAACTTTGTAGATCGTTTTATGCCCAAACACACACACTACACACTGACTAAAATTCAAAAAGTGAAAAAGCATAATAGGACCCCTTTAACACACCTGCTCCCCATTCACACCCGAGACCTTGTAAAACTAACAAGTCACATGACACCGGGGAGAGAAAATGGCTAATTGGGCCCAATTTGGACATTTTCACTTAGGGGTGTACTCACTTTTGTGGCCAGCGGTTTAGACATTAATGGCTGTGTGTTGAGTTATTTTGAGGGGACAGCAAATGTACTCTGTTATACAAGCTGTACACTCACTACTTTACATTGTAGCAAAGTGTCATTTCTTCAGTGTTGTCACATGAAAAGATATAATATTTACAAAAATGTGAGGGGTGTACTCACTTCTGTGAGATACTGTACATTGGGCACTTTTTTGCATTTAAATTCTGACTCTTGACGTTGAAAATGATGCATGTGTTTTTTGAGGGTATCGGTTAATTTCTTGATTGACATTTTGACAGTGCTTGCTTGCATATTTTAATCATTTGGTAGTTCTCTTCAATGCATTTGCCCTGATTTGATCCATGGGAAATTTAGCTAGCATTATATTTATATTATTTTGTCGTCATTATTTTGTTATAAGGAGTTAAAAATGGTTCTTCACAACCTTGATTTACATTCATCACATTATTTTGACAGTTAAGGTTTTGGGCGGGTTTTTGTGAGCTTTTGGGCTCGTCCATCCAATCTGGCAACATGGAGTACCAACGGCCACCTGGACGTGAAGCAGGTTCACCCCCGAGTGCTTCTGGATGTCTCCCAATGGTAACACTATATTATATATTATGTTGATTTAAAATATAATGGTAGCCTAGAACTGTCTAAATATACTGTATTTCTGGCAGAAAGAGCTGGGTATATTACTTACTAATTGTAATTCGTCACTGATTCCAAATTACATGACAAAAATGGTAGTTAAAATGTGTAACGTAATGGATTAAGTTACTAAGTAATATAATCAGATTACATTTAGATTACTTTTGTCCCAACTTTATCATATTGATTTAAATAGGATAAGCTTGTACCATATTGATATAAAAATATAAAGAGTAAGAAAATATATTCCATTTGTTATTACCACAATGTGCTTTAAACATTATATTACGTCAAGGTTTCCCAAACTGGGTTTGTGAAGGAGCTGCAGGGGGTTTGAGTTTAATAAAAAGCTAATTATTATTTAAATCATAAAATGTTAAATAAAAATAAATCATTTTAAAATCAATCAAAAAACCTACTAAGAAAATGAAATTGTTATATTTGTTTACCTGCATGTCATGTGACCATAACCAATGTGAGACAACCGTGAACATGCAAATGTGTTACTAAAATATTTATTTTAAAATCTCAGGTGTACTTCAAGTAGCTAAATATATTAGGTGAAAGAGGACAAGACGACAAAAAAGCTTCTTGAAAATGTGTTTCAATTTTGATTTCAGCCTCCAACGATTATGAAAATATAGTAGCCTATAATCGAGATAAAACTATTATTGCGCCCCCTTTCCAGCGGTGCCCTTTTGTTCCTCCATAAAAGGCCAACTTCACAATTTCAAAATCATGTAACGAGACTGGGACGTGCTTGATTTAAGTTGATTAGATTTATTTTTGTTTTTAAACGCGTGACAGAGAACATGCGCTCAGAGAACACAACACGGACATGTAAAGTCATCTTTTAAGCACCTCAAATACTCGCAAAAATGTGTCAATGCGGCGTTTAATGATTATTCATGTAAACCCTCGTCTGTTATGTGATAAAAGAACGTGAAGACTATGCTGTTTTATTTTACATTAGGTTATTCAATTTCTCTAGTGGGCTGTTAACTGAATAGCTACTTTAAAAACATTAAAGCACAGTTTGTTTCTTTTGTCTTTTTTATTCTATTGTATTATTTTGCTTTTTTATTACTGGCAGTTTAATTATTTTCAATAATTTTAAGGACCGTTGATGTTGTTTTTAACTAATATTAGTTACTGTGGTACTGAGAATTGTGACATTTCGCTGGTCTCTAAAATGTATTTGTCATAGCAACCTTATTTAGAGAAAATATATATTTGATATCACTGTCTTTAAATACATCTTTCATATAAAGTTTTGGTCACATGGCCCACTAAGAATCGTTTTAAATAATCGTGATTACAATATTGACCAAAATAACCGTGATTATGATTTTTGTCATGCAAACTGAGCGCGTGCGTTCTGCGCCTGCATGAGGAGTTAGCTGTCTATATCAGCAGCTATCAATAATAAATATTCGTTATTCAAAAGGAGAAACCAAAACAAATATATACGAGATAAATGCAGATATACAAAACGTAAACGAAGCAGCACTTGCTTACCATTTTGAATATCAGTAACGTTGATAACTTTCATTATTTTAAGCAGCTCATATTGGAATGCTTGGGCAAGATCATGTAACATCAAAAAACAGCCTTTTGTCTTCATTTAACTACTCGTTCGCAATACTGAACATCCAATCAGAGTTCTCTCTCTCGTGCTGAATCATGTTGAATCAGGCCGACCGCCGACGAGTAGAACACACCAAAAAAAACTAGCCCGACCGTCGCTCTCCGTTGGCTTGGTGTGTTTCGCTTTCTGCTCAAATTGATAAGCAATATTGACGACGCCATTGTTTACAATATAACGCCGGAGTGCCACGGTTGTGACTAGAAGGGATACAGCTCCGACCGGAAATGAACAATGAAATTCATTTTCTACCTATTAGATTGTGTTACATTAATGTCTACACCTACCCCAACCCTAAACCTACCCCTTACAGTAATGAAGAAATAGTAATTATTGTTGTACAGCGTGACAAAAATTACGCTGTATTGATGTGCACATGCCCTGTAGCGCCATATGTATCCCTTCTAGCCTTACCCGAGCGCCACTGAGGTGAGGGGCGGGACGTTTCTGGACTGTTTTGTATGTTTTATTAAAATTACAATATAATTTACACTTGAATGGTTTTGTTGAACAGAAATATGAAATAATCTTCAGATTTGATCATTTATTTAAATGATTACAGTCTATATTTATTTATTAGGTCATATAAAAGTGCAGGCATGTTTACATGTACACTGTATAAGTGCAGATATGTGAGTGCATGATTGCGTTCGAGTGTGTGTGTTTGTATTTGTGCTCTCATGTATGAATAGCCCACCACCCAAACACCCCTGACCCATTCACACACACTCTTACCTTTTGTTTGTTACACTTCACTTTTCTTTGCTCTCATGACATTGCTTGTTTTTATTTAATGTACTTATGTATATTCATACCATTTTCTCATAGTAAATGTTTTAAAACATTTGATTCACTTTTTATAGCCTACCTTTTATGCATGCTACTACAATGGACAGATATGTAACTCTCTCAAAATAAAATATATGGACAAAAGTGGCATGATTTTCCCTTGTTTAAAAGTAAAAACAAACATGTAAAAAATATTACTTTGTGATTTAATAATTTATGGAAGAAAGGTTTAATTTATTGTGCGTACTATGACGAGAATGCCTGCTGGCAGAACTGTGTTATGTTTTAGCGTCTGAAGAAGCTTGGTTGCAAGATAGTTTCACTTACCTTCAAACTAAATTGTGAGGAACCAGGGCTGTCCAAACTCGGTCCTGGAGGGCCGGTGGCCTGCAAAGTTTAGCTCCAACTTGCCTCAACACACCTGCATAGAAGCTTCTAGCATGCCTAGTAAGAGCTTGATTAGCTGCTTCAGGTGTGTTTAATTAGGGTTGGAGCTAAACTCTGCAGGACACCGGCCCTCCAGGACCGAGTTTGGACAGCCCTGGTGTAGACTGATGGGACAGCCGTATCTGTTAATGACAGATATTTCACAAAACCCATTTCGTGTTGTCCAATTCTTGAAGCATTCGCGTGTGAAGTGCTTCGAACAGGGTATTTTGGGGATTGGGAAAAGGGTTTCGGGAGAACCACAACCTAAAACGCACCTCCTCGCCATTTCTGTTTGTTAACTTGCACAGTTTTTCCTTCACGCGCAGTGTCAAAGCTCACAGCAAAGTGTGTAGAAGAGTGGCCGCCATTTTGGGGTTGAAAATTTCAACCGGTCAATACAGAATAACAAGTCAAAGTGGAATAAAAGAACTCAATGTTGGGAAATACACTGCAAAAACTATCAGTGTGACAGTAAAAATCTGGCCTTTTATCGTTTTCCCAAAGACCCTACACACAAGTGTATATTGTGTTTTGAAGTGGGATGTAGCACTGTCTTTAACCTAATAGTGAACTTAAATCCTTTTAGGAACTGCTGGTCCTATAGCCATAGAAACCATAATAATGATTTAGCCTATATGGATATGACACTATAATTATGATGAGCATATGCAACTTCCCATATTTACTCCTCCAGTAACGTTAGGTCTGAAATATATATTGTACGTTTTAATCCCCTTGAACACACCTCAAACATGATGCATTGCTGTGTCTGTCATAATTAAACAATTTTGGAGATTTATTTTTTAATCAGATATAAATACTCCTAAGGCTGTTGTGAGTTGCATAAAACACTTCAGATGTCATCCCTGAGTCCTCATCTCCCAGTTATCATGAGTCCGTATGCTTGTTTTGAGCTGCTCGTTGCTGTGTTTTCTTCTTTTCCAGGCCTTTGACTTGTCCCTCCAGTCTGCTGATTCGGCTTTCCAAACTGCCCCCTGTCCCACCACCGCTGCTCATAGCGACCCCAAACACAGCACAGATGAGCACTAGTAGAGTCAGTCTCATTGTAGTGACTTCAGTGGGGGCGGCGGGGTCACCGACGATCCGCACAAACAGCCACAGCACTACGACCGCTTTAATCAACCAAAACGCTCGCCTTACAAGCCCCACGGTGACTCGCAGCAGCAAGGACAGGAGCCAGTATCCAATCAGAGCCAGCAAAGCCCACTTGGTCACAGCAGACACGCCCTCGGCGGTGAAATGAGGCACTGATATCGACTCTTTGAATAGGACACAGACAGAAAGAAAAAAGAACAGATGTTAATTGGGTGTAGCAGTTTCTAAGGTGTTTAAAGTGGTTGCTAAAGGGAGGGGTTGGTTGATGTTTTGGGTGGTGCTAGGCTAGGGTGTCAGTCTATTGCATTTTTTGCCCCATTTTATCATCTGCTGTGTAAAAATTTAAGTTAGTTCACCCAAAAATGTAAATTAGCTCATGATTTACTCACCCTCGAGGCATCTTAGGTGTATATGACTTTGATCTAACCCTCTGAACAGAATAACTACATCAACATCCACACCAACAAAAGGTAATGTTATGTTTATGATAAGCTTTAAATGCTCAAGCTCTTTAAAGTCAAATGGATTCTGATTTGCTGTGTCTCAATTCAGAGGCTGCATCCTTTGAAGGGTGGATTCGACAGACCTGATGTCACAGGGGCTCGTTCAAATACAGCCTTGAAATGCGTCCTACAACTGATGGATCCTTCACGCCCCAAACTATCCCAAGATTCACTGCACGCTGCTGATGGCAGGATTTTTTTGACAGAAAATTTCACTTTAAAATGTAAGTATTGGGTTTCAACTTACTTGAATACTTAACGATAATGTTCCAAAAAAAAAAAAAGATGCCATTTTATACATAGTTTATGCTTTTTATTATGTACATAAATGGACCAAAGTAAACATATTTAGACAGGTTGTTAACCAAGACAGTTGAACATCACTTTAAAAATAGTACAGTAAAATTCCCTTATGAAAATTAACCATGGTTTTACTATAGAAAATACCATGGTTGATGTAGTTAAACCATGTTAACCACAAATTAACCATGGTTTTGCTACACTAACAATAGTTTAACCATGGTATTTCGAGTAAAACTGTGGTTATACAAATGATAATCAACCAAAAAAAAAAACCATGGCTAATTTTTGTAAATGTTACTACAACGATATAATTTATGTGTTGTTATCGTTATAGCTGTGAACTTCCCTAATCTCATAGATTAAAACTATTATTAAAACGTTATAATTATATTTATTGTTGTCACTGGTGTGAAGAGGCCTTTAGAGTAGGGGTTTAGGATCCACTAATATACTGAAGAGTGGGACAACTGCGTGTTCTGTATATGGGCCCATATGTTTCTGAGATGAAATACTACCTTCTTTCTCCCCATTTTCTCCTAATACTGTTGTTTGGACATTCCACACATACTAAGCCACACAGGCATTTATATCAGCATTCAGAGGTTAGTACTCAACAGAGTTACAGCTTGATCTTGCCAAAAAATGGGAACCCTTCATGTGGCTTTACACTGCATTAATCTTTGAGAATATATATGCATATTTAAGTTTTTAGATTTAGATCTAGACACCTAGAGACGTCCTTTACTCACCGTTCACTCCTGTAGCTCTGAGAATCTCCGATACATACACAGCAATGACATTCAGTCCACTGGCAGCTCCTTCAGCAATAAACTGCAGCAACATTTCGACAAACTAAAGAAAAAAATGAAGAAAAAGAAAAGTGATTAGATTCCAGAACCTGTCTATGTAGAGCACATTGTTTTTCTTCCAGAGCGTGGTCTTTATCTGAACTCGGCTCATAGATCACTGGCCACAGCTGATCATTAACTGACTGACAGTGTGACACAATGCACATCCGATTTAATTTAAGCAATGTTTCAGGGTTCAATGCGAATTCTATAGACAGCGTAAATGACATGCTGTTGGTTGCAAAAATCATGTTTGCATTAATTCACTAACAATGTATATCTACGGGGCACAACACTGTAACATGACAGTAAGGTAGGGTTGTCACGATACCATAAAAATGTCTTACGATACTATACCAGCTGAAGTATCACGATACCATGCAGTATTGTGTTCATTTAAAATTCTACAAAATGAATCAAAACTTCATAAATAGAATTTTTTAAAATGACATCAGACGGTTTGAATCGGACTCTTTCTTCTGATAAACTGCAGCATGAACAACGACCTGCAAGTGCAACTTCTCATTGCAAACTGAACTGAAGTGTCGGGAAACACTCAATACCATATAAAGCGTATACGTAGAGCACAGCAGAAAGACATTTGGCAATCAACTTGTAATGTTTCTGCTGGCATGCATGTTCAAATGAACGTTTTAATACAGTGTTACTGCCATGCATACAACATACACTATATTGCCAAAAGTATTGGGACACCACCTCCTAATGAACAGGTTTGACTACTTTAGTCATTTCCATGAGTACAAATCTTAATGTTTAAGCATATAATGGTATTCTAGGGAATTGTGTGCTTCTAATTTTATTGCAAGTTTGGACAGGACCCTTTTCTATTCTAACATAACAATGCCTCTGTGTATAAGGTACGGTTCAAAAAGACATGATTGATTGAGTCAGTGTGGAAGAACTTGACTGGTCTGCAGAAAGCCAAGTCCTGATCCCAGCTGAACTCCTCTGGTGTGACTTTATATGCAGACCTTGAGCCGAAAACTCATCACCAAACACCAGTGACTTGTATATGGGTACAGTCATTTTAGACACGTCCAAAACTGTTGCAGCAGAGATGGAAATACAGTGTTTAAATACGTGAATTATGCTTCCATCTTTGTTGCCACAGTTTTGTTAGTGCCGCCTTCTGTTCTAAAGAAGGGGGTGTCCCAATACTTTTGTCCATATAGTGTATGTATAAATCATTGGTGTTTGGTGATGAGTTTTCGGCTCAAGGTCTGGGATCAGGACTTGGCTTTCTGCAGACCAGTCAAGTTCTTCCACACTGACTCAATCAATCATGTCTTTTTGAACCTTGCCTTACATTTATGCATTTAGCAGATGCTTTTATCCAAAGCGACTTATATTGCATTCAAGTTACAGTTTTTACATTTTATCAGCTCTTGATTTATACACACAGGCACTGTCATGTTAGAATAGAAAAGGGTCCTGTCCAAAATGTTGCTATAAAATTATAAGCACACAGTTCCCTAGAATACCATTATATGCTTAAACATTAAGATTTGTAATCATGGAAATGACTAAAGTAGTCAAACCTGTTCATTAGGAGGTGGTGTCCCAATACTTTTGGCAATATAGTGTATCTTACGGTACTACCGAATGGACGATACTACCGTTTAAAAAATGCAATAGCACTGCGGGTATTTTTAAGCTTTAGTATCGTGATACTACCGTAGTACCGGTGTATCGTGCAACCCTACAGTAAGGTATTTAGTAAGTGGACTCAGAGACAGCAAGGAAAACACAGCAAATTATAAATGCAAATAACTATATCATACATAGCAAAAAAATAAAAAAATAATAGGTATATCAGTTTTTAAAAGGATGGAATAAACATTTCCTTTGTCTTTTGACCGAAGAAAAGGTCAAACGTTTTTTCAAGATATTTCTGATATTTTAACAAAACTGCTTCACAATTGATATTTTTCTGAGAAAAAAATTTCTGCTAATATTAGGACATTTGTACCATCCTGACATTTTTTTCCTTTATACTCCTAATAATGATAAAATGAATAATTTAATTAAAATGTATATAAGTCATTGTGTACAAATTGCGCTTTTAATGTATGTTTGAAATAATTAAATAGGTGACCGTCATGTTACTGACTCGAATACAATATTTGGCTCCTAGTTTATTATAGCTACATGTTAGGCTGGTAAATCATTTCCACTGTAACTTTTACATTTAAAGTAGTTGCACTTCAGTTTAGCCAATTTCAAATGAATCATTTTGAATATTGTTGCATTTCCTGGTAATAATAGTCAGTTTTAATGTGGTAGCTACTTCATTGTTCATCTCTTGATTTTTAATATAAAATATGGGTCCTGAAGCAAAACAGTTTAGAACAACTTGAGACAACAATGTGCACAACTTTATAGCTCAAATAACACATTATAGTATGGAACAATCAATGTAAGAGTTTTAAGAGTCATATTTTCACGGTAAGTGCAGGAAACATGAATGAAAAATAATCAAGACCTCTGTTAAATAAGTAGCCTAAACTATGGAAGAGCAACCTCTATGGGATATTTGTGAACACATATGAGCAATAGGCCTATATTCCTGTGGGAAGTGAAAAATGAGTCATTAGATCATTTTACAAATAAAAAAAGTTACCTCAACGCAAATCTCAATCACGTGGGTGCCAACAATGGACTCCACGTATTTTCTCAACCCGTCCAGAGGCTCAAGAATAAAAGAGCCCAAATCATAAGAGCCTGAGGTGAACTCTTCAGCAAACCCATGACACAAGACTGACCGAACCACAACCAGAACCCCAAAGAAAAGCAGCTTTTCTGAACTTCTCGAGGCAACGTTGTGAACAGACATCCTTAAAAACCCGAGCGTCATGTTAAACAACTCAATAATCGATGTGTCTTTGCGATTCATTAACCTTAAAAAAAAAAAAAAAATTTATGAATAGGTTCTTTATGAGAAAACTAAACCTATGGCTGAACAAATGTACAAGTTCAGGCTTGTCAAAAAACAATAAGCAAACGAAAACCCAACTGAACAAACAATTAGATATTATACACTGAGCTCCTCATAAACAGACTAAAACTGAGCTCTCAAAGACAGTCGCTTCAAGCACGAGCTCTTGCCAAGGGCACTTAAAAATAGCGCCTATACTGTATATGGTATCATACAACACAGCATCAAGTCGATAAAGATAAAATAAGATACAGTTTAATTTATAAATAGTCTAACAATAAATTATGCATAATTACATGCAACCTAAGCCTAACCATAGAGTAAGTACATGTACTTAAATATATAATTGCACTGTAAAAAGGGCACCTTAAAATAGTGTAACTTTACTTTCTAAATTCGACATCAACCTTAGCTATTTGAACAATACAAGGATTGACATGTAATTGCTCTTTTAATTCAAATAAATAACATTTTAAATTTGAAAAGTTGAATTGACCAAATATTTAAAGGGAAAGACTAAAAACATGCATTTTAAATTTAGAGGTTAGATTTTGTTAAACACACTATTGTTTTATACAGAATTTAATGCAATTACATCAGAAGTAACAAATTACAAAAAAGAATTGTAATCCCTTACTTTTTCAAGGGAAAACTAATTACTTTACAGTAATTACTTGATAATGCATTGGTAATAATAACAGTAAACTATGCATTATTTGCATGCAACTAATACCAATTCAAACCCTAAATTTGTTCATTATTACTTGTATTAATGTATAATTACACTGTAACAAGGACACCTTAAATTACAGTGCAACTTAAAATTTACTAGTCAAATGAGTTGTTGTTTTACGTTAAATTACTTCATACATTTTGCCAATTATAATCATACCATTTTCGATTTAAAAACTGTGGAACGAAACATGGTTGCAGGTTTAAACTCCACGTTTTGATTTATGAACTATCACCATTGCATAAAATGCTTAATCTAACATAAATCCAGAAGAATATACTATAAAAGTAAGCTAAATCACATTAGTGACAACTTAAATAAAGCATAAAGAAACAATACATTTCAATATTTTAATTGATTTCAATAAAGCAGTTGCACAACCATCACTACAGGCAGTCAAAAAAAGTAGACAGTACAAAAAATACAATACCAGCTGTTCAGCAAACTGAACACAAATGAGCTACTGCCTGGTTGACTAGGCGGTTTGTTTTCAACGACAGGTCTTGCTTATGTTGGTGGGTTCACATTGGCTCTGGGTTGTAAATATAAAGTTGAGGTGGTCAAGGCAGTATTAACTTAAATGATGTCAGCGAACATTCAGGACACTCCTGGAAGCAAGCAGCAGCATTTGTTGTGAGAAATATTGGCTAGGACAACCCTGTGGAATGTGACCAGGTTAGTTCTGCTGGAACATCGACTGAACACTTTGGATGTTTTTGAAGAGAAAAACAAGTGGAATGTTAAACTGTTGATGTTCACCCAACGTTACAGGACAAACTCCACCATCTGAACAATGTTGAGCAACTGGACCAAACAGATGCAGATGCCATGAATCACAAGTCTCATCCGATGTAGATGCGATGGAAATCGTTGGCACCAAATGCGGCATTGCACTTTGGGCACTTTCTCTGACGGGTGTCGTAGCGCGTCTTCACGCACTCAAAACAGAAAACGTGGAAGCACTTTGTCAAAACAGCGTCCTTTACACGTGAATTACAGCATGGACACGTCAACCGGGCCTGTGAAACAGAAAAAAAAAGATCCTTCAAAGACATGAACACAAAACTCTTTCTGAACACCATACAACTGGACAACATAAATGACCTTGTAGTCATTTATTTCTTCATTCAGGATCTCATCTCCATTTCGGATGTTCTCCGCAGGCTTCTTGGCCTTCTCTATCTTCCTGCGTAGTTTGGATATGTCCTCCTATGAGGTAAAATAAACATCAGGTTTAACAAAAATTGCCATTTTTACTCCCTATTCACAAAGTCTATCACTTTCTATCGATAGATGACCAACAGTATGTAATTCAACATCATTAAACCCCTGATTAAACTGCCTTCATATTTGCAGAATCAAATCCAATATTTGCTTCTTAATTTTGGGGTGCTGTCATTTTTATTACAAAATACGATACATTTTGTAGCATTTTTGTCATTTGTAAGGTGAAGACATGATTTTTAAGCCTAATCCCGATTTGGACTTTTTCCCATTCCTTTGCATATTGTAAGCATATGTAATGATACAATTGGAATACATATTTATCATTAAAACCAAAACATTCAACATTTGACTACTTTTTTTTGATAAGTGCATTAAAGCCGTTACAAACATACATTCATATAGATAGATATTAGATATTTATTGGTATCTTTGAACCTAGTATCCTCAAACTATGCAATATTAGGTCAAATCAGCATCTTTTTTCCTTCAAAATGCTGGGCTGTTACACATGACGTGTATTGAACACTGATCAGCGGTTCACCATCATGAACGCACCTGTGCACGTCGGCCATTGAAAGACTCCTTTTCTCGAGAAATGCTGTTCTCGATCACCTCCTCTCTGACCGCACTCAACCTCTGCTGCACCCCCTCCAGCTGAGTGCGCACCTCCTCCGACAGCAGCACCGACTCCTGCGCCTACAACAGAATTAAGAGTTTGCTACTTTCCCCACATAGTATTTGTTATTTCAAGTACACAAATTGCATATATTTGAGTTCATCTGCAACTGGTATGTGGTTGTACCTTGCGTTTATTCATCTCTAAAGCCTGTGTGCGGAGGCCCAGCTCCCTCTCTGCAGCGCTGATGGTGCCCTGCAGGAGGCGCTCTTTCTCCTCTAGCTTCCGAACCACCTGCAGCTGCGCATCCACCTAAGAGAAAGAGAAAAATAACATCTTATGTACTGTTCAGTTGCAAATGTGGAGAACATATGTGGAGGATTTCAGTCTCATGCTGTATACTAAAGTTTAAGTTTGGTCAATTCGGACCTGCAAAGTCATATAGCAAAAAGACAACCGTGGATGTAAACATCACATTTCCCTCCTGGATGAAAATCAGACATTGATATTCATTAGCAGAGCTTGACAAATGACAAAGTGCTGATGGAAACTATATGGAGGAAATGGTAACTACACTCATGAGGGGTAATTTACAATAAATTAAATCTCTTTGAGAAATGTATATTCCCTAAAGCAGTGGTTCTCAAACCTGTCCTGGGGACCCCCAACCACAGCATATTTTGGATGTCTCCCTCATTTAACACACCTGGTTCAACTCATCAGCTCATTAGTAGAGTAGCAAGACTTGAAAAGGGTGTGGCCTATGAGAGAGAGACATACAAAACTTGTGGTGGCTGGGGGTCCCCAGGACAGGTTTGAGAAACACTGCCCTAAAGAAATGTCCACATAAAAAATATGCATACATTTAATAATGTTAAAAAAACCTTACCATTAAAGGTAAAAAAAAAAAACCCTATCCAACTTCCCAGAACAATTGTGCCATCTGAAGATCATAAAAACAAATCACCGTAATCCAAACGATTCACTCAAAGATGAAAACACCACAAAACTCAGAGTCCACCCACCTGTGTTTTGAGCGTGAGCAACTGGTCAGCGAGCTCCTCTTTCTCTTCCTTGAGGAGTTTATGGATCTGGTTGGATTTGATGCGTTCGCTCATGAGTTTGAAGTTGGCGTCATCTTTCTCTCTGAGCTGCTGCATCAGACGAATGTTCTGCTCCTGCATGTCCTCAAACGCCTGGCCAGTAACATCCATCTCGCTCAGCAAAGCATCTTCCTCCTGAGAGAGAGAGACCGATTGAGAATTTTCCAGCAGAATGTTTGTCATTCATTACTCTGTAAATCACAGCTCTACCTGCTTAGCAAGAGAGACTTTCTTATTGAGTATATCGATCTGCTCCTCCACCGAGCGGATCTTTCTCAGGGCCTCTTCATCAGCCATCTTCTTCCCTTCCCTCCTCTCCCTCTCCTCCAGCTCTCGCACCCGCTGACGGAGCTCCTCGGCCTCCACAAACACACACAATATGAGAATAAACAGTTCATGGCTGAACTACTTTGATAAATGATTAATCTGTTGATAATTTCTTCAATTAATCTGATATTCTAAAATGTTGTGCTTCCAACAGTGTACAAATTGAGCTCTATATGGTTTCTACCTCTGACTTTGCCTTCTTCTCCGCAGCCATCAGTTGTACTTTATCTCTCTGTTCTTTCGGTGCTGAGCGGTACATATCCAACAACAGCTTCATCTCCCTCTGGGACTCTTGGGCTTTCCTGTATCATGATCACACCATTACTATCAGCTTTCTTATTATCATTATTAGCACTTCCTTGAGTCATTTTCCTAACCTAACCCTAACATGTCAAGCAGAATGACTTACTTTAGGTCCACCCGCACTATTTTCAGCTGATCCATCTCCTTGCGTTTGGGTCCTCCAATCACAGCGCAGCGTTCAGCTGCTAGGTCTTCCGATTGGCTGCTGCTGGTGCTGGCTTTCTCTCGCTCTTCTTTCACTGCTACGCCTCCACGAGTCACCCTCTCTCTTTCTCTCTGGTCCTTCTCTTTCTCCTCCTCTTTCACTACGGTCTCTGTGTCTGTACCTGGTTCAGTCTTTACTGTTACAGCTGAAGAGAAAATTATGATGTAAATTCTTAAAATAGAAGAAAAATATATTTCCAACTATAACATCTCTACAATGTAAAACAATATAGCGCATGTCATTAAAGCAGCACCACACAGGGGGAAAAAAAACGGACATTGCTTATTTTTTGAAGACATACAGGAGGATATTTTTACAGATATAAAAATATTCAGCAATTTTCTAAAGATGTCTTGAGAATGATTAGGGCAATTTTGCTGAGAAGTGCATTTGCACAGAAAATAAAAATCATAAAAAAATGTCTCAAGTCTTTTTTGAGCGTGAACAATCCTTTTGGGGTCGAACGATTTGGGATTTACTCTTTAGAAAAACTCAAATCACTTTCATTAACAAAAGAAAAATCAATGGATCAGTGGAAAGCAATGGATTCTATTTACACCAAGTGAAAATAGCTGTATTTTCTTAGCGATATGCTATATACACGAAGTGCAAATAGCTATAGATACTTTTTTCACCATGTTGAAATAGCAGGATAGAATAAATTCTGCTATTTATACTACTTCATGCAAATAGTGGCAATTATCTGCACCTCAGTATTGTAGTACATTAAAAATACTATGCAATAATAATGAGTGAAAATTATAATTTTAATAAAAAAAATTTAAATGGATGCCTACACCTACCCTAACACTACCCAACAAATTTTTTCACCTTTTAGATTATTTCCTTAATTTTTTTCGAAAATAAATGCCTTTCTGATGTGACATGAGATTTGAAAAGAGAGGAAAAAAGTTCGGCAAAAGGCGTGACTCCAAAAAAAAAAAGACTACGGCACGAGTTTTACCATCTACGCCACTGGAGCTGTTGTTACTCGATCTTCTTTTGTAGTGTTGACTACCCCAATCACATGTTGGTGGGCGGAGTTAGTGTAAATAGCCTCTGCCAACAAATAGACACTCCAGTAAATGAGGAATATATTGCAATAGAATTATTCTTAATAGAAAGTAACAAATTTTGTGTGATTTTACACTGTAAAATCACAACACTAATATTATCATCTTAATTTCTTTATTTTCAAACATTGAAACCATCAATCTTTTATTTTGGCAGTATGAAAATGGAAAAAGTGAAGTGGTGTGTGGCCAAGTATGGTGACCCATACTCGGAATTTGTGCTCTGTAACCCATCCAAGTGCGCACACACACCGTGAACACACATCCGGAGCAGTGACGTGCAACTGCGATGGCAACCGACCACCACGGCAACCGTCACAGCCCTACTTCTGACCAAGCTGCACTATTTGAATTACCCATATCCGTAACACAAATGGTGCAGTACAAAATTAACAGTGTTAATAACTTAGCATACACCATCAGGTAAAGATAACAGTGTGTACCAGTGGTGCTGGATGTGGTAGAGCCGCTATCTGACTCGGTCTTCATAGTAACGTCACCCGTCGGGGCAGGTGTGTGTGGGGAGGCGGTCTCTTCCTTCACATCTATCTCTGTGCTGGACTGTGATTGGACAGCAGCATTACCTTTGGCAGCACGCAGCTATAAGAGAGGACAGAAACTTCAGCAACTACTTATTTTTTAACAAAACATATTAGAGTCAGTAAGTTTGTGCTCTAACCTGGTTGAGCTCTTGCTGAGCCTCTCTCAGTCTGAGTTTATATTTAACCACCTCTCCCTTCAGCTGCTGGTTATGATTCTGCAGTGTACTAATCAAATGTCTCATCTCACGGTTTATTGGGCCTGAGAAAAAACCAGAGAGTACTACAGAGTCACTCCAACAGCTGATCTGAGCAAAAAGAGACCAAAACAATTATAAAAGAAAGCAGATGATGTTTACCTGCTTGTTCATTAGCAGCTAATGTCTGCTCAAATTCGATCCGGAGCATCTCATACTCCTTGCGCACCTGTGCTAACGTGTCTTCCAACTGAATCACTTCAGTACGGACCTTACGCTGCAAGGACACCTCGTCATTCTGAAATAAACACACATAAATTATCATCTGACTCATGCTTTAATGACAATAACATCCACAAATTGTGACCCATCACTTAAGGTGTACAACCAACCAACCTCTGTATATGAGCCTGCATCATCTAACATCATTGAATTCACTATTTATTCACATTATCACTCCATGTACCTCCATGTGGTCCAGCTGGCGCAGACGGGCGGTCCTGGTCGTGTTGAGTCGAGATTTGGTCTCGTCCAGCTGAGATTTCAGCACCAGTGATTCATTATAGAGCACAGAGAACTGAGACTGAAGACAGCGATACTCTGCGCTCTCTCTGGCCACCTCCTCAGCCCTGGACAACAGCTCCACCTGACAGAGACAACAATGCATTTCTTATTAGTGAATCTGAATGATTCTAACAGCATTATTCATATAAAGTGCACTAATGTTCAAAAGTTTGGGGTCAGTATGATTTCTCTCAATAAGAAATCTTTTATAACTACATTTATTTGAGCAAAAATACAGTAATAATGAAATATTATTACATTTTAAAATAACTGTTTTCTATCTGAATACATTTTTAAAATGTAATTTATTCCTGTGATGCAAAGCTATACTTTCAGCATAATTACTCCAGTCTTCAGTGTCACATGATGCTTCAGAAATCATTCTAATATGCTGATTTGAAGAAACATTTCTTATCACTGCAGAACACAAGATCCAGGGGATGTGGTTGGATCTAGATCCAACACATCCCACCTTACATTTACCTAAACCCACCCGTCCCCACCCCTACACCTACCCGTCTCCACCCCCTGATCCCTAAATCCACCCATCCCCACCCCTAAACCTACCCGTCTCCACCCCCTGATCCCTAAATCCACCCATCCCCACCCCTAAACCTACCCGTCTCCACTCCCTGATCCCTAAATCCACCCATCCCCACCCCTAAACCTACCCGTCTCCACTCCCTGATCCCTAAATCCACCCATCCCCACCCCTAAACCTACCCATCCCCACCCCTAAACCTACCCGTCTCCACCCCCTGATCCCTAAATCCACCCATCCCCACCCCTAAACCTACCCATCCCCACCCCTAAACCTACCCGTCTCCACCCCCTGATCCCTAAATCCACCCATCCCCACCCCTAAACCTACCCATCCCCACCCCTAAACCTACCCATCTCCACCCATCCCCACCCCTAAACCTACCCATCCCCACCCCTAAACCTACCCGTCTTCACCCCCTGATCCCTAAATCCACCCACCCCCACCCCTAAACCTACCCGTCTCCACTCCCTGATCTCTTAAAACACCCGTCTCCACCCCTAAACCCATCCATCCCCACCCATAAACCTACCTGTCTCCACCCCTAAACCCACCCATCCCCACCCATAAACCTACCCATCCCCACCCCTACAATATACAAAAATGTTGGTACCGTGACAACACTAGACTCTTCTACATTTATTTGTGTGCACTCACAATAAAAACAAAACATGGTGCTTTTGTAAAATAATGAAAGCAACAGGATGCGCTTTCTGCCGTCTCTGTGAACTTCAGCGTGAAACTCCCTGTAAACCTTTGCCTTACAGACATTAAAAATATATCTATAGAGAGTGAAATGCCTACTTTCAAATGAACCAATTCAAATGGAAAACAAATATTCTCAGATTATGTAATCCGTATGAAACATGCATACAGGCGCATAACTACTGCGGAGATGACGAGTCAGTGTTGCTGACTTCATCTCTTAAACCGAAACAAAGCAAGCACGAGTTTATCAACAAATTATTAAAATGTTAATGCAGTTTTTCCCTGACACATTCATAATTATTACTTCTGCCGGTGCGTTGTGGCAATTCTTTATGCATGTGCTTGAGTGCTTATTAGGCTATGTAGGCAATTAAAGGCTCATTAATAATGATGAATAAGTGGTTTATTAATAAATGTGCAATTAGTCGACGAATGCTTAAAATGAACGACTACAAGTCAACCAGAAAAATCCTTAGTCGAGGGCAGCCCTAAATCTTACTGACCCCAAACATCAACTTTTGTGCAATCTGTGATCGCGTGCAGTTGCTGACACTTGCTAAAGTACAATCGCTTTCTTATGTGCGCTGCTTTATCGGTACTTTCGCTTCCAAAATCGATCACGTTCAGCGAGGAGGAGAGAGGATGGAAAGTGGGGGGGCAATTCGTTTGGGGGGGGCACGGCCCGCGAATGCCCCCCCTTGGCACCGGCCCTGCTCTGAACATCAAATTTAATCTGGTATTGCCTGAACAGGAAGCAATAATCACGATAAACATAAGATGGATCTAACAAGTTAATGGTGTATGTGGTCTCGAGGGCTTTACCTTCATGTTATTGTTCTCTTGGTAAACCGACTGCAGGTCCTGCTGGAGCTTCTGGAGCTCACTGTGCCGATTCTCCGCCAGCTCCCTGTTCTCCTCCAACTCACTGTTCATCTCGTCAAACTAACAAGAGACGAGAAAGGATTTAATGGTGAACTATGCATCAATGTTAAGACATTGTACAGGTACCCTTATATGACACGCAAAACACTTTAAACAACAAAACATTCTATAACAAAATCATTTTGTCAAGACTCTACCAATGTCAACAATATACAGGTGCATCTCAAAATTAGAATATCGTGAAAAAGTTTTTATTTATTGACAGAAATTAACATTTTTGTTCAAGAAGGACGCACTAAATTGCTTGGAAGAGACAGGACAGACACTTACAATGTTTTATTGCATTTTTAATCAAATAAATGAAGCTTTGGTGAGCTTAAGAGACTTTCTTCAGAAATATTTAAAAATCTTAAAACTTTTGAATGATAGAGTACATTTGCTAGAGCTGAAAACATATATATAAAAAAATATATGATGCACCTGCTTGAAAACTAAACAACCCCAGTGCTCAACTCTACAGTGTGCAAATAGCTGCTTGCTTCATGTTTACAGTGATGTTCATTCACACCAAGTGCAAATATTAACACTAAATGTTCATATGACATTTACCTTTCTTTTGTTAATTGTGATGGTTCCACATACACTGCTTGCTTCGCCATACACCTTATAACCTTTACTGGTTACCTGGTTATGATGGAACAGCACAATTTCAGTTATGACACATTGTAAAACAATAAATACTGTATACTATATCTTGGGTTTACTATTACAAATAAGTTCCCCCTCAAGAGCATCTTGATATATCGCAGTGGCTTTTTCTAAAACCCATTGTCATTTGCTATTATTGCAGTAATCTAGATTACTGATAACTGACGTTAAATTCATTAAAATAAAGTCTGTATAAACCAAAATTCCCTTTTGAAGGTCAGTGTACTATAAAAACATCCTGTAAGTTTCAGAGCTCAAAACTTTGTCATTAGTCTAAAACAGCTTATATTGAAGGCAGTCTGCTAAAACAACAGCTTTTTTAATATTCCTATCTATGATGTAATAGTGTGGATAAACCCCGCCTATGCAGATGATCAACATCACTGCCTGTTTAGCCCCGCCCAACGATTCATGCATAGTGTTAACCAGTGAGGCGAACGTGCAGGTCTACGCAGAAACAAAATGATAAAGATGGCTATTAAAACTGATGAAAGGAGATAAAAGCAGGACAGAAAATAACCTTCTATTAAGGGTCTATTATGATTTCATGTTGACTTTGTTGGGCAAAAAGCACTTACCCTTTCCAGCACCTCTACAAGGTGTGCGTTGAGCCGATTCTCTCGCCGTCTGATTTTCTCCATGTCCCACTGCAGCTCCTCAATAAGAACCTGCAGCTCACTGATCCTGTTATCAGCGCGGTTCGCAGCACGGCCCAGAGGACGAGACTAAACACACATACATAGTGAGCACTCAATATGACACGGTACCAGATAAACATGTCAACGAATCAACCACCAACCTCGCTGGTCATGTGACTATGCTTCTGCTGGAGGCTGTCGGTCAGCTGGCAGAGACGTTCATTCTCATTGGTCAGGAGGGTGTTGAGGCGGACAGCGACATCCCAGAGACTGCCATCTGGAGGAAGTCACAAGAATATGCATATTAGACGCTGAATGAACAGCAAGTTAAAACGTGATTCGTTTTTCAGTTTATTTGATGGATTGTTTGTCTCACCAGACTCCACATCTTTCTTTAGTTGATCTACTGTGTTCTTCAGGTTCTCGTAGACTTCTACCACACGTCTGGCCTGTTTGCAGCTGGACTCCAATCGCTCCTGCAGCTCTGCGTCTATCTCCTCACTGCTGCTGCTGGCCAACATGGCCAGAAAAGAGCTTACTCCCTCCCCCTGTTGACCTGTATCAAACATTACTATTATTATCAAGTAGCTGCATCTCAATTTGCACATATCACAGTACTGTTATTTTGCACATACGTTATTATTGTACACTTGCACATACAGATGTACATAGTTTAAACTTTCTATATCTATACATAGTTTATATTTCTATTCTGCTGCATAATTTTATTTTACATTTTATGTTTGTGTGTGTGTATATATATATATATATATATATATATATATATATATATATATATATATATATATATATATATATATATATATGTGTGTGTGTGTGTGTGTGTGTGTGTGTGTGTGTGTGTGTTATTTTATTTTTTTAATTTTTAATTTCATAACAACATTTCAGATGCTGTGCCACAAGATCGGACCACTGGTCAGTCAAGTTATGCCATCTCATCGCGCAAAAAAAAAAGACTTTTTTTGATGCGCATGTAGGAATTTATTCGGCAAATGTGTTTAAATCTCCTATTATTCACATTAACTCTAGTCAAAACCACGTCAAGCGACCGTATAAACTTTTTTGCACATCAAGGGATTTTTTTTCTCTCGAAATTTGGCATTTCCATTACTCGTTTCTGATGCGATGCTTTAAAAACAAGGTGATGGAAACACAGCTAGTAGTTCATATGCAATCACTTGTCATAAATCTGCAGTATTTAGTGATTGCAAACAGCTCTGAAACCATAAATGCAACCCTGACATTTATTTTATTAAATCACAGCCTTGTAAAATTTAACACATTAATCTGTATCATGATTAATGTTTTTACATCCCAAAATGTCAGACCTCTTAAAATGGTAATTAACACTTCTGTTATAAGCAGACACTGTACTAATCTGTCATTGAGGTAATTATGACCTTTAATATTATTTAAATGGACTGCTGTTTGTCTGAGGCCCCGAGCCAAAACTCAGATCAAGACTTTAGGTTTGAGACAAGCTATTTTTTTTCCAAAATGGTAAGAAGAATTTGACAGATTTGTGCAATCCGTTGATTTCCATCTACAATGGTTTTTGGTACCTCTGTCTTTTGCTCTCTCCGGGTTTGAGTCTCCATCCGGTTCTGGTGTTCCAGGTTTTAAGCTCCGCCCTTCAGGAGGTTGGCTTTCCACAGGCTCGCTCCCTGATTGGTCATAGCGACGCACAATTAACCGCACATTTTCATCGAACTGGAAGAGAAAGGTGGAATAAAAATCAAGATTAAATATGGTTGCATTTGAGAGAAATGTAGCTTCAAATTATATAGACTGTAAATAAAAACTAAAATATTACCTGGTTCCAGTATCTGTTTAGAATCAACAAACTCGCATCATCTGTCGCCTGACGAGTCTCCAACCTCTCAACTCTCTCTCTCAGTTCATCCTCAATCACCTACAGCAACACAACAACAACAGTTTGCATCTATACGTGTATTAATGTGCCTGTATCACCGATTCCTGCAACATTTTTCAGTGGAAAATCACAATGTATAACAATAATTGTTTAATAAAACATTATATGGTCCATGAGGTTGATCAGATTTTTGAAAACTCACGAAGACTATATTTATTTGATCAAAATACAGTAAAAACAGTAATCCTGTGAAATATTATTACATTTAAAAATCACTTTTTTAAAACAATTAATTCCTGTGATGCTAAAGCTGAATTTTCAGCATCATTACTCCAGTCTTCAGTGTCACAAGATCCTTCAGAAATCATTCTAATATACTGATTTGCTGCTAAAGAAAGATTTCTTATTATTATTATCAATGTTGAAAAAAAAGAAAAGAAAAAAAGTCATTTCAGGGTTCTTTGATTAATATAAATTTCAAAAGCATTTATTTATAATAGAAATCTTTTGTAACACTATACATAAATATAAAGGTGTGTATCTACCTGTCTTTGATCGAGGGACTCTCCCAACTTCCTGTTTTTGATCTGCAGAGCTTTAATATCTTGTTCTTCCTGCAAGAACGAAATACAGTGATAAGGGACCAGATTCAGAAATCAGTTTTGAGATCCACAATTCATAAATGATTTAGAATTTATTTTTCCGTCACAATGCCACACATTCATATAACAGAGAAATTCAAACGACTGACACAGACAGGCTCAGGACAAAAAGCATTGGGGCAACATAAAGAAACAGACTGAGACCCCAGAAAGCATCTCACCTGGTTGGACCCTCCCCCCAGTTTGATGACGGTTTCTACAGCAGTGCTTCCTCCAGATCCAGTGCTCATACCCTCTCCATCCTCACCGCCCTTCTTCTTCTCTGGAGGAGCGCCGAGGGTGGCAGAGCAGCTGGGGTCACTGGGGCGCTTCTGACCTGACATCACTGTGGAACAGACACCATCAGAAATCATCACAAAGGCACTGAATGATTATAAAGTGCTGAGCATCTCAACTGTGTACCAATAAATGGCCTTTACACAGAGAAGCTCCCTCGATTAAGAGAATCACTGTGCTTTTATCCAAAGCGACTTACAAATGAGAAGCAATCAAAATCAACACTTACAAGTTTTTTTTGTGAATTTTATAATGAATAAATGGAAAACAAACAGATAGAATAGAAACAGAACACAGAAATATTTGAAACCCTTACGTTATACTAATATTTACATTTAAATATGATGGCAGAGGGATCTAAACATTTCAGATTTTCCTTTATTTATTAATTATTAATTATAGTTTCATTCATATATTATACAGTCACGCAAATGTAAGAAAATATATCATTTGTAGGCGAGCCGGTGTAACCCGAGCACAACACCGATCTACGAAAACACTGACGCCTCTCCGCGCGGTGCATTGTTTAATAACTCGAACTATGCACTTGTGTTCATTTCTTACCTAATTTTGATTTCTATTGACTGTGAAATGGTTTTGAGGATGTATCTGTCGCGAGCCTCCACCGGAAACACAGCGCTGCTTCTCTCCTGCTGCTGCTGCTGTCACCGGAAGTGCAGCGCCGCCTCTCGGCGGAAGGAGGAGCGTCTCTTCTTCTTCTTCAAATTTACTGGCGGTTGACAAACAACAAAATGGTGTATTTTCGCCAGCAGCTGGTATGGAGTGTGGCTCAAACTGACTAACTTTTTCTTTTTATATTCTCTCCCATAATTTTGTTATTTTAAGGTACTGAAAAATAAAACTATAGCATTAATGTCTCGAGTTATTTTGTAATATATCTCTCAGTTTAAATTGCATTTGTATTTTTTCTCAATTTTGCATTAGTATTTCTGACAGTACAAAATAACATGTTCCACTGATTCTTCTAGCCCACAAAATTCACACTTTCCCGTATCATGTTTACCCATTTGATAAAGTGTACTATTTAATCTTGTCTGTCCAAATCTCATCCTTCTCATCTCTCCTGTTTTTCCTTTCAATTCTGTAAAACCATCTACCTTTTTTCTCCTTGTCCTATTGTTTTTGCCACCTTTCCTTCAGTCTTTTCTTAATAATACTCTTGATTTCACTCTTACTTAGATGAACAATTAAGTTAATGTCGTTGTTTTTAACTGCTTCTTTATCTGCGTTTCATTTCCTTGGATACCAGTATGTGCAGGCACCCATAAAAATACCACTGTAATACCCATCATTTGAATTCTGTATAAAGTTTGCATTATTTCTATTAAAATGTCTGGTCTACTTTCTGAGTGACTGTATAGTCATCACTGGGATTCCACTTCGCTGGTTTGAATCCTATCTCACCGGTAGATCTTTCAGGGTGGCCTGGGGAGGGGAGGTATCCAAACCACATCAACTGGTCACTGGAGTTCCTCAGGGATCGGTTCTTGGACCCCTCCTCTTCTCCACATACACTACATCACTGGGTCCCATCATACATGCACATGGCTTCTCCTATCACTGCTATGCCAATGACACACAGCTCTATCTCTCTTTTCAACCAGATGACCCAACAGTAGCTGCACGGATCTCAGGCTGCCTGGCGGACATCTCGGCATGGATGAAAGAACATCACCTACAGCTCAACCTGGCAAAGACGGAGCTTCTTGTCTTCCCTGCCCCTCCGACTCTACAGCATGACTTCACGATTCAGTTAGGCTCATCAATGATTACCCCATCAACTTCGGTCAGAAATCTTGGTGTAATCTTTGATGACCAGCTGACCTTCAAAGAGCACATTGCAAAGACTGCTCGATCCTGCAGGTTTGCACTACACAACATCAGAAAGATCAGGCCCTTTCTGACAGAGCATGTTGCGCAACTTCGTGTCCAGGCCCTTGTTGTTTCTAGACTGGACTACTGCAATGCTCTTCTGGCTGGTCTGCCATCAAACACAATCAAACCTCTACAAATGATTCAGAATGCAGCGGCACGACTGGTCTTCAACGAGCCCAAAAGAGCCCATGTTACACCTCTCTTCATCTCCTTGCACTGGCTACCAGTGGAAGCTCGCATCTAGTTCAAGACACTGATGCTTGCATACAGAACTACCACAGGCTCAGCACACTATACTTCCACTCACTATTACGAACCTACATCCCCTCCAGATGTCTGAGATCTGCTAGTGAGCGACGCCTTGTGGTACCATCACAGAGAGGCTCAAAATCACTCTCCAGAACATTCTCATTCACCATTCCTGGCTGGTGGAATAATCTTCCCACCCCTATCCGGAACGCCGGATCCCTGTCAATCTTCAAGCAACAACTGAAAACTCATCTCTTTCGGCACTACATGACTTCATCCTAAACTTAATCTTTCCCTCTATCTTTTTCTCCTTCCCTTGCTAGCTTGTACTTATTTGAACAATGACGGAGACTTGGTGTTACGAGCTCTTCCTCTGTCTGATTGCCTCTTCAAGATGAATCGCTTCTTGTATTCCCCAATTGTAAGTCGCTTTGGATAAAAGCGTCTGCCAAATGACTAAATGTAAATGTAAAGAGTAAACTAGCCAATGATGTACATGAATCTGAACAAATAACTGATTTCAAAGGTCTTATCTCTTCTATCTACTGTATTGGTAATAATAGTGCAATCATTTCCCCTGTATAAACAGATAACTGGTCCTTTTCCTTAGTGATAAGTTAAATTCTGGAACAGTAAACGCTACTCATTGTCTAAACTCTTGCATCTGTGTAGATCTGAACATAGCTGCAGTACTGGTTAATATATTTCTGCACATTATATAAATTACACTCCTTACCCTTGTTTTTAATGTAAAATCCACTGTAGCATCTAAAAGTAACCAAGGTTTTGTTACTGGTAGCGGTACAGTTGGACTAACATTGAACTGATTAACTTTAAGTTCTGTTGCTTTCTGTAACACTGTCCATCCAAAACTTTTAATTTTCCTCCTCTCTTTTCCCCAGCAGGGCTTTAAAGTATCTAGTGTTGGATGCTCTTGACTATGGCCTTGTAAATTAACCCAATAATTCACTTACAACTGTAGCCTTCTCATTTCTAATGACATTTCCCCCATTTCAACCTGTAGTGCTGTAATTGGTGTAGTTTTTATAGGTCCTGTACATAATCTCAACACCTGATGTTGTATATAATCCAACTTCCTAAAAGACGTTTACACCACGCAACCATAATCTAACATGGATCTAACCAATCCATTATACATGGCCTTTAATGCCATCCTATCTGCTCCCCATTCACTACCAACTAAACACCTCATTGTATTTATTATTTTCTTACATTTATTCACTATATTCTGAATATGCACCGCCCATGTAACTCTTTCATCAAACCGTATCCCTAAAAACTTAAAATGTTTAACTCTTTCCAGTTCTTGATTATATAATATTAGTTTTACCTCACTTCCAATTTTTTCCTTGTAAAAAACATTATCTTTGTTTTGTCAACTGAGAATTTAAAACCTCATTTATACTTCAACTATAGCCTCCTGTCATTTTTTAACAATAAAACCAATATTCCTTGCCCTTTTCCAGATTGCCCCATCATCAGCAAAGAGTGATAACCCTATAGCCCATTATCCAAATCTTCAAATACATCATTTATCATTATATAAAACAATAAAGGGCTTACTATACTTCCTTGTGGAGTTCCATTTTCGATCACAAACTTTTCTTGAATAACTGTTTCCTATTCTCACTTTTACTGCTCTCCCTGATAAAACATTCTTGATCCATCTATACATTTGACCTTTAATACCTTTAATGCATAATTTGATTAACAACATCATTGATTCTCCACATCATGTCGTATGCTTTCTCTATGTCAAAGAAGACAGCCACTACACTCTCTCTATTTATTTGTGCTTTTCTTATTTTTCTTATTTCTTATTTTCGGATCCATTGTATTTCTCCCTCTCCTAAAACCACTCTGATATTTGGAGAAAAATTTATTATTTTCCACATGATAGATTAACCTTTTATTCACCATTTTTTCCATTAATTTACCAATATTAGATGTCAAAGCAATAGGTCTATAATTTCCTGGATTTGTCCAATCTTTCCCAGGTTTACGTATTGGAACTATAACCGCCTCCTTCCAACTTTGTGGTAATTTTCCTTCCTCACAGATTTTATTGTACATTTTTAATAAAACATCCTTAGATCATTCACTGAGATGATTTTTTAACATTTTAAAAGCTTATTTCGAGATTTAATTGCTTTATCACATTCTTTTGTCCACCATGGTACAATCTTCTTCTTTTTCTTACCTCCCTTCTTTGGAATAGTCTGACTTGCTGCTAACAATATTGCATTACAAATATCATTATTAACCTTATCAAACCCTCCTTTAACTTTAATTTTTTCCATTTCTTGTTCACTAATGCCTCCCAATCTGCATTTTCAAAAAAACATTTATCTACTCATACCGTATAATATTCTTCTACTGAAATTTACTTCAACTGCTATAGTATAATGTTCACTCCCTATAGTCGTTTCTCTAAACACCTCCCATATGCACAATCGAACCCCGCCCACATCCAAGCGCGTTATTACTTAGATATCACTAACATAAAAATATGTATGCATGTTTGTTTGTGTGTGTGTGTGTGTGAGTATTATCCAGCAAGACAGTCACGTAAAATGATGTGGTTCCTCATCCAAGATACTGTGCAAGGGTTCTGTGATCAGTGTCATTAAAAATAGCATGTGTGTGGGAAGAGGTAAATACATATGTGAGAGGGATAGAGTGTGTATATGAGTAGGTAAGAGTGTTATGTAGCTATTATAAAAAAAAAAAGGGTTATTAAAAAAATTGCACATTCAGTTAGAGTTCATTTTATGTCATAAAAATCAGTGCACTATATATTTATTAGTGCACTGATTCTTACAATATATAATGAGTGTTGACTGAATGTGCAATTTTTTTATAACAGTCATGTCACCAACTCACACATATGTACGTACCACCCCACACACACACACACACACACGCGCACACACACACACGCACACACACACACACGCACGCGCACACACACACACACACACACACACACACACACACACGCGCGCGCGCGCGCACACACACACACACACACACACACACACACACACACACACACACACACACACACACACACACACACACACACACACACACATACATCGTGGCCTAATGGTTAGAGAGTCGGACTCGTAATCCAAAGGTTGCGGGTTCGAGTCTCGGGACGGCAGGAATTGTAGGTGGGGGGAGTGAATGTACAGCGCTCTCTCCACCCTCAATACCACGACTGAGGTGCCCTTGAGCAAGGCACCGAACCCCCCGCCGTAGCATTGGCTGCCCACTGCTCCGGGTGTGTGTTCACTGCTGTGTGTGTGTTCAAGGTGTGTGTGTTTGTGTTCACTGCTATGTGTGTGTGCACTATGGATGGGTTAAATGCAGAGCATGAATTCCGAGTATGGGTCACCATACTTGGCAGTATGTCACTTCACTTCATATGATATTTTTAATGATATACACTGATCACAGTACCCTTGCAAAGTAACTTGGTTGAGCAACCATATCATTTCACTATGAATTGCTGGATAACTCTGTGTTTGTGACAAATTATCTTGTTTGTCATGTTTTACAGCATTCTACGCATTTTTGGTCCTAGCCTGATGTGGAGCAGTTCTGCGGGATGAGGGGTTCCTGCTGCTGTTTCAACAGTAAAGAAAGGTATACTGTAGTGATATCATAAATCATAAATATTATTGTATGCAAAATGATGAGGTAAATACTATTTAGTATGACAAATATTTAGTGGACCAACACACACGTATTCTGAATTTTTAACAGGAGTGCCAAGAGGACATAAAGTGGAAGTTTGTAAGAGACATTGTCCCAGTGTTGTGCTGGATACAGAGTCACCGTGAGTTATTCTGTGAGGAGGTGAAAGGGCCTGCCTTACTCCAGATGGACAGTAAAAATCAACAAATGTCATCAAAGACTACCTGGGGTCGAATCAGATGAAGCAAGAGATGTCTTGTTATTCATCTCTCAGGACCTGAAGTGGGATATTCACATAGACTCCATTGTCAGACAGGCCCAGCAGAGGTTATACTTTCTTCGCCAGCTGAGGAAGTTCAACCTGCCACAGGACTTACTGGAACAGTTCTACTCTGCCATCATCGAATCCATCCTCAAATTGTGTTGCTGAACAAGGCTTGAAAGTCCATGCCATGTTTCTGTGAATAATCTAACAAGGCAAGGAATCTCTCCATGTAGCTTATGTGTGTATGTGTACTGCATTTCAAGAACTGTTTATTTGATCATTGAGCTGTTCATTTATGATAGTTGGAACATATCTCTTATAGAACATATATTTTTTGTAAAAGTTTTATAAAATAATAAATACAAAAATACCTAATGAAGCAAGGGATGTCTGGTTATTCATCTTTAAATACGTGGAGGACCTGGACACACTTCATATGAAGTTTTGTTGATGAACAAGGCCTGAATGTCAATGCCATGTTACTTGTATAATCTATCAGAGCAAGCAATCTCTATTATGTGTGGCCTACTGCATATGGAGAACTGTCAATCAATTTATGATAAGTGGAACACATCTTTAGAAAATTAAATGACGATTATAAATTATAAAAATGTGTTGTGACTTTTACAATAACAATCTAATTGTCCTCTTTAAATTTGATCAATCTAAAAGGTGTCTTAGTTAGTTTAAAATCGATAGTAATAAATGAGAATTTATCTCATTACAATAAGGTTGAATAAGGTAAGGTTTGGAGTTTTTTTTTTATTACAATTAGCCTAATGTAATCAACCAATGCAAGTGTTTTACAGGCTGTTGTGATGAGAAATCAGCTCTGTACATTAGACATATTAAATATATTAGATTTAAGTTGTGCCATTTTAGCCTAGACATCCTTTAAAGAAATAAGAAAACGTGTATTAGTAAAACGAAAGGCAACATTATTTTATTTAGATCCCTGAAACGGCTGTAAATTGCTTTAACATTACATTACTTCCGGAATCACAAGAGGTGACATATATGACAGGGGCGTGGTTTCCGACGTAACGTTTTGATGTGGGCGTGGCTGTATTTGTATGGGCGTGGCTTGGTGGCGTCACACTTGGATGTGGGCGGGGTTGGATGTCCACCGCAGGCTGCAGCAAGCCCTACTTGATTACAGCGCTAAAACTCGGAAAAACTACAAATTACAACACAACTTAACCCTGTAGTTTAGAGGAGACTTGGTTTTGATTAATTTAGCATGAGATATTCAAGCAAATCAGTTAATTTTGTAGCCTAAATAAATGCTGTATTTTCTGCTATTATATTCATCACCTTTCTACCCATCAAATAATCTGAATCTAATCTCAGTTTCCACAAAAAATATTAAGCATTAAGTATGTTCAATATCAAAACAACATATTAGAATGATTTCTGAAGGATCATGTGACACTGAAAACTGGAGTAATGATGCTGAAAATGTAGGCCTGTATATATTATGGAATAAACGTAAGTATGTTTAACTAGTTAAGTACGTAACACTAGTTAAAGTCTAAAATATTATAAATAAATCAACAAATGTATTTGTTATTGTAAATAACTGAGTGAAGTAGTGATGTTTCCAGATTAAATGTGTTGCTGTATTTACTACAGCAGCCTTTTCTTTATGTGTTCATCTGTGTGTGTGTGTGTGTGTGTGTGTGTGTGTGTGTGTGTGTGTGTGTGTGTGTGTGGTTTGATCTACATTATGAAACCAAAAATGGCTTCACAATGTAAGAAAATCTGACTTCACCTACATTGAGACTGTCCCTGTAATTCAAACGACTAAATGAAATTCGAAACATTTACTGAAAATGTAAACTATAGCAGAAAGGTTTCTGTGAGCACTGGAGGAGACAATATTGTTAGCTCAGTATAAAAACCATAAAGTTAATGGAAACTCCTGGTAATGTGCGGGTAGCATCATTTGTTTGTGTGTGTGTGTGTTTTGACTCAAAGACTTACTTCATTGCAGTTATAATTATGTGTCACGCTCTGTGCACGAACTACTATTTGGACTCTGTCCTTGAGCATGCATTTGACACTCTTGCTTTTGAATACAGAGTTCATGTTGTGAAATCCCCTGATTTTTGTTCTCTTGGTTCAAAGTTGCTGTGCATCAGTGCACGTCTTTGTCTACATCATGCAGCAAGTTTATCAATGGCCGGACTGCTCAAACCCTTTCATCAGACCTCATCTTCTCTGTCTGCCAAAATGATTTCATCAACTGCTGTTGATGTAATTCCCCCCCTCCAGCACTCACTTTCAATCAGACACGTTTGTTAACCACACAGTCTCATCCAGAACACACACACACACACACACACACACAGTGCAGAGAGCGTAGAGAGCGAGTAATTATTTGGGTATGGTGTTTTACCTTTAGTGCATAATTTATATAAAGTGCACATCTGAGGGTGTTCTCCTACTGAAAAGGTTTGTGAGGGTATGTGTCGGAGTTTAAAAAACACAGCATGCATTTTATAGTTTAAAAGCATCAATTGAATGATTCCCCACTACCTCTGCACATCCTAACACAGTTAATAGTACACCCTGTGTCAACCTAACACATCTGTTGGCCTTGTATGATGTCATATCTCTGTCGCCAGGATCTATAATAACAGGGGTTTTTGTTCATAAAGAGAATTGTCACAGTGTTTTCTTTCACATTCACTAGTCTATGTATTGTAGCCTGTGTAAAATCATATTGCAGTGGGGCATCTCAAAGAATGTAACATATTATTCATTACTAGTTACTCCTTTCAAAAGCAATATTGTTACTTTACTTACACTACTAGTTACATTACTTTTTCTTCACGCACCACAGAAGTTGAGTATCTTCCACATGCTAACAACATATTTCTGCCTCATCATTTGACCAAAATCCACACGGATCGCAGTCAGAAGTTATTACAAACACTCAATAGTGATTGATAGTGACATTCAAGTAGAAGTGTTGTATTCATCTCATTGATTGTCATGTGTTGCTTGAAGCTAATTGTAATTTCTCTGTTACCCATATACTATTATATTTCATATCAAATCACATAAGTTTGTAAGAAACTGTTTAATTTTCCAAAAATATTTTTAATTAGAGTAATATAATGTAGCACATGCTGATCAGAGGGATGTGGGATGTAATGCCAGAGTAAAGTAAAGCCACAACTTACACAGTGTCAGATCATCTTTTTTCCTGACAACAAATCAATATAATGTAATATTTCTGCTCGAACATCTGCTCAATGTAAGCCTTTCCATAGTCCAAGCTTGCCTGCTGCACCGGGGACATCACATGCATGTGCGAGTCCTGAAAATTATGAAAATAAATCTAGGAATTATTTGATTGTTGGATTTTAAATCAGTGAGGCATCAAAACTAAGCTGTTTTATGGATGGTAACTGTATTACTGGAATCTTATTATATATACTAGTTACTGCAAAAAAGTAATATTATTACAGTAATTAAGTTACTAGTAACTAGTTACTGCCCACTGGACATTACACTTTCTCTGCCAGAAGTGTGGCTTTCACAGGAAGGTTGCAAACTGAACATACTTGTGTTTGATAAAGTGGAAACTGAAGAAACCTGAAAATCAACTCTTGTCACAGATCTCACGTTTCCAGCCCTGTTCTTCACACTTGATTCAATGCTTTCCAAAGATTTTGATAACTCATTTTAAATATGTGTAACACTAAGGCCAGGGATGGACTTTTGGAGTTAAAACCCCTCTTCCAAAGTCCACATACGCAGATATTCTCCCACACCCGTCCAATATCCCAGCCAATGGCGTTCCTGGAGGCAGAGCACGCCCGGTCGCATCACTTTAGTCCAGCCTCTGCGCGCGGATAAATACCGACCCCCTCGAATTCCTCGGTCCCGACTCACTAAAACCCACCGAGGCCACTTCAGCTGTAGTTTATAGTGCTACTCGCCTTCAGACCAGTCAAGTAAGTATGGTTTTTAAAGTTTTAAATCTTTGTTTTTGTCATTATCATCGCATCTACCACATAAGTATTATTATTTATTTAGAAGGGTAGAGTAAAACGTGAACACGTAGAACTGAATTCACAAACTGCAGATGTGTCAATGCAATGATTTCCGTAAATATTCAGACTCTACTCTTTAATGCAAGTTATAAATCACTGTAAAAATATTCCAAAGATTTCTTTAAAATTACAGAACTGTTTTGGTTGTATGTTGCAATTTGGCAAATTATGAATGCAGGCACTGCATTTTGCAGTTTTTATATACGTTTGCATTTTCGTTTACTGCGAAATGTTCTTTCATAAATACAGAGACACTTTTGTACAGTTCTTAACGATATTGCACAAATGTGTGAAACGTTTTACACATAGTTGCAACGAAAACTGCAAGTTTAGCAGATGACTGAACCCTGGACTTGTTTGTTCAGTGGGAGGAGCCAGTGTGTTTCTCTGGACTAAAGTTCAACAGTCAGGGCAAATATTTACAGCAGTGAATAACCCAGTGATGCAAATAACAAGAGTTCTGTAAATGACAGATTTTGGTCAATTTTGGTCTTCTGCTCTCTTCCCAGCATGACACATCAGTTTCCAGCTCTCTCTACGGAGCAGAAGAAGGAGCTTGCCACCATTGCCCAGCGCATTGTGGCTACTGGAAAAGGCATTTTGGCTGCAGATGAGTCCACAGGTAAGAATGTGTGGTGTTTTGCATGGAATAGATTACCAACTATATCATATATTAAGTGATCAACAGTAAGCAATACAAATACTTAAGATGTTGCTGAATAGGTACTATAATTGTTTTTTTAACAGTGTTGTCCTCTAACAGCTTTATGATTGTATTGTCATGGTAAGCTTGCATTCCAGATGTTCTTAGATGTGTGTTTCATGTTTTAGGCACCATGGCAAAACGTTTTCAGAAGATAAACGTGGAGAACAGTGAAGAGAACCGTCGCAGCTTTCGCGACACCCTCTTCTCTGTAGACAATTCAATCTCTGAATGTATTGGTGGTGTCATCTTTTTCCATGAAACACTGTACCAGAAATCAGCCCAGGGAGTTCCATTTCCAAAAGTCATCAAGGACAAGGGCATCGTAGTTGGTATCAAGGTGAGGTTTAGGTGCACTCTTGAAGACTTAATGTAAATGCTTGATATTGCCCTATAGATAACCAAAGCACTGCTTGAAGCCTTCTTTCTTTCTGCATACAAACACATGGTCTTTTCACTAGTTTTGCCATGTAATGTTATAAATAAAAGTATTAATTGTGCTTTGTGCCTGAAGGTGGACAAAGGCACAGCAGGACTGGGTGGTACAGATGGAGAGACAACCACACAGGGTACATTTTTACTTAAAGGGTTAATTCGTCCAAAAATGAAAATTCTGTCATTAATTACTCACCCTTATGTCATTCCAAACCCGTAAGATCTTCGTTAATCTTCGGAACACAAATTAAGATATTTTTTATAAAATCTGAGAGCTCTCTGACCCTGCATAGACAGCAATGTAACCTAAATGTTCCCAGACCCAGAAATGTAGCAAGGACATCGTTAAAACTGTCCATGTGACATCAGTGGTTCAACTTCAATTTTGCGAAGCTATGAGAATACTTTTTGTGCGCAAAGAAAACAAAAAAATAACAATTTATTCAACAGTTCTTCTCCCACGAGCTACCGTCTTCCACCATTTTGGAGAGTATGCATGTACATGCTTTCCCCTGAATGTAATCAGCATTGTTTATGTTCTGGAAAAAGCGCAGAGAGCTCTCAGATTTGATCAAAAATATCTTAATTTGTGTTCTGAAGATGAACAGCGGTCTTACGGGTTTGGAACGACATGAGGGCGAGTAATTGATGACAGAATTTTCATTTTGGGGTGAATCTCTTTAAATGCATCCTAACATGACAGTAATCAGTCCTGACTTGTATCCATTTTAAAGAAAGCTATTTTTGCTTGATCCATTTCACTCAGGATTGGATGGTCTGTCTGAACGCTGTGCCCAATACAAGAAGGATGGTTGTGACTTCGCCAAGTGGCGTTGTGTACTTAAGATCTCTGAAAGCTGCCCCTCTGCTCTTGCAATTGCTGAAAATGCTAATGTTCTTGCCAGATATGCCAGCATTTGCCAACAGGTATGTCTATTAGAATGTGCTTGGTTTATTGGATCCTATTTATTGTCCATAAACAATTTATAGCATGCCAGTAATTTGTTTAGTCTTCTTCACTGTCCACAAGATCCTTTTTTCTCATGAACTCTTCCTTTTTCCTGTAGAATGGCCTGGTGCCTATTGTAGAGCCTGAGATCCTCCCAGACGGAGATCATGATCTGCAACGGTGCCAGTATGCCACTGAGAAGGTAAGCTTCCTCCCAGAATAACTAATAAAAGCAGAGCAAAGCCAAATTATCCATCAAAACTAATTTCCAAAAAATTGCATCCAAAGGTCCTGGCGGCTGTGTACAAGGCTCTCTCTGACCACCATGTGTATCTGGAGGGAACTTTGCTCAAACCAAACATGGTCACCGCTGGACACTCCTGTGCCAAGAAGTTTACCCCTCAGGAGGTTGCCATGGCAACAGTTACTGCTCTCAGACGCACCGTGCCAGCTGCTGTACCGGGTAAGGCAGTCCTCCACTGGTCCTCAGAGGATGGTGTCCATTTGAGTGCTCTTCAAGCGTTCAACATCTCTCTTCTGGTTCTCAGGCATCTGCTTCCTCTCTGGTGGTCAAAGTGAGGAGGAGGCCTCTCTGAATCTGAACGCCATGAACCAGCTTCCTCTGCACAGACCCTGGAAGCTGAGCTTCTCTTATGGCCGTGCACTCCAGGCCTCGGCTCTTGCTGCATGGAAGGGACAAGCAGCAAACAAGAAGGCTGCACAGGACGCCTTTGTCTCACGTGCCAAGGTAATCAATGATGTTATGATTCAAGCTAAAAATACTGCATGTGGGCAATCAAGTCACTATAGTGCAACTTTTCAAAACTTCTAAATTATATTGTGCTTTACTGTGTTGTCAGTTTATAGGGCTACTATATCAGCTGAAGCTGCATATATTGATCATTTTTGTTTTTCCCCCTTCAGATCAATAGTCTTGCATCAAAAGGTGAATACAAACCCTCAGGTCAGGCTGACCAAGCATCTACACAGTCCCTCTTTACCGCCAGCTATGTCTACTAAACTCAACAACAAACGACAGCAACTTGTGCTGGACAGTACAAAATTTACATGCAAAGGATATTCAAGATGACATGACAACATGTACATGTGTTAATTGTACAAATTAAATATGTTCATGCACTCAACTAGACTCTTTTAACCCTGGATTAGTTTAACTTTTCATGCATTTGCACCAGTTTATGCTTTTCATTTTGAAATAAAGGATAAAATGCAAGCTTTATTTGAGTCGATTTCTTGTGTAAACATTAGGAGGAGAGTTGAGATTTGTCAGCCATTTATAGTGCTTAGACTAGCACTTAGATTTCTTTACTAAGAATTAACTTGGTTGTCAAGGTATACAACTTGAAAGTGATATGCATTTGTATCTGATATATGCTGGTCCGCTTGACTAGGTCCTACACAGCAAGGTGCTAAAGGGTGAGTTACAAAGAGTAAAGTTGATTGAAGAGCACCAAAATGTCATGAAGATTTTTCTGTCTTGCTTCATCTTCTGCTGTCCTTCCCCACATATTCCTATTCTGATAGAGAAAAGACAAACCATACATGTTACACGTTGCCAGTTATGGGTTATTAAACATTCAGCTTGTTAATGCAATCCATCAGAACAATAAAAAGCACAATATGTTTTCATAATGAACAATATGATGACAAAAATCTGCTTTTATTATACCTCTGGGGTGGCGCCATATTCAAGAAGTTTGGACACCATGTTCTTGTCCCTCTTCTCCACTGCTGCATGCAAAGCGGTCTATCCATTATAATCACCCTGGTTCATGTTTGCACCAGCTAAGTACCATGCTTGCAAAAGCTGACAGTCTTTAGTCAGAACCGCCCTAAATGAGAGAAATGTCTACAACAGACTGACAAGTTCATTTTTAGTTAGAAACACTGACTTGATGAGTTCCATGCCAACTCGCACAGGATTTAGACTCACTGTGGCTCCTTCCACTATCAAAAGCTTGATCATAATCTCCAGCATTTATTTCCATCTGAATAAAAGATGAGGAATTTAAAGCATGGATTAGGAAAGGTCACATGAAAGTGTAGAAAAATTGTCAAATGCACTCTACATCTAATATGCATGATCGTTCATACTGTGACAATAATCTCTTGCAAAGACAGCAAGTCGTTGTTGTCTATGCATCTGCAACAAGGCCGCAATTGCATTGACATCCTGGGTAAAAAAGGTCACATTTGACGTTACATCACTTGAATCAACTCAATAAAATAATAAAGAGAATAGAGGATGCTAAACTTGTAAGCTCACTTCAAAGGTCTTGTATTTGAGCCAGCCAAGACTGAGCATTATTTGAATGTTACCCTTTTCTGCAATAATTATTTTTTTGCATATAGTAATTTTTCCGAATCAATTATTTTAATGATCAGACAAGTTATCTTACAATATACCTGCAAAACCACAAAGCTCCCAATCTAGGAGGTAAAATATATATATGTTGCACACTACTGCTATACTCATTACAATTTCTTATATGTAATAAGTAATAGTAGTATTTCACTTAAATATTTTGTAAGAAATTTGTTTTTCTCCAGTGTATGTTCACCTGTGTGCTTTAGGCAGACAATGACAATACATAATCAAATCAATCTTTATTGGCAATTGGACATGAACAACCCATCTACCCTACCAAAATACACATGCATGCGTAGTTTCTAAGCAAGTCTTTCCACAATTACAATTAAACACATACTTGGAGAATCACTTCCAACAGGAACGGATGTTGGTGTACTTTAAAGTGAACCTATAAGACCAGAGGGCCTCTCAAAGATCCCACTCATACCTGCTGTTGGATCCTGTGAAACCTGAGACATTCTAGGGATGTGTACATGGGGAACATTAACAAAACGTACTTTTAACAATTTCCTGCTTTGAAAATTGTGCTCAAAACGACTCTACAGATTACTTACAATGAATTTGGAAATTCTAATAATGTAAGACTTATGTAAAACTAGTCTATATATATATATATATATATATATATATATATATATATATATATATATATATATATATATATATATATAGGAAAGATCCATATTAACCCATTTTGCAGCAGAAAACGCACACAAGACATTTACATCACAAAATGAGGGTATCAAGGCTGGAAAATTACAGATTTTAACAAATGGAGGACAGGAAAAAACAAACAAACCCTCCTGTGCGAGATTTGAATCTACCCAGAGATCCAAAACAAAAACTGCTTTAAGTTTGCTATTTAACCTTTAGTCACAAAACAGCACTAAATGTAGCATGACCTTATTAATTACAATATATGATATTGTTTATATAACACAACATACCATTAGTTTAAAAAAATGCTCCAAATTTAGGCATATCCATCAAAATTCAATCTTGCATATTTGTCCTAAAGGACTTTGGTCATACACAGAATGTTTTATTTGATGAATGATGCTGAAGTCTGTAGTAAGTCAGTATATTTACTGTTGAAGTGTAAACTAATGTGATTTTTTAACACCAGCCTGACACCAAAGAACACCGCCATGTCTTTCTAAGTCTGTACATCCACAGACTTCGGATAAAGAGCAGTATTGCTATAAATGCTACAACTTTTTGTTGCCTCGAACGGAGGATGTCAGTCAAAAAAAGATCACATTAACATAAATGCAAGTTGTCACAGATTTCACAGGCGCAAAAGCAAGGCATCGGAGAGTGTTCTCTACTACTACCTACACACAATCTATCTAAAAAATAATGACCTAAATGGGTGCCCTTGTTAAAAAAACAGCAATGAATAATATACTACAAGGCAGAAGCTCCTTTGAGATTGATATGGAGTCGTGTTGGTTTGTTTTAGACTACTGAAAAGAAACCAGTTAAATAAATGCCAAACTATCAACCCTTTTAAAAACATCAACAAAAAGAAATCCCTCATCACAATAGTCCGTTTAGCGACTCCATTGTGATTTGGAACAATCACTTCAGTGAAGGTCTTGCAGGCCAGTTGAGGGCGAGGACATACTGTCAATGAGATTCACTTGCATGGAACAAGGGCTGAAGGATTGACGCCCTTTGACAAATGGTGTCAATGTGAAATTCGCCCAGCCTACAATGTCCCAAAGCTTAGGTGGAGCTCCCATCACATTATGTAAACCTTCTCAGCCTGGGAAAAGTTGAAAACCTCTTTGGTCCTGGGGCATACCACCTTGTCATCTTGACGAATGGACAAGAGAGACTGAAAACCAGACGCAAGGGAATGTTAATCACTATATATACATAGAAAATATACAGAATACACTGGTAGCATATTTACAGACAACTGAAGAGCAGAACACAAAACTAGCTTCAAAACTCACATTGTATCCATAAACATAGCCATTAGGCAGCATCATGGGTGGGTTGTTCTCATTCATGACCTCGCCAGAGATTTTGCACACCAGCCTTGAGTTTGCACAATGGGCCATGGGAAGAGGTTGAGCCAATTTGTTCAGTGCCTTACTGCAGACAGGGCAGTCTGGGTTTTTGGAAGTGCCATCTTCTTTGTAACACTGCCTGTAAACTTGGAATTAAGGGTAACAACTACTCAACAACTTGAGAACCATTAACAGTCATTTAAAATAATGACCCTTGTCACTGTATGTTGAAATCGCCCAATATTACTCAAAATCCCGAGTTTCATAAATGATCTGCTGGACATGCAATCTGAAAACCCTAAGGATGGTGAATGTTCTTCTGCAGAGAGGATACGGGGTTTTGATGGCAGACAGCCCTGCCTGCAGGGTAATGGTAAACACGGAGTTGTTCCCCAGCTGGTGTAATCTGTAGTTGTCATATCTGAACTGCTGGATCAGCATTTTCCAGCGAGCTGGATCCAAAAGATCCTGGGAGGAAAGACACGAAATGTTACGGACCACTGAACTCGTACCTGCTACGATGGCATATTCAGAAACAATTAATAATCAATATCAAAACAGTTCCTTGGAGTGGTAGACACATTTCAGATAATATACAAACAGAAATGCAAATTACCTTGTACGGTGAAATGTGCGTGTCTGAGGGAAACGCCAGCATGCCCATCACTTGCCGTACCTCGTCCAACTGCCCTCCTTCTGCTTGGCTGAAGTGTTTGCGTGCATGTCTAAAGCACATTCATTTTGATTTAATAACACCAACTATGAATTGTTTAACAATAAATTCAAGTAATTCAGAGAAACTTGGTATGACAGTCATGTCATGCATTAAAAAAAAAAAAACATCTCATACCTTACTGCGTCCATCCGTTTGTTTTGTCGAATGAGTTCAATAAATTCCTGGATCCTTAAACTGAACTCCAAACAGCTCTGGAAACAGGGACATATTTCAACATAACTGAATAAACTTTACCTTTTAAATTGCATGGTTTTCAGGAAATGACAAAATGAAAAATGAAAGCCAATGAAAACCCAGACTGCAAGAAATATAACCACAATGTGGCTCCATAATGACAGTTAAAACACAAGTACATATTTGAAAACAGCAAGTGAGAGAACAACAAACCCAGCTGAGCCCAGTTTCTTACTTTCATTTTCCGTAAGCGAGACTTGTTATCGTGGCACCAAGCCAGACAGGTTGCCGTTTCCTGACGCTCGAGAGATTCTTCAACTTCTTTTGCAGTAAGAAACATTTCTATGTTGACCAAATCCTACAAAGACAAAACATCAGATGAGAAACAGCGCAAGCATCTTACTTGCCGCACAGAAAAATTGGAGACGCACCTCAATCCCGCTTTGTCTGGCCAGCTTGACTGCGGTGTTGTAGTAGCCACAGCGTAGTAAGTGCTCCACCATCATGCGGTCCATGCGCTTCTTCTTCCAAACATTAACACTGGCTGGCTGATCACTGCTATGTTCCTTCAGGTGCTCTATGCGCCGCTTGCATAACTTGGCGCTCTCATCTTCTGCTTGGATAGACTCAGCTGCCTATCAGATACGAAACCATTTCACTCTTTAGCGTAAATTGTACAAATGTGGTAAAATTGAATCTATTCAACATGACGCCTCGGCATACCTTTCTCTTGAGGGCGCTGAGCTTCTCAACCACTCCATCCAGGAGAGAGACTACGGTATCCACCACTGGAAAGCTACTGAGCGTTTTCTCCAGCTCCGCCACCACCATCGTCACGTGACTGGTCTCCCGGTCTATATTCTTTTGAGCTGCTCGGAAGCGCTTGTTCAAGGTTTCATAAGGAACCTGTTGAGATAAACAACTGCATTTCATTAGCAGGCACAGATTTGGTAAGCTCAGTAATATCATTCTTCATGGCGTGGGTTCACAAAGCACTTTGTCTCATCAGGGAATCGTTACTAATAGTTCACCCAAAAATACAAATTCTGTCATTTACTCCCTCTCACGCCATTTCCAAACTCCTAAGGCTTTTGTTCATCTTCGAAACACGAATGGAAATATTTTTTAATGAAACTTGAGATTTCCGTCCCTTCACAAACAGTGCATTCATCCAAAACTTTTAAAAAGTGAATTGAGCAGTTTCAGTCAAGTTTTCTGAAGAGACATGATCGTGTTAAATGATAAACAGATTATTCACGTATAAACAGTGATCAATAGCAATACATAGAGCTCATCAAATATGGTAAACATGGAAATGTACTTGCTTGATGCATGAGAACCAATGAGGTTTGTTCTTGTGTGTCAAGCGAGTACAGCTGAGCCGCCAATGATCATATTTGATTTGCTCCATATATGTGCATTAATCAATGTTTATATGTGAATACAAGCCTAAATTAAATCGGTTAATCATGTGAAGTAATTGTGACTCTTCAGAAGACTTGGATTAAACAGCTTGATTCATATGCTGAATTTGATTCATTATCAAAAAAAGCTCAATTTTGAAAATTCCCCAATTAGGTTTTATCTTCCACATGGCACAAGTAAATAAAGTATGACATTAGTACAGTAAGTAGTTAGTTTCAGATGTCTAACAATGGTGCACTTGTTCTTTCAGCTGTCCGTTTGAGAGAAAAGGTCATAAAGGTGGACATGAGCATTAGACATTTACATTTATGCATTTAGCAGACGCTTTTATCCAAAGCGACTTACATTGCATTTAAGTTACAGTTTCTACATTTTATCAGCTCTTGCTTTCCCTGGGAATCGAACCCATTATCTTGGCGTTGCAAGCGCCATGCTCTAGTATTTGAGCTACAGGAAAGCTGGAAAACAGGAAAGCCATTAGGCCAGGATGAGCAGCTGTGGAAGAGGCAGAGATGCATAAACCTTCAATCTTATCTCTCAGCATCCGCCAGTTTATTTTGATCAGGCCATCTGTTACCTTGCAACCAGGGCAGATAAGTAGCATCAACATTTGCAATGCTCTATTCATGTACAGATGTTTTAGAGTAGATAAACACCCTGCATCAGTCAATGCTATTATTGCAGCTTTAACCTTTGTTGGATTACAAGGTGCAACCTAATTTGGCAGCGAGAAGTGAAAGGTCCTCAATGCAAGCCAGAATATATGCAAATGATTGAAAAAAGCACTGATGCATAAACGAGCAAAATCATACCGTAACAAATATTTCTTTCCAGTTTTAAAATATTGATTTCTTTCAATATCAAATAATAGAAGATAAACTACAGCCTATACACATCAATTAAACGAAAAATGTATTGCTGCACAATTTGCTTGTATAAACAAATGCCAATTTTAATGATTTCTGACTCTCTAAAATATGACAAGAATCAGTACCTTCCAAAATACATTGGCCCATACATTTTATTCATAATTCCATAATCACTTAAGATTTTGCACGAAAAGAATATAGTGGCTAGTTCATATATGTTTAGATAATGATCAAGCAGGTACTGGAAATCATTCCCAATGCTCAGACGCAACATGCCCTTGACACAGCAGCGAAGACCATATATTATTGACATTCAGAGTGCGTGTACATAAACAGGCGTCGTTTTACAGATGCATGAGCTAATCGGGTTACAAAGCATTCAACTCATCACCATACAGTCAAAGCAATCGATTCACGTGAGCATTCATCCAAATCGACGCTATCAATCGAGAGAAACCAGTGACGCAGAGAACAAAGGTGCTGTATGCCAACCATTAAATAATAAGCGCTCATCTGAGCTATAAACGTGCTAACAGCTGCCACTGATCAACACAACATGATGCAATATGATCCTAATATGGTGCATAAACCGCATGCATACCGAGCTCTGGTCTTCATTGACATGTGTTTATCCAGACACACGAAAATCATGCTGTCTGGATCATAGCCTCAGACGACAGCGGCGCAATCAAACGCATACTCGATTATACAGTAACGTTAGCTGTAAATCCGACACGATTCGTGTTACTATTCGTTAATCTGCATTACTCGCTGGTTACACTAGTGGACAAACCTGTGATGGGATAAAACTGCGCCTAATAAAATAATACTGTGGTGACAGGCATCAGACTGACTCTCGTTTATAAACCCGTCCATATATAACTGTACAGCCGATGTCGACAGTTTGCGATCACCTCGGTAAGATCTGTAAGTGTGGGACTTGTTTTGCTAAGTTAGCTAGCTCCTAGAGCTAACCAGTTAACTGTCTAAATACAGTCACATACTATCCATCTGATCGATCGCTTCTGTTAGACGGTTATATAACGCAGACGGGATCTGTTCGACTGCACGTTTAGAGCATGGTGAAGAACGGCTTGACAGACCTTTAAAGTTGGGTATTCTTGCACCTTTAGGGCCATAGAGAGTTGAGCTGCTGTCTCCTGCACCGCCATCTTACTTTGGGAAACTGTGGAGCGTTTGTTCGTCTTCTTCTCGGCTTTGGTCCTCGTGCGGCAGTGAGGCTCGAGCGCTCGATACTGCCTCCTAGTGTAACGGTGCGGTTCAGAATCGCCACAAAACCGGTTTTTGTTTTTGCTTGAAAATAAACAATCGTTAAATTAAAAACCACTGCTAATTTTATTTATTTATTTAGTCATTTAGCAGACGCTTTTATCCAAATCAAAACCAACAAAAGAGCAACAACGTGCAAGTGCTATTACAAATTATTTTTTTTTAAATAAAAAGACATATAGATCAAATAAAATTAGAATAGAGATTTGTAGAGTTAGAGCTAATGCAACATGCATGAAGCATTTTCGTGATTAAAATGCCTTTAATTTCAAATTTCTACAGATATTTTTTGCGTATTTACTAGTTTTGGTTTGGGGTTGAAGTGTGAAGCTTTGTTTGTTTATATATTTATTTTTGTAAAATGGTCTTTTGTGCTATCATCCACATGCAAAGTTGGTTGATAACATAAGTGCAATAATGTAACAGCTTAGTTAACAATCACTTGTTTACATAGGATGTATAATCAATGTATTTTAGATTATTTAGACACTTAGGCTATAGTTGTGACAGAATGTTCTAATTCAACACGCCACAGGAAGTCAAACTAACTTAACGTTTTCTTATATTGATATTATTTATTTCTTCCTCCTTAACAGTTCATCAGGCTCTTAATTAAGAAACTATGCCATCTCTTTGTTACGTGTACTGAACAGGACACAGAGGTAAGTATTAAAAAATGAGTAGTTTATTGAACAGGGGAGCTCAGGAATGAAGACGGGGAACTTCGGGTGAGTAACCCAACACAGAGTTGCCCAAGGAGGTGAATACTGGGAGTAACAGGAACTATTTTAATTACAGGAACTTGCGGAGAAGGGGACCAGGAGAACTGGAAGCACACACATCAGCGTGGGGGTTGGAGCTGCAGATGGAATGCACAACTGGAGGATGAGAATTCAGGTAAGTACCACAGGTAAGTCACTTCGAATGTACAAGGCGATAGAACCAACGGTAGTGTCCACTTCGTATAAATGAGATCGGACACTGAATGTAGCGGAGGTGTGTGCTTATAAACTGTGCTTGATGGGTGAGGTGATGAGGAACAGGTGCAGGTGATCAGTACTCAGGAGAGGAGGTGCGCTGTGATTGGTTGGGGGGTGAACCTGACCGACATGTAACAGTACCCCCCTCTCCACGGCCCGCTCCTGAGGGCAGACCCCGGCGTTGTGGTGGTCTACCCAGGCCCGGGGTGCTGGACGATTAGGGTGAGCTGTGTGGAATTCTACGAGTAGGGCAGGATCAAGAATATCAGCCCTAGGAACCCATGAGCGTTCTTCAGGACATAACCGTCCCAGTCCACCAGATATTCCAAGATACCACCACAACGTCAGGATTCCAGGATTTCCTTAACCCTGTAGACCGTGCCTTCCTCCACGATAAGTGGGAGAGGGGGTTCTTCTGTCCGGTTAGGCTCTAGGGAAACAGGAGGAGAGAAAGGTTTGAGTAGTGACACGTGGAATGTGGGGTGAATTTTTTATTTTGGAGGTAACTTGAGCTTATAGGTGACGGGGTTTATCTGTTCCAGGATGGTGAAGGGGCCAATAAATCTGGGACTGAGTTTCCGGCAAGGCAGGCGCAGTCGGATGTCCAGGGTAGACAGCCATACCTTCTGTCCCGGCTGATATAAGGGTGTGGCTGATCTTCAGACTCTGTCTGCGCACTGCCTGCTGCAGCTGATGGTGGGCTGCGTCCCAGACGCTCTCGCTCTCTCGGAACCAGTGATCTACCACGGGGACATCAGATGGTTCCCCCGACCAAGGGAATAGAGGAGGCTGGAAACCGAGCACGCACTGGAAGGGAGTGAGTCCAGTGGAGGCCTGTCGCAGAGAGTTCTGGGCGTACTTGGCCCAGCCTAGGAACTGGTTCCAAGAGTCCTGGTGGCCGTGGCAGAAGGTTCTCAGGAAGCGCCCAACTTCCTGGATTTTACGTTCGGCTTGCCCATTAGACTGTGGGTGATAGCCCGAGGTGAGGCTTAAGGTCACACCTAGGAGTGTAAAGAAGGCCGTCCAAACTCTTGAAATGAACTGTGGGCCTCTGTCGGATACTATGTCTTCTGGGAGGCCGTAATATCGAAAGACTCGATTAAAGAGAAGTTCTGCTGTCTGGTGTGCTGTGGGAAGACCTTTGAGGGGGATCAGTCAACATAACTTTGAGAAGCGATCAATGATGACAAGGATGCAAGTGTTACCATCAGAGGCGGGTAGATCCGTAATGAAATCTACTCCTAGGTGTGACCATGGCAACTGGTGGAGAAGTCCATTGGATCGGGCTGGTGATGAGCTCTGTGGGGATGATCCCCTCTGTCTGCTCCTGTGCCTCCTCGGGTGCATGAATGACAGAGCATCGGCCTTGACATTACGTGGGCCTGGGCGATAGGAAATTTTAAAATGGAATTGGGTGAAGAATAAAGCCCAACAGGCCTGACGTGGATTGAGTCGCTTTGCATCACGGAGATATTACAGATTTTTATGGTCGGTTAGCAGCAGAAAGGGATGTGTTGCTCCCTTCAACCAGTGCCTCCACTCCTCTAGAGCTAACTTGATGGCTAGAAGTTCGCAATTGCCGATGTCGTAGTTTCTCTCCGCCGGGCTGAGTTTCCGGGGGAAGGCGGCGCATGGATGGAGTTTGGGAGGAGTCCCCTGCTGCTGTGAAAGCACCGCTCCTACTCCCGTGGTTGAAGCGTCAACTTCCACGACGAAAGGGAGTTCCGGATTGGGATGGACAAGGTGCGGTGCGCTGGTGAATGCCTTCTTGAGGGTATGGAAAGCTTCAGTGGCAGCGGGGCTCCAGGACAGAGACTTAGCCTTCCCCCTGAGGAGATCGGTGAGTGGACTGGTGATGGCACTGTAATTCATAATAAAACGGCGATAGAAATTGGAGAAACCAAGGAAGCGTTGTAATTCTTTAATGGTGCTGGGAATGGGCCAGGATGTGATAGCCTCCACCTTCTCCTCGTCCATGCGAATGCCACCACTGTCGATGATGTATCCGAGGAATTGAACTGTGGGTTGGTGGAAAAGGCATTTCTCAGCTTTGAGGTACAGGTGGAATTTCCTTAACTGTTTGAGGACCTCCACAACGTGGTGGCGATGTTCGGCCAGGCTCCGGGAGTAGATAAGGATGTCATCTATATACACGATGACGAAGCGGTGGAGAAACTCCCGGAGCACCTCATGCATGAAATCTTGGAAGATTAAGGGAGCGTTGGCTAGTCCATACGGCATTACCCTGTACTCATAGTGGCCAGTAGGGGTCACGAAGGCAGTCTTCCATTCATCTCCCTGACGAATGCGAATGAGGTTATATGCGCTGCGGAGGTCCAACTTTGTGAAGATGGTGGCACCGCATAGATGTTCCAGGGCTGCTGGGATGAGGGGGAGAGGATACCGGAACTTAACTGTGATGTCGTTGAGTTTTCTGTAATCAATGCATGGGCACAAGCCTCCGTCCTTTTTTGCCACAAAGAAGAAGCTGGAAGCAGCAGGGGATGTCGATGGAACGATATATCCTTGCTTCAAGGCCTCCTCAATGTACTCCTCCATGGCCTTCTGTTCAGGGAGTGACAAAGGATAGATCTTGCCGCGGGGCACAGACTCACCCGGAATGAGGTTGATGGCACAGTCCCATGGCCGATGTGGTGGAAGCTGTGCAGCTCTCTTAGGGCAGAAGACGTCGCTAAAGGGGGTGTAACTTCGACAGACTGCTTCTCAACGGGGCTCTTGATGGAGGTGGAGTGAATGGCTAATGGAACAGGAACCGATGGTGAGGGCTGAGGGAGATCCGGGAAACATTGTGAGAAGCAGCTGTCACCCCACTTTAGGACTTCACCCATGCTCCATGAGAGTATGGGGTTATGCTGCACCAGCCAAGGATGTCCGAGAATGATATCCACAGTGGAGCCCTCCAGAACCAGCAAATGCAACGTCTCAAGATGAAGTTGCCCTATCCGGAGTTGAATGGGTCCCACACTGTTCTTGACGTGACGTCGAGTGAGCGGTCTACCAGTTATGGATTGGATCTGATAGGTGGTTTCGGTGGCCGAGGTCGGGAGTCGGAGCTGGCGGCAGAGACTTCCGGCAATGAAATTGCCCGCTGAGCCGGAGTCAAGGAGGACAGATACTGAAAGGGTGACATTAGAGGCAGTAAGTTGAGCGCATGTGGAGAGTGGATTCATCTCCCTTAGAGAAGGTTGTATAGCGCTCTCCATGGGCCGTGGAGGACGAAGGGGATATGCCAGGATCATGTGTCCATTAGCGCCACAGTACAAACATAGCCTCTGCATAAGCCGTCTCCACCGCTCAGCTGGGGATAAACGGGAGGAGTCTGTTTGCATGGGTTCTGGAGGGCTACTGTTCTCTTGCCGGCGATTGGGAGGAGTAGCAATGGCTATGGGAAGGTCTTGTGTACATGATGCTATGAGGTTGGAACAGCGAGTGGCAAGTTGAATAAATCGTTCGAGTCCCATGGAGTCGTCATAAGCTGCTAAGTGCAGTCGAAGTTTCGGATCCAATCCTTGTCGATAGGCCGTTAGGAGAGACTGCTCATTCCAACCACTAGCAGCCGCTAGAGTCCTGAACTTGAGCGAATGCTGGTTAATAGACATAGAGCCTTGTCTTAATCGATAAAGTTGCTCACCAATAGACGAATCTCCAGGGACTCTGCCAAAAACTTGTCGAAAATGGGCTGTGAAGTTCGTGAGTGTTTGAGTAGCAGGACCAGCCTGGTTCCAGATCGTCTCTGCCCATTGAAGAGCGGGGCCTGTCAGAGAGGAGATTATGAAAGCAAATTTAGACTGTAGAGTAGAGAACATCTGCTGTAACTCAATAGTGAGCGAACACTGCAATAGGAAGCCATTGCACTCCTCCGCCCTGCCAGAGAAGGGCGCTGGTCGGGCCATGGGACTGGCGAACACGGTGGGTGAAGGAGAGCTAGTGATGTTGACAGAAGGTGGTGGAACTGGAGCGGAGGGTGCCGGAGGTGCTGGTGGGTTGAGCAATACCCGTCTAAGGGAATCTACAAGTTCCTGGAAGGGATCTTGCACGCTCATCCTGCCACTTCAGTGTAGGTCCGATCTTCTGTTACGTGTATTGAACAGGACACAGAGGTAAGTATCAAACAATGAGTAGTTTATTGAACAGGGGAGCTCAGGAATGAAGACAGGGAACTTCGGGTGAGTAATCCAACACAGAGTTGTCCAAGGAGGTTAATACTGGGAGTAACAGGAACTATTTGGCTTACAGGAACTTGAGGAGATGGGGACCAGGAGAACAGGAGGACTGGAGGACTGGAAGCACACACCTCAGCGTGGGGGTTGGAGCTGCAGATGGAATGCACAACTGGAGGAAGAGAATTCAGGTAAGTACCACAGGTAAGTCACTTCGAATGTACAAGGTGATAGAACCAACGGTAGAGTCCACTTCGTATAAATGAGATCGGACACTGAATGTAGCTGAGGTGTGTGCTTATAAACTGTGCTTGATGGGTGAGGTGATGAGGAACAGGTGCAGGTGATCAGTACTCAGGAGAGGAGGTGCGCTGTGATTGGTTGGGGGGGTGAACCTGACTGACTTGTAACACTCTTGAAGATCTCTTGAAGAGTTTTAGAACCCATTTTACACACGGCTCGCCATTCTGACTTGGACTTGCTCTTATGAAAATGTACCACAGTTCTTAGCATGTTATAGACCCTTTTAGGGCCGACGTCACAATTACGTCACAGCGCTAGCTGGAGGCAAAACAAAGGGAAAACTGGAGGCGGCCAATTCAAACCAGCACAGATTCGGCTACATAAGGAGCTTAAAATATCATCTTGTTGTGATGTTGGGTACCCGAATCGATATAGTAGAGGCTTCAATTTGACATTTTAAGGCATACCTGCTGCCACTGCCAGACAAAAAAACTGACAACAGCTGTGGTTAAACATGATAAAACTGGACAGAAACGATCGTCAAAAATGCTCGCCTTTGCAGCGCACACTTAGCGCGCATCTAAAGATTTCTTATGCTATGTTGTGTATGAAATAATGTCTGTGTACATGTGTGTAAAACAACAAACTGACGAATTATATGCTTAATCATTTGTAATTGTATATACAAACTGTGATTAATTGTGATTAATTGTGTTTAACCACAATTAATTGTGATTAATTGTGGCTGGAATAATAATGTAGCTGTAAAAATAGTTGCCTGCTGAAATTGAAATATATATATATATATATATATATACACATCTTCATGACTAGATAGACACGGTGACTTTGTCTTTACTATACACGTTATTATACAATCCTGTCAAATCGTCCATCGGCCAATCTGGTTTCGTCCGTTAAAGTTAACATTTACAAATAACCAGTGTTGGGAAGGTTACTTTGGAAATGTAATAGGTTACATATTACAAGTTACCCTACTTAAAATGTAGTGTAACTTTTCAATTACTTTATTAAAGTAATTGAATTACTTTTAATTGATTACATTTGATACATTTTTTACGTGTACTGAAAACATAATGACACATGATCTGTGCCACTGGATCATTTTGAAATTTGAAATTTAAATTTGAAATTTGAATGTTTTCAACTGTTAATCATTTTGAATCATTTTGTGGGGAAGTCGTGGCCTAATGGTTAGAGAGTCGGCCTTGTAATCCAAAGGTTGCAGGTTCGAGTCTCCGGCCGGCAGGAATTGTAGGTGGGGGGAGTGAATGTCCAGCGCCCTCTCCACCCTCAATACCACGACTGAGGTGCCCTTGAGCAAGGCACCGAACCCCCAACTGCTCCCCGGGCGCCGCAGCATAAAATGGCTGCCCACTGCTCCGGGTGTATGTTCACGGTGTGTGTGTGTTCACTGCTGTGTGTGTGTGTGTGTGTTCACTGCTGTGTGTGTGTGTGTGTTCACTGCTGTGTGTGTGCACGTTGGATGGGTTAAATGCAGAGCACGAATTCCGAGTATGGGTCACCATACTTGGCTGAATGTCACTTCACTTCACTTGAAACCTGTAAACCAGGCAGGGTTAACATTACAGTAGTGCTCAACACTTATTACTGTCAGACTTTCAAAATCCTTCATCACTTTTAAGATTGTAATACAATTGGATACTCCACCAAAAATGGGAATTTTCTCCTCATTTACTCCATCTCTGTGAGTGCATATAATGCAAGGGGATAATAACTTTAAAAGTTGATGCTTCAAGTGGATGAATCAAGGTCTTCTGAAGCAAAACTAGGTGTGTTTGAAACAAATACTAATGTGCTTAAGGTTAATGTTCACTTGCATTATATGCACTCGCAGAGATGGATTATTTTTCTAAAAACATTTGTGTTCATCTGAAGAAAGAAGGTCATATATATCTTGGTATCCCTTTAAATATCCATCTTAGCACTTTTTTGGGTGCAACTCTCTTTAAAAATTCCTTCTAGTTTAAGATTGTAGTCTCAGATGACCAAGTATGTGATGGCAGCAAATGATTACCATGGGCTCTGTATTACAATTCTATAAAATATTATGGTTTGTCGCACAACCAAACTGCAAATTCACTTTGAAGTTTACATCTTTTAAATATTCAGCTAAATATTTGAATGTTATGTTGGTGTGAGAACAAACATATCAAGCTGAAACACCTCATAGATTCTATTCCTAAATTCAAAACAAACGACAAAACATGTCACATAAGAATATACAGAATTTTTTTTTCTGAAACAGAAAATATAAGCATGTATATGTGCAAATAAATGCATTCAAAATTATTAAAAAACGACAAAACTCACCAGGAGTGTGTGTATGAACCTGACCTCATAGCAGCTTTCAAGACCTAAAGCATTTCAAGATAAAGCATGGCTGTGATTTTGCAGACTTTTAAACATTTGACAGTGCTGACAAGAAGCACATGCAGTATTATAAACAGGTGTATTTACATTTTATTTCATTATATATAAAGTATCAACTATAAGTAAAATTTTACTCTAATACTAGCTTTCTCTTATCTTTTTCTATTCTATCTATTTGTTTTCTTTTTATTTATGATATAATTAGAAACAAATCCTTGCTACGTGTACTGCATACACTGAGGCTAAATGAGACTTGCATATTATTGCTCTTTTGTTGATTTTAATTGCTTCCATTGTCCTCATTTGTAAATTGCTTTGGTTAAAATCGACTAAATGTAAATGTAATGTAAATTTATTTAGGCCTACTCGTCCCCAAGCTGATCCAAACCTGTATTTTGAGTTTTTTTCTTCTGTTGAACACAAAAGAATATGAAAAATGTGTACAATGTAATCAAATAGTGTCTGGTTTCTATTGATATCTATTTTTTTGTGTCGTTTTTACAGACTATAGAAGTCAATGGGGACCAGCAACTGTTTGATGACCCATTTCTGAAAGATATCTTCTTGAGTGCACTATTACGGTGGCCGAGAAGTGCAAAACAAATCACAAATGCAAATCTAAAAAACAAAATAACAATTCAGAAAACATTATAACAAATCAGAAAACACAACGACAATTCAGACAAACCGGAAGAGGTAGGTATAGTTTGAGACAGCGCCATTGGTTTGGCAATAGAAGAACAGCAGAGTCAACTATTAGAAGCATTGGTTCCAGTGGCACAGATAATAGGTCATGTGTCATTATGTTTTTAGACGCGACCGAACCGGGTTCGAGTCCACCTTTTGCCGAACTTTTTTTCTCCCTTTTCAAATCTCGTATCGCATCGGAAAGGCATTTATTTTCAATAAAAATTAAGGAAATAATCCAAAAATTGAAAATAAAGTATCGGGTAGGGTTAGGGTGGGTGTAGGGAGAGCTTTATTGTACCAATAAGGTGGCATCTATTTAATAATTTGAATTAAAATTATAATTTACACTCGGTATGTTATTGCATACTGTTTTTTTTACTACAATACTGAGGTGCAGATAATTTGTGTAAATAGGTATTGGTTAAATAGCCTCTATCGCTGTTTACACAGTGCAAATAGCTGCTGCATAAAAATATACATGCATGTACATTTACAACACTGTACTCTGTATTATATTACCTTTGAATCAGAATACAAAAAAAACTTGTTAACGCTAATGTGAGGGTGTTTCTAATACAGTGTCTATGGGAATTATGGTAAATTTGACGTAGTTCTGTCAAATAGCGATAGCAGCTAACGTATTTACACTGAGTGAAAATAGCAGGATTTTGGGCTGTGTATACTACTTGTTGCAAATAGTGGCAATTATCTGCACCTCAGTATTGTAGTAAAAAAAACAGTATGCAATAATACCGTATTGAGTGTAAATTATAATTTTAATTCAAATGGATGCCACCTTATTGGTACAATAAAGCTCTCTCTACACCCACCCTAACCCTACCCGATACTTTATTTTCAACTTTTGGATTATTTCCTTAATTTTTATTGAAAATAAATGCCTTTCCGATGCGATACGAGATTTGAAAAGGGAGAAAAAAAAGTTCGGCAAAAGGTGAACACGAACCCAGGTCGGTCGCGTCTAAAAACATAATGACATGACCTATTATCTGTACCACTGGAACCAATGCTTCTAATAGTTGACTCTGCTGTTCTTCTTCTCGTTCTTCCTGTACACCTTGATTGATAGATGTCTCGTCCAATGGCGCTGTCTCAAACTATACCTACCTCTTCCGGTTTGTCTGAATTGTCATTGTGTTTTCTGATTGTTATTATGTTTTCAGAATTGTTGTTGTGTTTTCTGAATTGTTATTTTGTTTTTTAGATTTGCATTTGCGTTTGTAATTTTGTTTTCAGAATCGTGATTAGTTTTGCACTTCTCGGCCACCGTACACTATCCCATTAATAATGTCATTATCAATAGAATATTCTAGTGATCTTCAGTAAATTATTTCAAAATAGAAATATTGCTATTTTATAAACTAATGGAGGGTGTGGGTCGTGTTTTGCCTGTCTCAAGAATCACAGATTTCAGGGCGATTCGTTATTTTAGGCTATAAAAAGTTATTTTTCCCTCCCTAACCATCCCCCCACACTCTCACCCCACATCACGCTCACATTTCTGCTTCCTGGACCCTCCCCCACCCCTCTGCGTCCGCAGGAGCAATGAGTTTTGATATGATTGGCTCTCTAACAAGCGTAGCCTGCGCTGATTGGCTGCCTCACCGGTCACACGGCTCTGATTGGTCACATTTTCGTTGCATGTTTTACCCGAATCCCTGGCACATTCTTCAGCCTTCAAAGCGGGTGATGCAAGGTTTGTGATTGTTTTGCTCTTCTCTTTGAGCTTGGTGTATGCTTGTCAGTAGAGGCCAAACCGCGCTGTTTTAACTTGCTCTTTTTATTTCTGTCAGGCAGATGAAGGCGCCTGTGGAGGGCTTCAGAGGGGCTGGCTTTCTTAGCTAACACACTTGCATTTAAGGGCACTTAGTTGTCAACACTGTGGCAGAATTCGGGTTACTATGAGTAAGTCACAGTCACTTCATATTGTAAATTTATTAGTATTGCTTAATTAGCGGTGAGATAATAGCTGGAATGCGTTTCCAGAGCACATGGTAACAAATAAAATCCCGACAATAGCTTTAAAAGTTTAGGGATTTTTTTTAGGGATTTATTGGTGGAGATGCAACATATGCAGGAATCCAGTCATGCATTACATACGTGCATAATATATATATATATATATATACATATATATATATATATATATATATATATATATATATATATATATGTGTGTGTGTGTATCTGTATATATCGTTATTAACTTAAAGGATTGAAGAATAATATATAAAATATTATATTGTATAGGCTATATAGTCACTGAATGTCAAACTGCGGCTTATTTATTATATATTACCTGTATTTTATACCTACAAAGTAACACTTTTAATAAATTCATAAATATATTATTTCTCAAATATTTGGTTATGAAAAAAATAATCAGTATTCATGGGCAATCTGAAGTTTAGTACTTAATTTTTAATTGAACATCAAGAGTTTGTCAAAATTATACGAAATATTAATGTATAATAATAGGAAGTGTGCGAATAAAATTAAGTGCTTTAATAATTCTATTTATCATATATACCATTCTATTCTAGTGCTGCCAAACGATTAATCGCATCCATGTTTTTGTTTACATAATATATGTGTGCTGTGTATATTTATTATGTATATAATATATAAATACTCACACATACAGAAATATATGTTGAAAATAATTACAAGTTTATACATTATTTTATATTATATATACAATATTTAATATATAAATATATTTTTCTTAAATATATACATGCATGTGTTTGTATTTATATATTCATAATAAATATACACAGTATACACACATATATTATGTAAACAAAAACATTTGTTTTGGATGCGATTAATCGCTTGAAGTCCTGTGGTGTGACAAATGAGTATTATTATTATTTTTACATTTCAAATATTCAATAGGTAGCTGAATTTGTCTGCATATTGCAAAAAAAAAAACAAAACTGACCAAAAAAGATCTAGCAAAAATCCCATTATTTATTTTTCATATGCAAAAGTGCAAAACGTATTAAAAACAGACCAGAGAGCAGACGTTTCAGCCCATGCTTTCTTCAGTGCTTATGAGGCAAAAAGCAGCACCACACTTATATATAGACACAATTGCAAATTGTAGACAGCTGATCTTAATCAATGAGGGATAATTGTCATGCCAACAATTTCCCTTCACAAATCACATCTCTTCATTTAATCCTGTTGGGGTTAATGATTTTAACAAAAAAATCCAAAAAGCCTCTCTTTGTACCAATTTTCTATCACGGTTACATTTTACATTTATTCATTGAGCTGACGCTTTTATCCAAAGCGACTTACAATTGCTATATATGTCAGAGGTCGCACGCCTCTGGAGCAACTAGGGGTTAAGTGTCTTGCTCAGGGACACATTGGTGTCTCACAGTGGATTCGAACCCGGGTCTCTCACACCAAAGGCATGTGTCTTATCCACTGCGCCATCACCACCCCTTACCACCTCTCCTGTGTAAAAGAACCCTCTCAATGCCCAGGAATTTGAAATCAGAAAAATAATGTTTTGCAAACTCAAAATGACGAAAAAACCGAGAAGTATGATCCTGTCTCCTGATAGCGCTCATATGTTCAACAATTCTAGTGTGCAATGCACATTTTGTTTTTCCAACATGCAGTAAAGGGCAAGAACGCAAAATTATGTATATCACATGTGTTGTTTTACATGTGATCACTTGTTTAATTTGATAAGTTTTACCCATTTGTGGATGTGTAAATGAATTGCATTTTAAATAATGCGAACAGGCAACACAATCTTTACACTGAAAATTTCCATGGGCATCAGAGAGGGTCCCAGGAGTGGATGCACCAATTTATCCCATTGCATTTTGATACCTGGAGAACCTTTATTTTGTTTGTTCTGAGCGCACACAATTCCTGCTTTATGCATTTCAAATATTCCATGTAGTCTAATGAGTTAAAAAAATGAGGAAATCTGGCATGTTACAACACACGTCAACTTCCTCAAGGTATTGTCACCTAATATAGTAGGTGTCTAGTTACTCTAGTCTACCTTCATGCTTAGTCAGCTGTCTTATATTCATGTTTATTTACTCTGTGCAGTTTACTTTGTTCATATTTGTAGTGTCTGTTTGGTTTGTATTTGAGCAGAACGTGGAGTGCTTTCATAGGATCCTGTAGAATGTTGTCTGTTGTTGAGAACATGGTCGACTGGAATCACAGCGCGACCTGCGCCAAGACTCTGAGAATAATCTTGATCGAATCACTGCCTGTTCTCTGGCATCCACCATCTAGATATTCCTTAGATACAATCTGTTAATGGACTTTGATCTAATGATGGACTGTTAGGTCTCAGAGGGTGTTTTAATGACATTTTCTTGCTTCTGCAGTCCCCATTTGCAGCCAAGTTTAATAGGATGCGTTCAGCCACACTGAATTTATTTAGGAAAATGTTATCCGTGCACCCTCTTCCCTTCAAGATAGGCGATGTGAGGGAGTTCACCCATTCGCCACGCTGCAGTGTGTGTGTGTGTGTGTGTGTGCTGGCAGGGAGGCGGCAGCAGCAGTGTGTGTCTGAGGCAGCGCAATCTTTCTCAGGGGCATCTTTCTTATGCTCTTTGCCTCTCCCCACTTCTATTTTTCCCTCTTTCATTGTCTTTTTCAAAGGGTTTTTGAGGTTTTCACTGGTGCTAGTTGCGATATTCCTCATTCATCATAGATTGTGTCCTCTGACAGGCTCTTTTCCCAGCTGTCCTCTTACTGTAGCTCAGAATTGATTTGCCTGTGGTGGATGTGTGGTCTGGTGTCGAGATGGTTTTCACCTTGTTTTGTCCTTGCGCCGTTTTACAAGGAGGAAATATGCCCGGTTGGTTTTAAGATATATTCCTATTAGGATTTTGCGTTAGAAAAATTGAGCAGCTCTTTATGTAAGTTAGTTCAAGTCGATTTGACTTGCTTAATCACATGAAAGAATGCTTTAGGGAACAAGTTGTACCGCAAGTTTGTGTGGTGTGGCGATTATTGTTATTACTGATTTGAGGGTGTGTTATAACTCGTTAGATAGCATTTTCTGTCGTCTGGTGTCTGGAATGTTATATTGAGTAATAAAACTAGTTACTTTAGGTTTAATGATTAGGTAGAAGCTAGTCAAACCTGACTTTTCCTGAACACATCATAGATTTTCCATTAATCTTCCTTTTGGATCAATGCACTTTTATGGCACAGGCGTGATTAGCCAGCTTATTCAATGTGGCCAAAGCGCTCGGATCACATACGTGACGCATACTGTGTGCTTCACTTGCCAAAACCAGCGCTCCCCTGAGGTCCTGACCAGCGCTAATGAATTCACAAAGAATGGGGCTCTTCTGCTTGAGTGCCAATCCATCTGACTTCTCCACTGGAGCGCACACACGCAAGATACAGTATGTCTGTGTTCCCAGCCTGGCTTGTTATTCACATACTGTAGTAGAGGCCTGGCAGATAGCAGAAATGTAGTACAGTACGTCACTCAACATACAGTATGTAGCCTTCAGCCTTTAGATGTAATGTGAGTTAACCTACAAATGCTTTGTGAAAACTCAGCAATTCATTAAATATATGAGAATAGGATTTAAATAGTATGTTTATGTCAGTGATGGGAATCTTTAGGCACCCAAAGATCTGATTCTTGATCTATTTTTGATTTTTTTCTTGTTAATTAATGAGTTTACTGACTTTTTGAGTCCACTTTAAAATAATTACAAATTAATAATAAATTGAAACAATATATATACTGTATGTGTGTGCTTATATATACATAATAAATAAACACAGTACACATACATATATTATGTAAACAAAAACATTTATTTTGCATGCAATTAATCGTTTGACAGCACTACCTCCATAGCATTTTCCCATAATATTTAAATGAATTAATTAATTTATTTAGGGTGAATTATCCCTTTGAGTATTATTGAATAATTAAATATAGCTTCAGAACATAGCAAATATAGAGTAATTGATCAGTTTGATCGGCAGCATCTCTAATTGCCACAGAAGATAATTTTAACTTATTTTTAAAATCAAATTCAAAATCTCTTGCAGTTGAAGTCTTTGGGGCAAGATCTTATTCTAGGATACATGTTAAAATAAAAATGGTTTGAAACACATCTAATATGTGGTTGTATATACAGGTAACAACCAGTAGAGATGCAGCTGTATTGTTTATACTGCGATTTATGTGTGATGTAATTAATAATTAATTCCCACACTGAGCAGAAAACTATTCTGCAAAATAGGCGGTTATTTCCAGTGTAGACAGCTTTGTTGGTTTTAATGGGAGTGGTGTAGTTTTGAGGAACTGTGCCACACATTTCCAGAGTAATGATGATGTAATGGTTGGTTACAGTTGCCGAGCAGCTCCATGACTTGTTGCATTAGTTCAGAATTCAGCAGATGAATATGAGTGCATATATTTACAACAGCCTCCAACACCACTCATTCAGTCATCATGTGTTACTGTTTTGGGGTTGACTAAAGTGTTTCATAATGTAAAGCTGTTTTTTTTGCACAATGCCAGGATTATCCTTGAGTTGTTCTGAATAATAGTATCTGAAATGTGAATATTTTTAATATAGTTATTACTACATGGTAATTCTACATGAATACTGTACATTTTGGGATTGAATTTCCAGTAAATAGTTATCCTGACCACTCCTAAAGACTTAAGCTTTATATGTGTAAAATGAGACTAATGTTAATTCAGAAATCATTCTAATATGCTGATTTGCAGTGTTGAACACAATTGTGCGGCTCAATATTTGTGGAAAACATGATTCTTTTTTCAGGATTCTTTGATAAATAGAAAGTTTATTTGAAATGGAAATCGTTTGTGCCAAATTAAATTATAATGCTGTCATGCTTGAACAATTAATGTGTCCTTGTTGAATAAAAGCATTGATTTCTTAAAAAAAAAACAACAACCAAAAACAATTTACCCTGAACTTTAAGTGATATTAACAAAGATTCAAGCACCTCACTTCTGCTTTTAAGCCTCCAAAATGTCTTGACTTTCATGGCAAGTTCACTGTAGTAAACGTAGCCTAGTTTTTGTTTGTTTTACATACTGCGGCATGTGGTAATCAGCAGCATGTAGATGGTGTGAATAGCTCTTAAGCTGTATTGATACCATAACATGGTTTGACAAATTGTATTTGAGCACATTTGCACAAGATTGGATCACGGTTTACGTGGCCTGTGTTAACAGATGCTTTTGATTGTGCATCTATCTAAATGAATCAGCTGAATTTGCCAGTCACTGATGAATGCTGCAGCGGTAAAAGACACTAAACAGTTTCTGTTCTACCACTTAAAGCAAATGACTCATTTAGCAAAAGGTCAAAATGTCTTTTGAAAACGTGAGAAAAGTAGTGAAATGGTTTCGAATTGAAATGTTCACACATTTGTGCTGATTTTGAATAAACGTTTCGTCTATTTTAACAGAGAGTGGCCTGTGTGTGCGGCCCCCGACCCTGTTTGTACTTATTTTTGGAGACGTCTCTGAGCTGCCCGTCAGAACTGTAGGATTCAGTAATTGGTTTTCTGAGAGCTAAATAACCCAGAACCATCACTGTCAGAGGCGTTTAATTATCTACAGTGGGAAGTGACCAAAAAAACACCCGGTTTGTTTGTTGCTTAATAATTTGCTGTCTTTTTTTTTTTTTTTTTTCATTCTAAAAGACTATCATGCATTTTTAATAACAGGAAACACACAGCCAGACTTCCTTCCCCCGATCTCTTTTTTTCTTTCGCAATTTTCCATTATCTTTTTTCTTTTTGCCCCCTCTTAGGCTCCACCCCATTCCTCTTCAGTCTTTCTTGTAGCCACCTCGCACTCGTTTCTCTCTCTCTAGCTGGTTCGCTCTCCCACTCCCCTAAATGCAGTGACACTTGCATTCTGTGTGTGCATGCGTGTTTGTCCGAGTGAGAGTCGAAATAGAAAGTGAGGGAGCTGGGGGGGGAGAGAGGGAGTTAGAGAGAAAGAGAAAGACAAGGAGGGGTGGGAGCCTGTGTGTGCTTAAGCTAGCTACTCACAGAAAAGAAGGAATAAGAAAATTGAAGTAGCCGCCATATGCTGAGGATTTTGGTGAATGCCTTGCTGAGGAGACACGCTCTTTTTTCCGGCGGATACTAAGAGATGGGAAGCTCACATTTGCTGAACAAAGGCTTGCCATTAGGTAAACGTTTACCTTTCCTTCTGCATGGGGCCACATGTGAAAGTGTTGTACGGAAATCTGCGGATATTTGAGCGTTCGCTCGGCTGTCGTACAGTATTCTGGCTTCCCCTCCCCCTCTTCCTTTCCTCCTCCCCTCCTCTCTGCTCTGCTTTTCCCTCTTTCCTATTATCTTTCATCTGAACCATTCATCCACGCACAATTGCTTGCTTTCTGCTCTCTCTTTCCCGTGCAAAGACAGCATTCGTCCGAGAGCCGGGACCTCTGATGGCTCGCTTTATTAACTGCATTAATCTTTCCGAGCTCCAAAGATTAAAAAAAAAACCACACACTATCCACTCTGGAAAATTTGAGGGGTTGGCAAGGACATGACTCTCTCTCTGCTATGGCCCTCCCTCACATTGTGCAGTGGAAATGTGGCTTCCAGTTCCGGCCTTGACTTGCTTCCTAATTTCAGTCTCTTCGAAGGAAATTCTCATTCTAGAAGAGTCCAAAAGAGGGAATACTTAGCCGTAGGAAGAACAGGGTGTTTCAGGATTTCGTGGAAATAGTTACGGCTAATGGGCAACTATTTAATATTGTAAAATAAACATGTATTCGTAAGATATTTCTGATCTGATGGACCCAAAAAGTACATTTTCATTGTCATATTTTTAGGAGGAGATCGACTAGTGAAAGTCAAAATCCCTATTAATGTCATTACAGTGTTCAAGTGACTCCCTTTCCACCTTTTTGAAAAATCCCAAGTGCACATTTCCAGGAAATCTGGGTTGAGAACAATGCATTGTGGCTTTCCACGAATTACAAAAAACAAGATTCACCCCACTCTGTGACGAGCAAAAGCATGTCATTAAAAAACAGGTTTTGTTCTTGTCGCACGGTGAACGTGAAGCTGGGATTTGAAATTGGCTTTCATTTTCACCAGAAGGCAACAAAGGGGGGATGTCAGCTTGAATTATCGCCCGTGGGCAGTCGAGGTCTTTAGACGCCGTGTGTGACTGACCCTGTTGGTTCGTGTTGCTATGAACTAGCTAATTCAGACAGATCCAGCTCACCCTCGGGGCAGGGCAATATGAACAGAGAGCGCCGAGGGATTTTGACAGAACGGTGTGGTGTGAGAAACTACCGTGTGTTTTTTCCCAACGCAGGCATCTTGATTTACCCACCTATGGTCTTACATGCAAAGACGGAGCAAAACAGTGCTTTTTCTTGATTGTAGCATTTGATCCCAGAGCTGCATGCTTGGATGCATCTAGTTCATGTTGTTGGCAGTTTGTCCCAATCAGAAAAAAAGAGATAACAGTGGCTTTGTTACAAGATAACCGGATCCTGCTGGGATGGTTTAGATGTCACTAACACATAATTTACGGTTGTAGAAGTTCACCTTCATTACAAATGGAGAAAACAGCTGGTTCTGTGTGGGAACGGATATGTGAAAGCCAGGGATCTCTTCACAGAGGTAAAGAGCTCTTGTTTGTGCATAAACGTGTGTATTTTGTGTGTGTGTGTGTGTGAAAGACTTTCCTGAGAGCAGGGTGGGTGGTGCTGATAGAGGTGGGTGTGTCTGTGTCTTATGGGCATGATTACTCCATGTCTGCACTTGCCAGGCTGTATAGGGTAAACTTGGGAGAGGTCGCAGGTGCACATATTGTACTTTTGTAATTATATCATTAACAAATAGCTACGTATTTTTACCTAAATGTTTGCACCTGAAACATACTGATTAAGTTTGAATTATCTAAGAGGTGTGTAGATGTTTATTTATTTTTTTTACATAAAATGGGGTATATAAAATGTAACCAAATTAAAAGATTTCTCAAATGTAATATATACTCTAGTCAACAAAGCCTTTCATTAAAGTTCTCCTAAAACCTAAAACCAAAATGCATTTTTTTGATCCACTTCAAATGTTGACTACTATATATATATATATATATATATATATATATATATATGGGGTTAGTAAGATTTTTTAAATAAATTAATACTTTTCTTCAGCAAGGTTGCATTAAATTGATTAAAGTCACAGTAAGGACAATGTTATAATATAATGTTAAAAATGCTGAAGATTTGCATCACAAGAATAAATTACATTTAAAATATCAAAATATAAAATGTTTATTTTACATTGTCATAATATTTCACAATATTACTGTTTTTACTGTATTATTGATCAAATAAGTGTAGCTCCAGTGAACATAAGAAACTTCTTTCAGAGACATATGATCATACTGAACTTGTGAACGGTAGTTTACACATATACTTGGACTTTCCATTGACAAGTCCGTTGGTAGATGCTTTTTAACTGACACTAGGCAGAATGCCAACTTCTGCTACTCAGCCAAGCAGCGCACTTATCTCCAATGTCAATACAGTGCAACAGTCACTGCCCACCTTTTCTGCAGCCTTGGTTCCGGAAGTGTTTTTCCCATTCATTTTCTCCATAGGGACTTAAACCAACCAGCTCTGGGATGAATCAACATTACAAACACTGACTGAAAGCAAAAAATAGAGACAAAGGCAAGACTGTGTACTGAACGGTTTTGTACGTGAATGAACTGCAGTCTCACGAAACACTGAAAATGCTGTAATTGAATTGAATTTTTTTTTTTTTTTTTTAAATCTATTATTTTTTATTATTTAAAAACAAATCTTATAATTTGTTTATTATACAACTAGTTCATTATCATTGATAATATACAATACAATATGTTTAATTTGAGATTTATTCTGAAATATTTAAATATACCAATATATAAGTAGTTTGAGAGTGCAGTCGATTGCAGTATTTGCAGTGATTCATGGAAGTGGGCTGCTGCTGATAAGCCCTTTGGAAGTGTTTTTTTTATGGTAGCATCAACATATTTTGGTCTTCAGTGGGCGTTTGGCTTGAAGTTGATTAGCTTGACCAGCATATATTGGGTAATCCCTATGAATTGATAATTTAAGTCTGAAAATGTTGGTAGTCTTAGATCAGTAAATGTCGAGGAGCTTAAAGGGGTCATCGGATGCCCCTTTGATATAAGTTGATATGATTCTTTAGGGTCTTAATGAAAAGTCTATAACATACTTTGGTTAAAAATTCTCAATGTAGTGTAAAAAACACCTTCTTTACCCTGAAAAATCAGCTCTGTTTTCATCAAGCCGTTTTTTAGTCCATGTTCCTTTAAATGCTCATGACTCTTCTGACCCCGCCCCTCTCTTCTGTGGGGCGACGAGCAGTACTGTTTACTTTAGCCGCGAAACTGGCTGGCTAACTAGCACATATTAGGAAAGGCGATTTACAAAGATTCATAAAAAAATGTTATACTCACTTCGCGCGAACTTAGACGCATTTAGGCAGATCGGGGATCGGCGCATTCACTTCAAAGCGAAAGTAACATTAATCCTCTGCGTCTTCAGAGGCTCAGATGTCAGGAGTAAATGACGACTGCTTTATTCATTATTACATCCAACAACTAAACACTTCAATCGCTTAGTCGGAGACATTCTTGTCTTCCCCTGCACCGGACCTGACACAATGGCAGACAGCTCTCAGCTCACTCAGGGCGGGTCTTAGGTAAGACGGTCTTGTCAATCAACTCTCGTGGGAGCGGTCTGTACAGAACTACATCATTCTGACAGGAACTTCATAACAGCCTGATTTGAGAAAGGGGATTTTAAAATAGGGGTTTTAAAAAAAACCACTGGGTGGATTTTTATCATTATAGGATGGATGTGTACATACACTTCCAACACACATTTATGTTCAAACAACTTGAAAAGTGAATTTAGCATCCGATGACCCCTTTAAACAGCACAGTTTGAGGTACTGACAAAATCAGACCCGCAGAAGAAGCCCCAGGTGTTCGTGACTTTATTATTGCACATCATCTGTGTTACATCAGCTGCGGTTACGTTAAGATCATTCATTCATTGTTTTCTCCTTTAAACCGATTATCTGTGTATTTCATCATGATGCCATCAGTCCTCTTATAAAGGGACTGATATCAAGAGTCTGGCTGATTATATATATATCATATAACTATTTGGCAAAATGTTACTGACTAGTAATTGACAAGATTGTTACTTAAACGGTGCTTTATGCTGTACAGAATCTATTTATCATGAGTTGTTCAGATTGCGTTAATCGAAGATGGTTTTAATGATAATTAAAATATGAAACGGTAATACTAACCATGGGAAATTTTATCATGATTTATCGTCAAACCAGTAATCGTTACATCCCTACCTTGAGCCAAATCTAGTATTGTGTTTCATCATTTGGAAGCAGTCTTAAGGCCATTGCACACCGATTTTTTCGCACGTTAAAAAATAAATACGACTTCACGTTGTGTCAATCACCTTTACACACAGCCTCCGAAACTTTCGTCTGTCGTAAAAAAATATGGATTAGGTTCGATTTTCTGTGTTTTCGCATCCGTAGCAAGCATTTTGATAGGAAATGATGATGAATACGGAAAAAAACGCATGGGAAAATTTCGGACTCAGTGTGCAAGTACCTTTACAATAAAAGTGAATTGCCTTTACCTGTGCAGACAAAATGAGGTTTACTGTCAGTGCTCACAAGATCAAGATGTGTAATGTGATTTCTGTCTCTCTGTAGGCATCAGGCCTCCCATAATGAATGGCCCCATGCACCCTCGTCCTCTGGTGGCGCTGCTGGATGGCCGGGACTGTACGGTGGAGATGCCCATCCTGAAGGACGTGGCCACTGTGGCCTTCTGTGATGCCCAGTCCACCCAGGAGATCCACGAGAAGGTATCTAGCACTTAATGTCACTTGCTGTTTTGCTACGGTAGCACTTTTCATTTTCGTTGTTGTTTTATTCTTGTTTTAAATTGCTTTGGATAAAGCATGGGCTAAATAAATGTAAATTTCACAGTTCAAAATGAAGCCAGAAATGTTCAAATGTAACTTTCTCCACCTTTGAAATATCTTTTATTTTCTGTTGGCTGAACCAAGACCGTGTGGGCAGAGAAAAGTAACATAAACCGATAATATCTCAGCCTACTTTTTCACCAATCCAATCTAGATGAATAAAACAAATTCCTGCTCATTAATTCCCACTATTTCACTAAGGAATATGTCCTGCCACAGAAGTAAAATGCATTGCGAGTGCTGTTCATGTGTTTAAGATTTATTACGACTGTGTGGAGTGGTGTTTTTTCACCACTGGTTCGTACAGATTAATATATCATGTAATATATGTTGGAGTATGATTCTGCAATACATCATCGATCCCATTGGCTCGACGTGATGGAGCCTCTTTGGCTTTGTTACATGGAAAAAGCACTTCATCTCACAGTCTAAAAAAGTAGATTGCACAATGGGGTAATATTTATGAGGCTGTGAACGTTTTTGCCAGAAATGAGTAGAATGATTCATTAGATGAATTCACTGGGTAGCATGATGAAATCTCACAGCCATCCTTCCCGCTGTACTTCATGTGATTTCTTTCTTTCTTTCTCAATCTCACTTGCTCGCAGCTATTGATCAATCATTTTCTTTAGCATTTGTTAAAGCTAGATGGGCGGAATCAGATCTGTCATTTTCTGAGGATCACATTTTTCTTTGTCAGTTGTTAAGAATAATGTTTGACATGTTTCTCAGCAATGAACTTTATCTGACTCTAGTGTCATATGGTCAAAAATAAACCATAAACTAAAGACTTTTAGAATGCAATTTACAATGGCATTTATAATCTATCAAATCTAATATCTTCAGATAGAAAAGTTATTTTAATTTTAAGAGTATTTCACAAAATTACAGTTTTTTTTAGATCGATGGATAGACAGATAGAGATAGATTTCATATTTCACACACACACACACACACACACACACACACACACACACACGTACTTACATTTCACTGCTGGTTATACTCTGTATAATTGTGTATGTGACGAATAAAAATCTTGAATCTTGAAACACACACACATATATATATATAATTTTACAGATTATTTATTTATTTGATTTAAGTAAATGCAGCTTGGTGAGAATAAGAGACTTTCAAAAACATTTACAAATTTGATCAACTCCAAACTTGTAAACAGTAATGCATGCTAGTACATTTTTCTTTATATTTAGAATATATTTAATATTTATAATTATACTATTGTTCATTGTTAATTCATGTTTGTTCATAAGATATTAGTTAATGTTAATTTATACAACTTCGGATGTTAAAATGTATGAGTTTATGTAGAAATTAACATTAAGCGAGATTAATAAATGCTGTAAAATTTAGTTCATATTTATTTCATTTTCACAGTTGCATCAAGAAATGGTAATGTATAGGACCTCATTGTAAATTTATAAAAACAGAAATTTCTATATGCAAATTATATGTAATATAAAATGTAGTTAACAGTTTACTGTAACTACAATTTCAGTTAGAAAAAATACATCCGGTATTATTTGCTTGCAATATGCCAAATCTGAAGGATACAATAAAATAAATAAAAAAAATAAGAAAACGCAAATTTTGGCCAGTAGTGAGAAAAAAGCACTCCATACAAGTGTATGTGGATCAAATAGAACTGGCTGGAAAAAGAGCAAGTGCACCGTTTGATAGTGTGTTCATACTAGGGATGTGCATCTCATGCATAGCCAATGATACGATACATTAAAGATACGTATGAAGCAGCTACCGATGCATTGCGATACGATTCACCCCTACTCACAATGCGATTCGATGCAATACGATGCAATACGATGCAATGGAGAAAATATGATCAATTTTAATGCCTCGATGCCTGTTTCATAAAACAAGTTTACCAAATAAGCCAGGCTTATTTCAGTTAGTCTGACTCATTGTCAAATGATTTGGTTCCATAAAGCAAATTTAACATAGGCCTAGATCAAGCTTAGTCACTGTGGCAACTTATGCTGGGAAACTAATCTGGTCTAAAGCAGGCTAACTGTCAGACTAAGCAGAGTTCCTCTAACACTGACCAATAGGAGCACAATGATATTATCACTGCCTTGCTCACATACTATTATTTGATTTTTATTTTACAGTTACTAGCCATGCAGCCTTTTTCTCTGGTTTTATGAAAGCTGTACCTTTTATAGTTTATAGAACAGATAGCAGAACATTAGAACATTACAATCTAAAATGGCTCTTTAAAGCATTGAAATAGCTAAATTAAAAGCTAAAATCACTGAATTAAAAATAAATAATACATAAAATGACTATATTTTAACTGCTATAAGAAACACACATTAACTCATTTGAGCTTAGTAGTTAGGACTGTACTATTTGATCTACCTATTACAATAGTCCCTTTACAGTTACTGCTATCATAAAAATACACTTATATGTAGGTTTAAAATTCTACAAAAGACACATTTAATGCAAAATGCATATTTGACTCGGTTAAATTATTTTATTAATTAATTAATTATTAATTATTGCGATATTATTCTATTATCGCATGCCTCGCCCACTCCTGACAGCAAAATGGATATATTTGCATGAATTTCTAACATTTACAGATGAAAAACATATCTGTGACAAATGCATTAAACAGCACAAATACATTTGCTGTTGGCCATTCTAGATTGATCTGATCCATGATCGGCATTAAGGGCTGCTTAAGCGTGTACAAATTAGTGAGATTGTGTGAACTTAATTTGTCGTTTATGGAGCCGCTTTAGCCCCGATTGATTTGTTAGGTTATTTCAAGTCAGGTTTTAATCCCCGCTTTTCCTCAGGTCTCCTAGTGTTGTTGTGATTCGTCATATTCACGAGAGAGAACGCGCTCGAGACACAGTTTAGAGAGGAGAAATCAATCTACATAAATATTGGTCACAGATTATTGGTCAATTTCTAAATAATAAAAGTAGGCCTATAGCACATCCACTAGTAATTATATATAAATAAATCGTTTTTTTTTTTTACAGATGCAAATATGTTAGAAAAGATGCATCGCGATATAAATGCTAACTTGTAGCCGATGCACACTTATTAAACCGATGCATCGCATCGTTAACTTTTTATGCCGAAGTGAATCTGGGAATCTGCCCATCCCTAGTTCATACACAGAGGAAAGTCGATTTTCTGCTGTCGGTATTATCAAGAGTAACTGTTTTGTTTTTCACTCTACCCATGAACCGAAATTAAGCTCATTTGCTCCATTCATTCATCTGGCTACACACGAAAGACCAGCCATCGCAGGCCACCATAAATCATTCACTCTCAGTCTCAACACAATTCGCTTAATTCCATGTCATATAAACATTTGCTCCCTCTTGATGCACTCGTGCTCATTCAGACCGTGGCATTTTTTCTGCTGATTTGTGGATTGCTGTTGGCATGTTTTGTGTGGTTCTGGGTGGCTGCCAGGTTGATTCTCAAAGAACACTCCCCAGGCCTGCACAGACAGATGGCACTCCCTTTCTGCCCCTTCCCACAAACCTACAAAGAGCCTCCGCATTTGACTGCTTTAACCGCTGTTGAATGGACAGAAACTAGCTTCAGATAAGATAGAAAATCAATCGTCTGTCTGGGAGAGAAATTATTAGCGGATGATAAAGTGACGTGAAAACTGTCTACTAAAAAATGGCTGTAAAAATCTCTGTTTCATTCTCATAAACAACACTGATTGCTTAATGCGGTGGTTTTTCTTGATGGGTGTCAAACCAAATGATGTTTTTCATCATCAACCACAGTTATAATGTGATAAATCTGTTTTATGTTGTGTTACTCCAGATCTTGGTTTATTAGATTATGCCAAGTGAAGTTATTGTTTTTGGTCATCAGCAGAAAACTAAATATGTTGAGTCATATTAACAGCAAATCATGTTGAAGACTGAAGTGTTTGGCATAATACTTTCCTCTAAAGAGTTTTCCTCTACCTCAGGATTTTCTAATCAGATTAACAATGCAAAAACATGATCCTGGAGTGCATAATTAGCTCATGACAATAAAACACATCCCCACATTCTCATTGCCAGGGTTATTATCGTTTTTATTATCGTCATTTCAGCTAGTTGTCAAAGTAATATTTCTCAGTTAGCTTACAGTTGAAGTAAAATAACTAAAACTAAAAGGTAAATATTAATAAATACAGTATATAGAGACATGCTTCTTTAAAAAAACAAAAACTAATACATATGGCAAAAAAACTAAATTAATATAAAAATGATAAAAATTAAATTAATTAAATCATAAATTGTTTCTGAACTTTCCAATATGTGTGCAAATAAAAATGCAAACAATACTATAATACAATATAATATATATGCCCCCCCCTCACTTTAATTTTGGGGTCAAATATAGCCTGGGCATGTTTGACGGGGTGAGAGCCGCCCATTAAATGTGTGATCAGATCTTTGTTGCAGCTGAATGATCTTCTGGGATTGAGCCCATATCAATGCAGCCAGTTTTATTAATTTAATTGAAGCTTCTTGACTAGGGTGGAATTGGCTCAGGCCTGTGATGCTATGCATATTAAAACTATATTATGAAATAATAATAATGAAATAACACACATTGTGAGCATTTGAATATTTTAATAAATATATATAATAGAGAAAAACCTTATTTTAAGGAGCATTGCACGTGACATACATTTATTTATGTTATGGCCATGAATTAGGAATTCATTACCATGACTCATGTTCCCTCATTTAAGTTAAATTGTTGCCCCAAATTAAAAATCCATTCCCTTGATTTAGTCAATTGTGGGCATATTGTGCTACTTTGTTCTCTCATTTTAGTTAAATCAAAACCAGGGATTGGATAAGTACAACATTTTCATGATTTACTTAAACGAGGGAACTAATTACTATGTTGGGGGAACAACATAGTAGTAGTTCTACTTGTGACTGTCTTCTTTGCACAGACTGACTGTAGTTTGTGTCCAATCTCTCAGGTGTTAAATGAAGCAGTGGGTGCTCTCATGTACCACACCATCACCCTGATGAGGGAGGACCTGGAAAAGTTCAAAGCACTTCGTATAATTGTCCGTATTGGGAGTGGCTTTGATAATATCGACATAAAGTCTGCTGGAGACTTAGGTAATGGTTAAGAAGGTTTTCTATTACATCCTACACATTGCACAACAGTGTGTGTGTGTGTGTGTGTGTTTGTTGAATAAAGAGTCTGACCGTAACCTGTCCTCCTCCTCAGGAATAGCAGTCTGCAACATGCCAGCAGCTTCAGTAGAGGAGACCGCAGATTCCACCATGTGTCACATCCTAAACCTGTACCGACGCACCACCTGGCTGCACCAGGCTCTCCGGGAGGGCACGCGGGTCCAGAGCGTGGAACAGATCCGGGAGGTCGCGTCTGGGGCAGCCCGGATCAGAGGAGAGACGCTGGGGATCATTGGCCTAGGTGTGTTGTCTCGCATAGCCAGATGTTTGACTCTCGACATGAAGTCTGATCCATATTCTGGCCAAGAACCGCCCACTTAGACCTAGAGATCCTCGGAACGAGATATAATGTAACCAGCTGCTGTTTGTTTTGTGAATCTGAATACACTGGTTCAGACAGAAAAAACCCCAGAACATTTGAAATTCTATTTATGGAGCCACCGGTGGCTATGAAGAGAACAGAGAGGAAACTATTGTTAATGTGTGTAGACTATGTGATCTGCATTTCTGTAATCATTACAGAATTCATCGCTCAGCAATAAGGATTATTTTTCTGCTGGTCTGTGGACTTCTGCAGTCACTGAAATTGTATTCATTTATTTATATTTATTTATTTATGAAGAATTAATCTTTAGCAATGTATTTTTTTCCGTATGTGTATATATCGATGTATATATCTTCACAATGAAAAAAAAAATATATATATATACAAAGAAAAAAAATATATCAGTAAGATTTTTTAAAGAAACAAATACTTCAATTAAACAAAAGTAAAATAATTCAAATAGATATATTCATTAAAGAATATGTCAAACAATTCTAATTCTATTCTTTAACGAATATATCTATTTGAATATCTATTGAATATATATATATGTATATCTCACAGGTTCATTAAAATATTAAGCAGTACAACTGATAATAATAATTTCAACATTTGTTATAATAATAAATGTTTTTTGAGCAGCAAATCAACATATTAGACTGATTTCTGAAGGATCTTGTGACACTGAAAACTGGAGTAATGATGCTGAAAATTCAGCTTTGTATCACAGAAATAAATTTAAAATATATACAAATAGAAAACAGTTATTTTAAATTTTAATAACATTTCATAATATTATTGTTGTTACTGTATTTCATAATGAAACAAATGCAGTCTTGTTGAGCAGAAGAGTCTTCTTTCAAAAACATTAAAAAAGTCTTCCTGAGCTCAAACTATTACACAGAAGAAATAATACATAAAATAAACTGTATAAATAATACAGCTATAATATAACTCAATTAATTCCTAAACACCCTTGTGCTTGAAATTCAAAACAAAACAATAAAACAAAGCTCACAGAGGCTCGTAAGGACTCATAGTGTAATATTGGGACCTTTTAAATACATTTTCTTCCCCCAGGCTGTAGGAAAAGTAACATAACTACACTCATTTTAATGAAACCTGTTTTTGTTTTTTTGTAGAGTTGTCATTTTGTCATGGCATGACAGTGAGAGGCTTTGCACTGAACTAATGTAATACTAAAAAAGTCCTTTAATTCATGGCTGAAGTGATATGTCTGCTCTCAGGGCGTGTTGGACAGGCGGTGGCGCTGAGGGCCAAAGCATTCGGCTTCAACGTGATCTTCTACGACCCGTACCTGTCTGACGGGATGGAGCGAGCCCTGGGGCTGCAGAGAGTCAACACCCTACAGGACCTGCTCTTCCACAGTGACTGCGTCAGCTTACACTGCAGCCTCAACGAGCACAACCACCATCTCATCAACGACTTCACCATCAAACAGGTGCCGCCTGCAGCCACTCACAAGCTCAAGAGCATGCATGTGCTGGAGCCACAACTGTGTATCATCATTACTGTGTGTTGATCGCAGATGCGTCAGGGCGCCTTCCTCGTGAACACGGCGCGTGGCGGTCTGGTGGATGAGAAGGCTCTGGCCCAGGCTCTGAAAGAGGGCAGAATACGGGGAGCAGCACTAGATGTCCATGAGACAGAGCCCTTCAGGTGAATAACAGCAACATGTGATGTTTAAGAATCATGTTGTTTTGACATTTGGATGGATTGCTTGCTCCAAGCCCCTTTTTTATTCCACACCCTGCCTCTACCATTTTTTTTTTGCGTTGTTATTTGGCTTCAAACCCTACAAAACATGCGTCTGTTTGCTACAAATATTTGCAAAGAATGTAAGCTGTTTCCCAAATGCAGTTTCAAAGGAGACGAGCAGTAATAAGAAATTACGCCATAAATAGTTGTTTGCTTTTAAAAATGAGGTTAAATTGCTTTCATACCAATTGTGAAAGCCAGTGTTATTTTAGTATTGTAGTATGTATATATATTTATTTAGTATGTATATACTATTACAATTGTTTATTAATATTTTCTATATATTTTAATTTCAGTTTAATTTTTAGTACTTTATGCGCTTTTGTCATTTTTATTAATGTTTTTTTTTTTATATTACTATTTAGCTTTAATTTATTTTCAATTTCAGTTTTAGTTTCATGTTTTATTAATTTCCAGTTAGTAATTTCAGTGCTTCAGCTTATTTTAGTAATAATGTTTATATTTAATATTAATATTTTATTTTATTTCAGATTTATTTAAAATAACCAAAAATGTTTTTAGTAGCTTTAGATTCAGTTAACAATTAGGTCTTTAATGCAATTAAAATGACAATATTTGCCGATTAATTAAATCTGAATTATTCTAGGAATGCACGATATTGGATTTTGCCGATATTCACTATTTTTCAGCTCATTTTTGCCGATACCGATATATTTCCTTTTGTTGAGAAACAACACCAAGTCTCTTCCTGTGCAGAGATTATAAATAATAGTTATTTTTTAAATTTTGGTTAGTTTTTAACAACGAATTAAATAAACAATAATGAAGTTATTTTATAATGAGAGTACATTGAAAGCTTTTTTTATTTATCAACTATTTATTTATTTATTTTTCAGACAGATGCAGTGGTAACCTTAATATTTTTGTTTGAAGATTTAACATTTGTAGATGGTCTACAGCAAAACAGTTGAAGAAAGCTTGTATTCAAGTTTTCATAATCAGTTTAAAAAAAAAACATATTACACTAATTAATAAATCTGTATATATATAATAAAATTATTTAATAATTTTTTTTTTACAAGTGCCATGTTTGTAATTTTTAATCATGTAAGCTATAGCTTCTGACCTAATTTTATGATATCAATTACTGCTTTATTTAATCATAAACAATCTTAAATTTATTTGTGTATTTTACCTTTATTTTATTTACAAAAGGCCAACAGCGCCCCCTAAGTAAATAAACACCTAACCGGATGGGCATTAGGACCTGGGAGAGGCTGTTGTTGTTGTTGCTGCTGTAGACCTTATTGCTCAAAAGTTTGCAATAATTCCTAAATTATTCACAAATTAATCGCACATCAATTTGGGCTTAGAAATGACCACCAAAAGTCTTTATTGTGTTAAGAAAAGCTTGGAATAGGCATTACAATTACAGTAGCTTTAAGCCCCTCTGTAGTCAAATATTTTATCCCTCAAAACTCATCTTTGATCATCAAAATTACACATTTAAATGTTTTTTCTTGTGAAAATAATTTTCTCATGCCTTAAAATAGCTTGAATGTAACTCTACACCCTTGCCTCATTTACTATACACTGAGCTATGAATATGCAAATTAGCCCCGCCTCCACTCAGTCACACTGAACCGTAGTAAATGTAAAACAATGGCCTACACGGATAATGACTGATAAAACTATGTTTTTAGTAGCGGACAACTACAGTGAATACTGTAACATTTGTTAAAGTTACTTATTTGACTATGTTGTCCTAAAATGCCTTGAAGACTGAATGCAGCCGTTTGTGTGTAGAATTTGAGTAGAATTTTTTCAGGTTTCTTTGATGAATAGAAAGTTCAGAAGAACAGCATTTATCCGGAAATCTTTTGTAACATTAGAAATGTCTTTATCATCACTTTTGATCAATTTAAAGCATCCTTGCTAAATAAAAGTATTACTTTTTTTTATAATTTCTTTCTCAAAAAAAAAAAAAAACAATTATACAGACTACAAACTTTTGAATGGTATAATGGTGTATAATGTCCTTCCACTGAGGTCACTCTCACCCAATGAGCGTGTCAGACTCTTACACAGCTGTATGTTTGTGTCAGTTTCAGCCAAGGTCCTCTTAAAGACGCGCCCAACCTGATCTGCACCCCTCACGCGGCCTGGTACAGCGAGCAGGCCTCCATTGAGATGCGCGAGGAGGCGGCACGGGAGATCCGTCGGGCTATTACCGGTACGTCAGCACACGACACACAGAGTATCACTCTGTACTGCATGTGTCAAATCATTCAAGAGCGCTGGGTGTTTGACCTCTTTCATCAGCCGAGTGAAATCCTTGTTCTTTAACTGTTCTTTAATTTAACAGGCTTGATGTGCTGTGATCAATGACTCAGGGGTTGCTGTAATAAAGCTGTTTTCCTCCTCCAGGTCGCATTCCAGACAGCCTCAAGAACTGCGTCAACAAAGAGTTCCTCACACAGACCACGCACTGGGCCGGCATGGACCCGGCCGTGGTTCATCCAGAACTCAACGGCGCCTACAGGTACAACAAACTACTGAATAATTCATTCAACGTAGCTGAATTCATATTCATAACTGTATCCTACATTCGTAACTGAATGAAGGATACAGGTGGTGCTGTTGTTTTGTATTTGCACAGAATTTTTTTTTACCAGGACTTCTAAGTAAAAGAATAATCCACACATGGCCATGTAAGATTACTTTTACTATGGTTAAAATCAATACTTTGGATTTCTCAATACATGTTCCTGGTCTTATTGCATGTTATTAGAAAATTCTTCTAATCTTTCTTAAATAAATGTCGTAACTTGTAAAGCCTCTGAAATGCCTATGCCGTGCGTGTTGGGAAAATAATGAGTTAATTTACCGATAAGGGTTCATTGCCCATTACAATATCCAGAGTGGACAGTAGCCAGTATTAATTATATGTGCTGTACTGTATATTAGGGGTGTAACGGTACACATACTTTTTAGTATTGTTACTTTTGAAATCTCACCTTTCAAATTACGTCCATTTTTTCAGGATATTTAAACAATAAATTGACACTCTTTCCTGTGGCGTGACAGATCGCTATATTAAGCCTCAAACGGCAGCGCAGAGCGCGATCATCCCTTCCTCTTTACTACTAGTTTTAACGTGAAATAAACATGAATGAACATCTCACGCCTCATGTAATCGCACAAGCATTTCATTTACTTCAGGCAAGTCTTCAGTGTCCACAGCTTGTTAGTTAATTAGAGAAATATCTATATTACTTAATTCAAGAATATATTCATTATATTTACTTTACCTGTTAGTGATGTCTTAATTATTGTGTGTTTAAATAAATCTGTTATGAAACAAGTTAAGACAGCCACTGTGTAATTGAATATATTTCAGCAGCAAATAGAAATTTTATAATTTAGAAGTTAATTTAAAAATTGCATTATGTGAAATTTATGTTTTTATACAATTTGAGCGTATTGTTATATATATATATATATATATATATATTAAAAAAAGTAATTAAATTTAAGCTTGGGCTCTGTTGTTAATTGTACCCTTGTAGTAATGTAAAAGAGCTCCCTATAGTTTAGAGCATAAGCTGAGGTAGATTTTTATCCCTAGGAAAATTTCAATTATAATTGAATTTATTTAAAGAAAGAGCAATTTGTTCAGTAAACCACTGTTTAATAAAAAAAGCAATTTTATGTTTAGTTTTTTCCCCCTGCTGTACTGAAATCATACCGAACAGTGACGTCAAAACCGAGGTACGTACCGAACCGTCGTATTTGTGTACCGTTACACCCCTACTGTATATAATAAATAATAATAGAATAATAATAATCTAGAAATTAAAAACAGAAATTCATATCTACTGACAAAGTAATTCATTTCTAAAACAGACACACAGGATATTTAAAGGGTTCCCCTTTTTTCGAAATTTGATTCAATTATGATTACTGGATAAGAATGTTTGAAATAGTTTTGATTCAGACTAATGAATCATTCAGACCAGTATGTGAATCTGTTCGACTGATTAATTGAAAAGAACCTATTCAAGTGAACAATTTGCTCATGAATCGATATGACTATATAACTATTATAGAGTCTAGTGTATAACTATAATGCATATTCACGATTGAAATGTTTGAAATGTTCATTACTTTTACCTGGTTTTATAGAAACATTTTTTTCCATGCCACGGTAAAATCACTGACACATGGCTTATAAAAGACACACACACACACACACACACACACACACACACACACACACACACACACACACACACACACACACACACACACACACACTTTAATAATAAAATGTTCATATTCAAATAAAATAAACATATATAATATACTTATTATTTATAATTAAAAATAATAATAATAAATTCTTACAGTAATACAGAAATGTTTAGTTATATGGTTCATTAGCTTAAGTGTTGGGTGTTTACGGTTGGTGTGCAAGTTGCTGTATTAATATTCACGTTCAGAAGTTTGCGGTAAAGTTTTTTAATATTTATGTTTTTGAAAGACGTCTCTTAGGCTCAACCACGTCTGCAGTTATTTAATCCAAAATACCGTAAAAACATTAAAATTGTGAAATATTATTACACTTTTGAATAACTGTGGTCTTTTTAAATATATTTTAAAATACAATTTATTCCTGCGATGGCAAAGATAATTTTTAGGGTTCTTTACTGAATAGAGATTTCAAAAGCATTTATATGAGTGAAATTGGAATTGTTTGAAAATTATTCATGTCTTTACTGTCACTGTTGATCAATTTAATGCAACCTTGCTGAATAAAAGTATTAATAAAAAAAACGTACTGACCCCAAAAATTTTAAATCAAGATTGTAGAATATGATGCATATTTAAGCGTGGCTCATCCAATCAGATTGTAGAGCTGGAAGTAACGCTCCATTTATAATCCAACCTTATTGCAATCCACAATTTAATAGAGATTTTAACAGAGGCTTGGATGGCTGTACTGTTGGGGCCGTCGCTGTGCTGCAGGTGTTGCTGACGCCACCGTTAATATTTTTCCTCTTCCTCAGGTACCCCCAAAGCGTAGTGAGTCTGGCTTCAGGGGGTCTACCTCCGCCAGTGGAGGGCATCATGCCAAGCACCGTGCCCATCACCCACAGCCTACCCACCGCAGTCCACCCTCCACATGCCCCATCACCCGGCCAAACCGGCAAAGCCGAACCCGATAGAGAGCAGCACCCCAACGAACAGTTGTAGCCCCCTCTTCAAAGGCTCTCCGTACCACTATAGAACTCTCCTGGTCCTTCTTTACCCCAAAGAAGAGGAGCGGAAACAGGCTCCCGGGCTCAGAACCAGCCACTGAAAACAACCACGACTCCGAAGCAGCCAACTCTTTGACTGAAGGTGGTGGACTGCGCTCTTTGAAGTATCTAGTGGGAAAAAACAACTACAAAAAAGAGAAAATTTTGTGGATTTCAAACTTCTCCCTGATGCAAAATCCTGCTGTTTTAGATTGTAGTCTGTCCAAGTGCAGTGGGCGAACATTTATCCGTTTTTTTATCTGTCGAATGGGTTTCATTGTTAAAACAAAAGTAGCTATTACATGAATGTAACCTGTTTGTGTACAGTTTTTAGGACATGATCAATGGTTTGTAGATGAGAAAAAAAAACTGAAACAGCATTAAGGGAGGCATCTTACCACCTGATTATAGATACAATAAAAAAATAAAAATAAAAGCATATTAGTTTCGCTCGTTTGATTTTAAAAGCCCCGAAAGAGGCGGGATTTGCACACCCTCTCAGGAAAATGTATCCCCCCCCCCCCTCACTTCCTTTTAAATTAAACCACATAGTGCATTGTTTTTTGTACCCATTTGTCTTTTGTAGTCCAAATTCAGTACAGTACTTTAAAGAACTACACTCAGTATGTTTTTATTTTTGGAGCATGTATTACTTTATGTGTCAAAGGTTAAAAAGAAAACAGAAAAGTTCAGTTTTTGAACAAAGAGAAAAAAAAACAATTTGTCTTGTGCAAAGCTGGCGTAATGCTTGCCTGTTTGTGTGACTTGATTGTACCGTGTTTTTCAAGGATGCCGGGATAGTTGCAGCTCTCCATCGCCTACATAGTTTCCTTCCTGGTAAAGTGGTAGGCTAGCAATATACATACTATATATACTATGAGATATTAATATTTTTTGTTAAACAGAATCCAAAAAGAAATGTTTGTGACTGTATGCATTTGTATGAATTATTTTAAATGAAATAAAAGTCCAAGTTAAACGACACGGCAGCGTTTCTGTGAGTTGCTCTCATGCCAGGACAACAGAAATAGTGCAGGTTCAGGTTTCCTTTGTATTTGAACCCATTTCAGGATATAAACAGGACGTTACTTCTGTAATATGCAGATCAAAAGGTACCAACAAGGCAACATGCTGAAAATACTTCATACATACAGGGGAATTGGGATTTTACCTCAAAGCTGTGATCGAGCGCGCGCTGAAGAATTTGTATTAAAGATTCATTCACACAAATGTCATTTCCTCACCCTCATGTTGTTCAAAACCCATGTGAAAATGGGAGAAATTTTGAAGAATGTTCATCTGGGGTTATACAACTACAAAAACGTTTTATTTAATAAAACAAATGTACTGTATACATAGTGCTGACAAATCGATTCATTGTGATTAATCGCATCCAAAATAAAAGTTTGTTTACATAATATATATAAGTGTGTACTGTGTATATTTATATGTATATAAATACACGCATATATTTAAGAAATATGTATGTGCATATATATTCATAAATATAAATGTATATTACATTATTTCTTAAATATATACATGTACAGGTGCTGGTCATAAAATTAGAATATCATGAAAAAGTTGATTTGTTTCAGTAATACCATTCAAAACGTGAAACTTGTATATTAGATTCATTCATTACACACAGACTGATATATTTCAAATGTTTATTTCCTTTCATTTTGATGATTATAACTGACAACTAATGAAAGTCCCAAATTCAGTATCTCAGAAAATTAGAATATCAATTAAGACCAATGCAAAAAAAAAAAATGATTTTTAGAAATGTTGGCCAACTGAAAAGTATGAGCATGTACAGCACTCAGTATTTAGTTGGGGCTCCTTTGGCCTGGATTACTGCAGCAATGCGGCGTGGCATGGAGTCGATCAGTCTGTGGCACTGCTCAGGTGTTATGAGAGCCCATGTTGCTCTGATAGTGGCCTTCAGCTCTTCTGAATTGTTGGGTCTGGCGCATTGCATCTTCCTCTTTATAATAACCCATAGGTTTTCTATGGGGTTAAGGTCAGGCGAGTTTGCTGGCCAATCAAGAACAGGGATACCATGGTCCTTAAACCAGGTACTGGTAGCTTTGGCAGTGTGTGCAGGTGCCAAGTCCTGTTGGAAAATGAAATCTGCATCTCCATAAAGTTGGTCAGCAGCAGGAAGCATGAAGTGCTCTAAAACTTCCTGGTAGACGGCTGCGTTGACCTTGGACCTCAGAAAACACAATGGACCAACACCAGCAGATGACATGGCAGCCCAAACCATCAATGACTGTGGAAACTTTACACTGGACCTCAAGCAACGTGGATTATGTGCCTCTCCTCTCTTCCTCCAGACTCTGGGACCTGGATTTCCAAAGGAAATGCAAAATTTACTTTCATCAAAGAACATAACTTTGGACCACTCAGCAGCAGTCCAGTCAAGACGCTTCTGACGCGGTCTCTTGTTCAAGAGTGGCTTGACACAAGGAATGCAACAGCTGAAACCCATGTCTTGCATACGTCTGTGCGTGGTGGTTCTTGAAGCACTGACTCCAGCTGCAGTCCACTCTTTGTGAATCTCCCCCACATTTTTAAATAGGAACAATCCTCTCCAGAATGCGGTTATCCCTATTGCTTGTACACTTTTTTCTACCACATCTTGTCCTTCCCTTCGCCTCTCTATTAATGTGCTTGGACACAGAGCTCTGTGAACAGCCAGCCTCTTTAGCAATGACCTTTTGTGTCTTGCCCTCCTTGTGCAAGGTGTCAATGGTCGTCTTTTGGACAACTGTCAAGTCAGCAGTCTTCCCCATGATTGTGTAGCCTACAGAACTAGACAGAGACCATTTAAAGGCTTTTCCAGGTGCTTTGAGTTAATTAGCTGATTAGAGTGTGGCACCAGGTGTCTTCAATATTGAACATTTTCACAATATTCTAATTTTCTGAGATACTGAATTTGGGACTTTCATTAGTTGTCAGTTATAATCATCAAAATTAAAGGAAATAAACATTTGAAATATATCAGTCTGTGTGCAATGTAATGAAATAAATCAACTTTTTCATGATATTCTAATTTTATGACCAGCACCTGTATAAAGATAAATATACACAGTACAGACATATGTAAACAAACTGCACACATACATATATATATATATATTAGTGCAATCAAACGATTAATCGTGATTAATCGCATCCAAAATAAAAGTTTTTTGTACTTAAAGTGTACTGTGTATATTTATTATGTGTGTGTATACACACACACACACACACATACACACATATGCAGTATATAGTTTGAAAATATTTACATGGATTTATATGAATATATTTATATTAATTTATTTTATATTATATATAAATATATTTAATATATAAACTTAACATATTTTTCTTAAATATATACATGCATGCATGTGTGTGTATTTATTTGTAATTTAATAATTTCGATTTAGGATTTAGAAAGTAGAATTTTCATGCCGACTTCAAATTTTGGACTAAATTTGAATCACTTTGAGTATTTTATTCGATTGTCCAATAATCCGTTTCACACCAACGTACATCACGATATGGAAGTAGGATCTGTCGCAACTTCCAACGCAAATTTAAGGAAAATGTTCTGCTTCCACAATAGCATTAAAATCTCATTAATACTCGCACATATTAGGTTTGACATCAACGACAAACTATATTACACCTTGCCTGTCTCATACTGAAGATACTGTGTGTTTACATTGTGTGGAAAAGAGCAGCATGAACATTCTGCTAAATTTCTCTTTTTGTGTTCCACAATAGATTCGTCCCGACATGAGGGTGGGGAATTATTTTGTCATTTTTGGTTGATCTACTTCTGTAACACACAAGATAACATCATCAAACCAGTGCACTAGCTAGCAAGCACCTTAAAGTACGTGGTCAGAAGCGTTGAATTGGGAAGCAATTACACACTGAGGTGGGGGTGGTGATGACTCAGCATTGAAACTGATCCCTGCACATGCTGTTTTCCTTCCAGCAATGTCTCTCAGCAGACCTCCATAAATCTTGTCCTCCGCTTGTTCTGGATTTTGTTTTGGGGCGTTTTGCCATTGAACATAAGAAGAGGCCTTAGAGAGTCCCTGAGCGGTTTGCCAAACCAAAGAAATCTGAAGAAAACTCGAGCCTGAGAAGAACAGACACTTAATTCTACACAAGCACTGCAGAGCGTTATAAAGCATCTGATTAGTTTACAATCATCATTGTTAAATAAGCCCTGTCCAACAGCTTTGTAAACATGCATGTGCGATCTGAATGTGTCAGGGTAGCTTAACATTATCTAACCCCAGTGTTCATATTGCATGCCATGCTATAGAATCTGAGCGATACATTCATATTCAGGACCACAGTTATAGTCTGCATTATTCAATTTTGAGGGTTATATGTGTTCATAATAGTTCATGAGATTGTTGTGATACTGGCGACACTGAATCCAGATGGGAAATGTGATCATAAAGGGCAAGAAATGCACTGAATTTAGTGTGTGGGAGGGTTTGGCTGCGTCTGCTATTTGGGAGGCGCGCTCTGTATTTCCGGCGTGTTGTGATATCCGTTGGGCGTCAGTCTGTCCTGAAAAATGTACAGGTTGTTGCTGGCTGCGATGGCGATGATGTTTTCTTTGGGATGCCAGGCGGTATGGAGGATTTTCTTCCTGAAGTCAAGACTGTCCACGCTGACGTCCGTCTCTTTCCGTTTCTTGCCCACGCACACCCGGCGCGGCTGCAGGACCGCCCGCCGCTTGCACATCTCCCGACTGGCCTCCAGAGTCACGTCGCGCAGACTCGCCCGGTCAAACATTCGGAAGTAGTTGTTGTAAGCGCCTGTCATGATCACGCTGCAGAGGAAGAGAGGGATTGAGAGGGAACAGATGCAGGGTAGCTGGATCCGCTCAGGTTATGTTTCAAAGGTCAAAGGTGATGTTTTGAGGGAGACTGGCCTCACCTGTCTGTTCCGTTCCAGGCACATTCAAACTTGTCAAAAATACAATCGCTTTCATACAAAGAACACAATTTGGTTCGCAAGTAGTCGTGGACCTAAAAACACAAGCAAACATGAGACAGAAAGAGCAAGAGAATTCTGAACAAAACCATTAGAGTTAAGGTTAGTCATGTTTAGCTCATGATACATGCAAACGAGCTTCTTTATATATAACCGTATAACAGGAATGTTGCTTGTTGTAGATGTAAAAACTGTACTTTTCCTGCTTTCCAATAGAGAATGAATGGCATTTATAAAGATTTGACCTTACTTTTTGTCTAACCACATCAAGAGTCGGTTACATTTCATCAAAGAAATGTACTTTGGCTGCCCTCACTGTTGCCTGAAGATTTGTTTAGATTTATTTATATTGTACAGTCCTCCAGGGGCCCAAGAAAATGATTCATTATATTACTATATATATATATATATATATATATATATAAAAAATCACTAGAAAAATAAATTAATAAAAAAGAACAATAATAGCAATAATAATAGAAATATATAATATTTAAGAAATTGTATGGTAAATCTACTTAATTTTACATTATATAATGTGCATATCGCTGTGTATATGTATTTGAGTATAATTTATATAATATTATAGTATTTAATATTTTTACTAGCTGTTATTTTTTCATTTTATTTTAAGTCATTTTTATATATTTATGAGTATTTGTATTGTTATAATTATTCCTATTTAGCTTTAATTTATTTTAATTTTAGTTATCATTTTAGTACTTATTTTGATGTTAGCTTTTCATTTAATATTTAGATTTATTTGTATTTTTAATTCATTTTAATTAACAACAATTATTTTTGATAACAGTTTTAGTTTTATTTAACAATAGCAACACTGGTATAGTTTAATAATTGATAATAATTATTTATTTTAATTACATATATTTTTAAATAAATATGTATTCTTAATAGAAGGCAAAAACGTAAATATTTTCCACATATTTTAATAATTTATTTTAGCTTCAGTGCAATAAATATATCAAAATCCATTTAATGTTGCAAACAACATTTTATTTTCATAATATCACTCCTATTTCTATTTTTACAGGAACGAGTCTCACTGGTAACACCATTGTGGATGTACAATAAACACAGTATTGCAATGGTACTTTCTCTCATTTTGTGTTAGTGAAGCCAAACCAGAGAAGCTTGCATATTTCCTCACTGAAACACTGTGTGAGTTTGTGTATATCTGTGAATGAGTGAGTAGGTGAGAGACCTGGTATGTTTCCACGGGTTTATTTTCCATGTTGAGGTCCCAGACTTTAACGGTGAGGTAATCTCTAGTGAGCAGGTAGCGGCCGCTATGACTGAACTTCACATCTGACACTGAGGAAACGATCTCTGAGAAGAACGATCGGTGGGATGGATCCACTGCTTCTTCAAACACTAATGGAGTTTGCACATATACACACGGCATTACAATATCAAAATATAAACTATTAGAACATTAATACTATAACAAGTAAACCACCTTACATTAAATACTGACAATGGCAAATTGGGTTTCAAATCTGAAAGTTTAACTGACATTTAATTTTTTGTTGAGAAGGCTTGTAATGTGGGTGTTTTAGTGGATATGTCCCTGGATCAACATCCTTGTAAGTCTTGGAACAGCACTCTGAGTAGATAATGGTTATGGTTGACAGGAATGTTGTTGCAAGACCAACAAAGTATGTTCATCCAGGAAAATGTCCTGCTTGGAGGTATCTTGTATGCATGGCTCACGTTTGGCATGTTGGTCACAGAGTGCTTGGGCTCTCATGTCACAGAGGCGTGTGGTTCCTGTGCTGCTGCTGAAGGCCAGCAGGTGACAGTGATGAGGGTGAAACTCGGCCACCGTGATCACCTCACTGAGGTCCTCCATGTTTTCTGGCTTCAAATCCACAATATCTGAGAGAAATTCACTGAGGAAACCCAACACTCTGAGGTTTTAGATCACCACTTATTCATAACATTTTTAAAGGCCAGTTCACAGCAAGGACGATAACTATAACAATACATTTTTAATGATCAAACAACAACAGGGAAGTCCACACCACAACTATAACAATAACAGAGAAAATATATGTTATGTCGATATCGTATATCGTTTTTCAGAATGATTTTTTCTAGTTGATGAATGATAAAAACATCAACAGGCAATCAGAATCTACTTTTAAGGGCCTTTACTGTTAAGTATGGAAGCCTTTTGTAGACACTGAATAAAAAATAAAACAAGGTAATTGTGACTTTATCTCACAATTCAGACTTTTTTCTCGCAATTGCGAGTTTACGTCTCAGAATTGCGAGATACAAACTCACAAAAGTTGTAAATTACGACACAAAGCAACAATATTGTTAGAATTAGTATCAGAATGTTTTTTTTTTTTCCAGCTGATGAACGCTAAAAAACATTCAAAGCCAATCAGAATTCACTTGACTTTAAAGAGCTCAAGCATTTAAAGCAACAGATGAAAAACTGTAGTGTGTGCTTAAAATAACAACGCTACCATCATCTGCCGTGGAATACAGATATATATACATAGATACCACAATCGACCGCTCCAGACATGTTGATGCATCTGCCATCTTGGAGCGGTCAACATGTCGTCACTCATAGTTAAAATCAATGAGTTTTCCAAGAGGACTCAACATGTTGCAACCTCTGGATTTCAATTCAAAAGAAATGGGATAACATTTCTCAGGTGAGAATGCATTGGTTTATGTTTTTATATGCATTAACTCAATATTAATAGGTAACATTTTAATGTTGTGTTAGCTAACAGCTTTGTCTTGTATTGTGTTAGTGTAGCAAAATCATCCACTAAAGTCTATTGCAGATATAGATATTCATACATGCGTAAAGCTACGGTTGCAGATGCACAGACAACTTGCTCTCGAGTGTTTACGTCTTTGACCGTTTCAATATGGCAGACAGCTTACATACAGCGGCCTATAGAAACAGCTGCTAATGAGAAATCTATGTATATTTACATCTGTGGTCATCTTAGTAAAATTCTTTCTTCTATATTTTATCTAAAAACATGTTTGGTGCCCAACAACGTTGGAAACTGCATTTTCGCTTAATAAACAATTATAAAACCCCATATCTCTTGGTGTACTTCTGTCTTACAGTACGATGCATGAGGATACTGAAGCTGCGGTCAGTGATGTTGAGATGCCACAGGTTAATTCTCAGGTCATCGGCGGACAGGTATGTCTCACAGTCGCTGTTGACACTGATGGAGTTGATGTGATATGCATGTGCGTTAGCAAAAACACGCCGTGGGGACGCCTCCACCAGGAGATCCATCGGCCGCAGGACAGGGACCTGGACAATGCAGTAACTCACATCAGGAAAAAGTGAAAGTGACGTGATATACAGCCAAGTATAGTGACCCATACTCAGAATTCGTGCTCTGCATTTAACCCATCCAACGTGCACACACACAGCAGTGAACACACACACACCGTGAACACACACCCGGAGCAGTGGGCAGCCATTTATGTTGCGTCGCCCGGGGAGCAGATGGGGGTTCGGTGCCTTGCTCAAGGGCACCTCAGTCGTGGTATTGAGGGTGGAGAGAGCGCTGGACATTCACTCCCCCCACCTACAATCCCTGCCGGCCCGAGACTCGAACCCGCAACCTTTGGATTACAAGTCCGACTCTCTATCCGTTAGGCCAAGACTTCGCCCACAAGTATAAACTTGAAAGAAGAAAACAGAAGGAGAAACGCTACACACCTGTAGAGTGGTGATTGTAGAGAGGTCCTTCAGTCTGCCCTCCTCATCTCTCAGATTGTAGCCTTCTGCTCGCTTATCTCTCTCACTCACCTTCCACAGCTTTATGGTCTTGTCTGGAAAGAAATACAAAAAGTATGTTATTCTAAAAGAAACAGTACTGTGTTTTGGCTTTGAGCGATATTAGGTTATGTTAGCAAGGGTTTCAGCTCTTACCATTGGTGGCGAGGAGGAAGTGGGCGGGGTTATGCGGAGGCAGCCAGCGAATCTTATTGATTTTCTCCTCAATCTCCAAACTTTTCAGATAATCAAACTCAGGCTCATGACTCTGAAATGTACTATAAACATTATATTCGCCCTAAAAGAAAGAGGTAACGGAACAAGAAAACAGAAAATAGTGACATTGTTTGCATGAATGAATTAATGGACTTTTCACATTTCCAGAGAAGTGGAAGTTACAGCATCATAGATAACTAAACTGCTATAGTGGTGAATGGAAACTACAACAGATATTATTTTTGCATTCCCATTTGCTCCAATAGCAAAAGAAGAAAAGAGAAAGAAAATGAAAATCACAATAGCATTTCTATGGCTCTCCAAAAAAGAAAAGAAAGAAAACAAAACAAACATTAAACTCCAGTGTTCTATTCCAGTTTCCTGTAGGAAGTTTGTGAAAAAGGGAACATAAAAAATGTGTTAGTCAGAGATTTGTCTGACCTGTGGTTCTCTCTGAAAGATGACGACTCTCCCACCCTTATCACCCGTGGCCAAGAACTCTCCGGTCTGGTTGAACTCCACCGTAGAGATGACATCCGCTGGATCACAGACAAGAATGAAAAAGAAAAAAATGGGACTTTGTTTTGGTAAAATCCTGCACATTTCTCTATTTATTGTTTAAGATCAGATGTGCTTTATACTGCTTTGTCAAAGTAAACTAACGCAATATTTGTATTTGAACATCAAACTAACTAACAGCAAAAAATTCATAAGTAATATATATGTTGCTGAAGCATTTCTCATTTTCATATAGTTTAACTTTATGCACTAAAATTACGAATAACAAAACTGAAATAAAAATAACAAAATGACAAAAAACGAAATTAAATGAAAAGGAAAATATACAAATTATTAAAATTGTTAAAAACTTTAATAGTCTCTGATAATAAAATAACACTGCTTGCTCTCTCACAAAATGTCATGAGGTGCATCTTGGGATGGTTGTAATCAGTATTGAACTAGTTCCCACTTGTTGACTGCTTCATATAAAGATGCTTATCATTGTATAAGTAATTTCAAGCATTTCAGCAAAGCCTTACAAGAAAAAAATTCAGTCAAGTGTGTCCAAACTTTTGACTGGCATTGTAGCTACTGTGAGCGTTTGTAGAGTGTGTGTGTGTGTGTGTGTGTGTTACCCTCTGTGTACTCTGGCTCCAAGGCTGCGAGATCGGAACAGAGAACCGGGCTCAGCATTCTGGGATGGAACCAAGGGCGGGGCTGCAGCTCTACCAATCCTGCAAAGAGGCAGAGTCCCATGATGAGCCTTAAAATCTAAGTGGATGGGTTACAACATGCCACCGGTGTTTTGATGTATGCCAAACAGACTCTCTGCTAGAACGATTCCAGACGCTGATATTCAAACATGCAGGTCACATGAGCGCCAGCAGAGATAAACCACAATCATCCAGATCTACAGTATAGTCCTGATGTGTTGAAATGGGCCTAGATGTGAGATTAGTGGATCTAATCCTGTTCTATATCAGACTATCAGGGGGGAAAAAATCCCAGATCTGCCACATATGCATATAAACATCTCTATCTGGTCAACAAGCCAATAAAGAGGATCACAAAGCACATTTATGCATGTAAACATTCAGACAGCTTGAACGAAAAGGACAATTCAAATGAAAAACAAGACATACTTAGAAAAACACTCTTTTACCTTCTGTCACATTGCTGTGCTAACAATCCTAGTTCAGTTGCTGATATATTCATTCATTTCCATTGCTGTGTTGGTTTGTACAAAAGGTGTCTGTGAAGGTGCGTGATTGTTTGTTGGATGAGCAACACACCATCCATTTTTCAGCCATCAGCATGAAGGTCTGCTGCAAAGCGTCATGGGGTTTATGAGCAGTAAGTCCACACGAAGAGGCTGATGATATAAAATCCTCAGAAAACTCTCTTGGCTCAGCTGGGATGTATCTACACTCTTCCTGTCAATTCATTCCTGTTGGGTTTTCCTGAAATCAGAGGTAAACACATGACAGCTTGACTTGTGCGTAGGCATACTGATGTTTGTGCAAAAGAATGAGGGAGGGGTAAAATTCTGTCTGTTCTGCTGCATAGACTCCTCCTCCCAAGCATATCAGAGAGAGGGAGACACAGAGATGCTGATTGACACGCTCTCGTCCAATCATGTCACTGGTCAGCGAGTTGTGGCCAATGGGAGAGCGGCTCAGCATCACATTGAGCAGCAACCCCCCACTCCAGCCTCATATTGATACAGCTACAAGAGCGGTTGCCTGGTAACCGCATCTGTCTGTGAGAGCAGAGCACAAGTCAAGGAGGAAACATGAGGCATTGCAATGCTTACATAAAGATGTGAGAAACCTGTTCTGTAAGACAGACAGAATGGACTTAAAATAACTGCTTTTAGGGTTCTTTTGTTTGACAAATTTTTAGCAAAATCAACTTAAATGGAATAATTTAATTTAATTTCTTAATAAAAATACTGTCACATTTAATGTCCATTGACGATGAAGGTAGGTGAAGTTTCAAATTAGTAGCATGGTTTATTTAACAAAGCAAACTCATGTAATCCAAAAAGATAAAATGCAAGTGAAACAGCATGCTATACACACAACCAATACCGGACACTGAACTGAAGTAAATACACAGGGGTAAAGAGGGAGAGGTGAGACTCTAATCGATTAAACATTGAGACAATGAATGACTAAGGTAATCAAGGAAGCAGAAACTAAACACACTTGAACTGAACACAGGCAAAACAGGACAAGAGAATATCAAAATGAAGGTCCATGGACACAAACACAGGAGGTTCAGGAGGTTGGTGGAGCAGAGGCAGACTGAAAGGGAAGGAGGGATGTAGAGCCAGATCCACGAGGAGGAAAAGGAGAAGGGGACAGGACTGGAGCAGGGTACCAAGGTGGAGCAGTAAGGGTTGGAAACTACCAATGGCGGAGAAGCCTGAGAAGCAAACCACCACAGCAGAGCAGATGGAGGAAAGAACTTGATGGCGGGAGGAACCACGGAGGAGGAGATGGCAGGATGAAGCAGGTGGAAGCCCAGAGCACAGGTAGTACAAAGGCCCATGGTGGAATTGATGTTGGGAGGAACCAGGGTGGAGTTAGAGGTCCGACTGCCAGCGTTGGAGCACAGAGATCTTGGAGACCCAGGTAAAGCTGAGGCGAGGACAGGACCGGACGACACCACATGATCCAGTGGCTTCTCCAGCTAATAGCACCTGAGGTGGAGCCATGGTACCAGCCAGCTGTGAGGATGACTATCCCAGTTGGAGCCAGGGAAGGAGCCAAGGTGGAGCCGAATGGTCAAAAGGGCTGAGGTGGAGTTATGGGAATGGTGGCCCCAAGCAAAGCCAGGGGATCTACACTTCAAAGCGGAATTGGAGACTGGAAGCCCAAAGACAGATCCAGGTTGCATGGCAGAGCCAATAGAGAAGCCGAAAGACTGAAAGGAGCCAGAGGAGGTGGGGCCGAAGAAGCGGCTGAAGGAAGGCTGGGTGTGTTCACACATGATCTGGTAATTTTACAGTAAAGTCTGTATGTGTGAAAGAGGCTAATGTCACTGAGCAGGTGCCGGGTGAAAACACTTGGTGCTGGATTGGACCCAGTGGCAAAGAAGAAAACTTTGTGCTGGATGGGATCAACAACGATGAAGAAAAATCTGAGCAGGGAGGGATCACCAGAGGCGGAAGATGTTTGTGGGTGGGAATCGGGGGGAAGCTGTTCCTCTGCTTTCCAGTCAACCAATCGTCTTCATCCAGACCCACTAATACTCCCCACTGGGACAACATTAATAGCTGCAATTTCCATATCTTTTCTAGGTCTAGTATTTGGTCACATTTAAAGTCCAGTGAAGATGAAGACAGGCAAAGTTTCAATCAAGTAGTTTATTAAGCAGAATATAAACAAAGAATATCAAAATAAAGGTCCATACACAGAGGTCCAGACACAGAGATTCGTGACCACTTTAATAATAATAATAATTCATTTTTTTAATGACTAAACATTGAAACTTCTTTTTTTGTATTATCTTCTTGTCACCATGAGACTGCACCATTCTTTCAGTAACCAAGTGGAGAGAGTAAAGGAAACAGTTTTCATGGGCCATATTCCCTTTGTTTTTAACCCAATACATGTAACTATATTTAAAAAAATAACAATAATAATAAACTATGTGGAATACTGTGAATCCACTTGTGATTTGATGATCACATCAGCAGCCAAACGCTGTTTGCAATTGTTGCTGATGCAGTGCCACATGAAGTTCTCATGCTTTTTAGAGGCCTTTCTTTTCCAATCTCCCTTTCACTCAGTGGATCTTTGTAAAACATTTGCTGTTAAACAGTGCCTTTCGTCATCTAAATAAAGAAAAACAATAAGAAAATTAGAGTTTTTGTTTCAGATGGAGTCTAGTTCTGGGCCTCATTCGCATATTGGAATGGTTTTGTAAGCGATATTCCCTGGAAAAAAAAGTTTGGTCATTACTTCACAAATAATTTATTACTAACAAAATGAGAGAACTTACATTTAAGTTGATTCATAGATTTGATCCGCATAAGTGCTCTCTTTAAAGACTTAAGAATGATATTAATATTAACTGTTCTTTCTGTTTAAAAGCTCTGAAACCTCTTTATATTTATTATGGAATTGTTGTTACACAACATTATTTTGGTGTGATATTCTTGATTTTATCAAATGGTATGCGAATCCTAATTTTGAGTTTACTTATAGGTTTCATGAATGTGATACTTATTTCATAAATAAATAATTGTAGGAAGTCGTGGCCTAATGGTTAGAGAGTCGGACTCGTAATCCAAAGGTTGTGGGTTCGAGTCTCGGGCCGGCAGGGATTGTAGGTGGGGGGAGTGAATGTCTAGCGCTCTTCCACCCTCAATACCACGACTGAGGTGCCCTTGAGCAAGGCACCGAACCCCCAACTGCTCCCCGGGCGCTGCAGCATAAAATGGCTGCCCACTGCTCCGGGTGTGTGTTCACGGTGTGTGTGTGTTCACTGCTGTGTGTGTGTGTGTGTGTGTGTGTGTGTGTTCACTGCTGTGTGTGCGCACGTTGGATGGGTTAAATGCAGAGCACGAATTCCGAGTATGGGTCACCATACTTGGATGAATGTCACTTCACTTCACTTCATAAATCTTATTTTCCTGTTACTAAATATCATATTCTTAAATGTAAATTTTCTAAATGCAAACCTCTTTTTTGAGATTCAAACTTGAAATGAAAATGTGAATCAGTTGAATTCTCTACAAATTTAACAGCAATAAGAAAAGAACAATGGCTTTGCTAAAGTACTTTCTATGAAGCCCGTATTTATAATACATTATAGGGGTATTCTTAAAGCATTATAATGAATGCATAAGGCATTTTAAAAAAACCTTATAATGTGATTTACAATCTCATGAATAATCATAACAACAATTATAACACATTATAGTACTTACGTATTTGTGGTTATAACTTTTAAGAGTATGATTATTTATAACACACAATGAACACCATATTAAATCTACTTCATTTGCTATATCATAGCTTGACATTGTTTATTTAAGATCTGCACAGTACCTTCCTACATCTTTTGAGTGCAATGTTTATATATATATATATATGAAAGTGAAAGTGACGTGACATACGGCCAAGTATGGTGACCCATACTCGGAATTTGTGCTCTGCATTTAACCCATCCAAGTACACACAGTAGTGAACACACACACACCTTGAACACACAGCCGGAGCAGTGGGCAGCCAATGCTGCGGCACCCGGGGAGTAGTTGGGGGTTCGGTGCCTTGCTCAAGGGCACCTCAGTCGTGGTATTTAGGATGAAGAGAGCGCTGGACATTCCCTCCCCCCACCTACAATCCCTGCCGGCCCGAGACTCAAACTCGCGGATTATGAGTCAGACTCTCTAACCATTAAGCCACGACTTCCCCCTCTCTCTCTATAAATACAGTTGGGCAAAAAAGTATTTAGTCAGCCACCAATTGTGTATTTAGTCAGCTGGGACCAAAGTAACAAAGGTTACCATCAGTAACACACTACGCCGCCAGGGACTCAAATCCTGCAGTGCCAGACGTGTCCCCCTGCTTAAGCCAGTACATGTCTGGGCCCGTCTGAAGTTTGCTAGAGAGCATTTGGATGATCCAGAAGAGGATTGGGAGAATGTCATATGGTCAGATGAAACCAAAATATAACTTTTTGGTAAAAACTCAACTCGTCGTGTTTGGAGGAGAAAGAATGCCGAGTTGCATCCAAAGAACACCATACCTACTGTGAAGCATGGGGGTGGAAACCTCATGCTTTGGGGCTGTTTTTCTGAAAAGGGACCAGGACGACTGATCCGTGTAAAGGAAAGAATGAATGGGGCCATGTATCGTGCGATTTTGAGTGAAAACCTCCTTCCATCAGCAAGGGCATTGAAGATGAAACGTGGCTGGGTCTTTCAGCATGACAATGATCCCAAACACACTGCCCGGGCAACAAAGGAGTGGCTTCGTAAGAAGCATTTCAAGGTCCTGGAGTGGCCTAGCCAGTCTCCAGATCTCAACCCCATAGAAAATCTTTGGAGGGAGTTGAAAGTCCGTGTTGCCCAGCGACAGCCCCAAAACATCACTGCTCTAGAGGAGATCTGCATGGAGGAATGGGCCAAAATACCAGCAACAGTGTGTGAAAACCTTGTGAAGACTTACAGAAAACGTTTGACCTCTGTCATTGCCAACAAAGGGTATATAACAAAGTATTGAGATGAACTCTTGTTATTGACCAAATACTTATTTTCCACCATAATTTGTAAATAAATTCTTTAAAAATCAGACAATGTGATTTCCTGGATTCTTTCCCCCATTCTGTCTCTCATAGTTGAAGTGTACCTATGATGAAAATTACAGGCCTCTCTCTCATCTTTTTAAGTGAAGTGACATACTGCCAAGTATGGTGACCCATACTCGGAATTCGTGCTCTGCATTTAACCCATCCAACGTGCACGTACACACACACACACACACACACACACACACACACGGAGCAGTGGGCAGCCATTTATGCTGCGTCGCCCGGGGAGCAGTTGGGGGTTTTTCCAACTTACACAATTGGTGGCTGACTAAATACTTTTTTGCCCAACTGTATATATATATATAACTATTTGTATTAGTAGACTTAGGTAGGGTCGGTAGAATGTTCACAAACTTGCAAAGTATCCTATACTCAGTTTGTCTGTTGAGGAACCATCAAAATAAAGTGTTAGCATACAGTATATTCAGCAGACACACTACTAATACTCTCATGACTGCTAGTTGACATGTAGTTGCAGAGTTACTTATCAATAGCTGTCTAAAGGGTCTCATTAAAATAATCAAACTGGTATTATATATATATAAAAAAATGTTCAAAGCATGTGTCATATTACACATTCATCTGATCTGATATCTGATCTTATGGCTTTTTGAGAAAAAAAAATATATTATTGTTATTATTATTACTTATAAGTGGTCTTTGTCTGCTTTAAGTAAAGTAACATAAGTAACGTGGCAAGATATGAGACTTATAATACATTATAACTATAATAACTATAACTATAATAACACATTAAAACTGTTCTTATGAATATTCATTAGATTATTTACAATGCATTATGCATTCATTATTATGCCTTAAGAATACCTTTATAATGTATTATAAATAGGGGCTTCATAGAAAGTGTTACCATTGTTATTGTTATTGTTTTTTCAAGCATTCAATGCATAATTTTAGAGAGTAAAATATCAAAATCTGTGACTATTTTAATTGGATATTGAAAATCCTCAAAAAAGAAAGTATATTCATTGAACAGAAAAAAAGGAAAAAAATAAAAATAATAATAAAAAATAAAAGCAGCCATTTAAATGATTGATAATTGCAGTTAAAAGTACTGCCTGTCACATTTTTCTTTTAATAGCCTACAGAAATAAAAATACAAAACGAATGTTTAATTGCAAACACTGAAATAATTTTAATTATTTGAAACTGCTGTGCCATATTTTGGAGTTTCTGCCATGTTTCATTTACACTCACTAGCTGGAGGGGAGGAGTCTCTTCTCACGCAGATACACTTTCTGGATTAAAGTGAAAATAAGAAGATCCGAGACAAGAGCAACTTCAACGTTAGGTAAAGTACGCCGTTTCTCAATATTATATTCATGTGCCCAGATTTCTTTACCTACAGATGTAGAATGATGTTTGAGAACTATTCTCCTTTAAGATTAGTTGTAAAGGTTGTGTGTTGCGAGAGTAACTACACATGAGGCACAACACTCTTCTAGCCCATGTATCTTTTATAATATCAAACAGCAGTCCCTGTAAATGAGTTTCTGAATCATTCACTCGAGTTGAGCAAAACTGATTTATGTGTCGTTTGGTCAATTTTGCGAGACAATCTTTGAATCAGATTCGATTTGAACTGTTTATAGCAAAATATAAGCAAAATAAGTTGCAAATATCCACTTTCGGGACTGAACAGATACACAAAATATAAAATAAATATTTACAAATATTTGCAAAAATAAAATATTGCTTAATTATTGTAACTGAATACTAATTGTTGGCCAAAGCAGACCTTAAATGTCACGTAGAGATTCGAGTCTTTTTGTAATCTCTTCATTTACAAGAACAAAGTGAGCATTTTGTTCAGTCAAAACCACATGTAGACGAAATATGAATATGTGTCATAGGCTTGCATTAGTAGCCATACATTATATCTGTATCTATTTGTAAATATACACTTTATGTTCAAAGTGTGATCAATGAAGCACGCACTAAGCCTTGGCTGATAAGAAGAAGATCATCTCCATGTGCTTAAAGATGCCAGAACCCACTGATGTGATGATAACCACACCATTTTACCAGCACCAGCAGTATGAGATCTCCAGGTTCCTGAAGATCAAGCCACTGGCTTTGGGGGTAAAACAAACTTGTCACGTCCTGTGTTGGTGTCTTTTCCTGTTTGTACGTTCTTATTTCCCTGTGTTTTGTTCCTGTTTCCATTATCATCTATCATTAAAGTCCTCGTTTATCTTTGTATTAAAAACACTCACCCCCGGGTTTCACAGACAAGTCTTAAGCCTAGTCCTAGACTAAAATGTAAGTCTGAGCTGTTTAAACTGAACGAAACTTGCACTGATGATCTTAAAATATAGTGAACACACACACAGCAGTGAACACACACACACACACACACACACACACCGTGAACACACACACACACACAGCAGTGAACACACACACAGCAGTGAACACACACACACTGTGAACACACACACTGTGAACACACACACAGCAGTGAACACACACACACAGCAGTGAACACACACACACAGCAGTGAACACACACACACAGCAGTGAACACACACACACCGTGAAAACACGGTTCCCAAGCTGTTTCCCAAAAGCATCAGAAGCATAAGTAGATCTTAAGAAACCATTGCCACATTATTACATTGCATCATTGTTACAATGTATAAACTTAATTCTGAAAAATGCATCATGGTTTCTATACAAATATGAAGCAGCAATAATAATCAGAAATGTTTCTTGAGCAGCAAATGATATTAGATGATTTCTGAAGGATCATGTGACACTAAAGACTGGAGTAATGATGCTGAAAATTCAGCTTTTATCACAGATGCATTTTAAATTACATTTTAAAATATATTAAAATAGAAAATAGCTATTTTAATGGTTATAATTCACAATATTGCTGTTTTTACTGTATTTTTGTTCAAATAAGAGCAGCCTTGGTGAGCAAGAGGCTTATTTAAAAAATATTACAAAATCTTACTAACACCAAACTTGGTTTATTTATGTATTATTTATTTTAAATAGGCTGGTTTGTGCAAGTAAATTTATTTAAACTGGTTGTTAAAAGTTCAAATGGATTGTGTTAGGTTCTGTAATTGCTGTTAATAAATCTGTCAGAAAAAAATATGCTAAAGTTTCACATTTAGGAGTACAGCAGCCTGGCAGCCTTTTACAAAAATTAACCATGATTTTATTACAGTATTTGTAGTAAAACTGCAGTAACCACAAATTTACCATGGTAATAATAATAATAATACATTTTAGTACTTATGTAACAACATGAGGTACCCTCAAAGTGCACCTTTGTAACTTATCTACCCTTATAGCATGCATACTTGTATGGTACTAATATGCTCCCTTTTAGGGGTATAGGTGCACCTTTGAGGTTACTGCCCCAGTAAAGGGCTAAAATACAATTTTAGTATATTTTATTTCTGACAGTGTAAACAAAACAAACAAAAAAAGGCCTATGAAATGTAAAAAAAAAAAAACCCAAACAAACAAGGCTTTAAAATCTAATATTAAGTGAGTATAATTACTGATTATATTCTTTGAATAATTTAAAATATCAGTTTAGTTTAGTTTAGAGGTACCGGTATCGGTATCGATGATACTGGGCTTGAAAATATCGGTATCGGATCGAAAATAAAATAAGAGTTATCGCCCATCCCTACCAAGTAGGGCTCGCTGCAGTCCACAAGACCCAGGGGGCGTGGTTGGATCCACATCTAGGGGTGGAGATGGGTAGGTTTAGGGATCAGGGGGTGGAGATGGGTAGGTTTAGGGATCAGGGGGTGGAGATGGGTAGGTTTAGGGATCAGGGGGTGGAGATGGGTAGGTTTAGGTATATGTTAGGTGGGAGGAGTTGGATCTTGTGGGCTGCAGCGAGACGCTCCTCGTTTTCTCAGTTGTCTGTCAAGTATTGAGTTTATATTTGTGTGGAAAGCTGGAAAATAAACTAAGCTGCGTTTAGATATACATCTCTTCTTCTTGTCTCACCTGTGTTCAGTGTGTATGAATTAACAGGCACTAAATCTTATGTTTTTGCATTGCAGATTTTGGAAATATTGATAGCCTTACTGGGACTCGGTTTGACAATCTGGAATGAGAGTTTTTACGTTATCTGGTCATCAATCATTGTAAGTTATTCATTTCAGTATCAGTGCTACATTATACAGTGAACAAATACTGATTTCTGCTCTTTTCTATTCTGCAGTTCATCATAATTGGAGCTATAACAGTCTCGGCTGCACACACATGTAAGCCGCGTCTGGTCAGTGTCAACTTTACTATCTTGAGAAGAAGCAATATGTTTAAGAATACAAACATTATAGGGGAATTTTATTAATTCATTCGTTTGTTTGTTTGTTTTTTGTATTTGTAGGTCAAAACTTCACAAATGCTCAGCTATGTAAATCTTGCAGTAGTTACTTTCTCCTTCCGCTGTCACCTTATTTACGTTCTGGTAAGTGTTTACACTGCCTACAGTATGTGTGAGAATGTCTAGTAGGGCTGGGTATTGACACAAATTTCAATTCAGTTTTAATTCAAAAGCTTGCGATTTGATTTTTGACCCTACTCTGAGTAAAGCGAACTCATTGTCATGTTCAAGAAACCAGTCTGAGATGATTTGAGCTTTGTGACATTATCCTGCTGGAAGTAGCCATCAGAAGATGATTACACTGTAGTCATAAAGGGATGGACATGGTCAGCAACAATACTCAGGTAGGCTGTGGCGTTTAAACAATGCTCAATTGGTACTAAGGGGCCCAAAGTGTGCCAAGAAAATATCCTCCACACCATTTCACCACCACCACCAGCCTGAACCGTTGAGACAAGGCAGGATGGATCCATGCTTTCATGTTCTTTACGCCAAATTCTGACCCTACCATCTGAATGTCGCAGCAGAAATTGAGACTCATCAGACCAGGCAACGTTTTTCCAATTTTGGTGAGCCTGTGTGAATTGTAGCCTCTGTTTCCTGTTCTTAGCTGACAGGAGCGGCACCCGGTGTGGTCTTCTGCTGCTGGAGCCCATCTGCTTCAGGGTTCGACGTGTTGTGCGTACAGAGATGGTATTCTGCATACCTTGGTTGTAACGAGTGGTTATTTGAGTTACTGTTGTCTTTCTATCATCTCTAACCAGTCTGCCCATTCTCCTCTGACCTCTGATATCAACAAAGCATTTTCGTCCACACAACTGCCGCTCACTGGATATTTTCTCTTTTTCGGACCATTCTCTGTAAACCCTAGAGATGGTTGTGCGTGAAAATCCCAGTAGATCAGCAGTTTTTGAAATACTCGGACCAGCCCGTCTGGCACCAACAACCATTCCACGTTCAAAGTCACTTTAATCCCCTTTCTTCCCCATTCTGATGCTCGGTTTGAACTTCAGCAAGTCGTCTTCACCACATCTAGATGCCTAAATGCATTGAGTTGCTGCCATGTGATTGGCTGATTAGCAATTTGTGTTACCAAGCAATTGAACAGGTGCACCTAATAAAGTGACTGGTGAGTGTAGTACGCCATTGTTTACAATACAACCGGAGCACATGCCGCTGAGCTGCTGGGTGGGATGTTTAGACGTGCTGTATAGGCGGTTTAGTGAGTCACAACACACTGGACCAGCTAACCAATCAGAGCCAGTCACGTATTTCTGAGGGAGGGGCTTCATAAAATCAGGAAATAATCGGGGCGTTTATCAGAGAAGGGACAGAGAGGTGTGGAATAAAGGTAAATTATGTAAAAAATAATGCGTTTTTAAAAAAAAAACTAAGTATGAACACATGCTTGACTGCACCCCATAAACACAATCAAGCCTAGAGAAAAACCAGTCAACCACCCCTTTAAATTTGAATAAAATTAAAACTAAAAGAATTTCAAATCACATGAGCCAATATTTTATTTACAATAGAACATAGATAACATAACTAATGTTTAAACTGAAAATTTTATGCACAAAATGAGCTCATTTCAAATTTGCTCAGATAAATATACTACTATATATTATAAAAAATATACTACTATAATATAGAAGGCTAAAGGGAACTGATTTGTAAACAAACAATTAAATTAGCTTTTCTAATAATAAAGGTATAATACTTACTTTATAATTACAATATTATGTTTCTACTCCAATTCATTTTAGAAAGTGCAAATATTTAAATGGTGGCTGTCATTTAAAAAAAAAAAAAAACCTGATGGATTTATTCAAACATATTGAACTACAGTAGAATATAGTTCATATGTTTATAAAAATGCTCGTCTCCAGAGTAGTCTATTTTTTCCAGCTGAGTAACTAGTTTATGGCCATTGGCTTTTCTGAGGTTCATTGTGATATATTGTTTACAAGCTGTTTATTTATTTTGTTCTGCAATTGAAACACTGATTGAGCGTAGGGCTGTGCAGGTGTATATATATATATATGTGTGTGTGTGTGTGTGTATACAGTACATATACACTCCTGAACAAAATCTTAAGACCGGGGGAAACATTACAAGTATTCGCATTTCGCGCTGGTGGATTGTAACCAGGTTGAAAATACTGCTTCAAAATGCCAAAAGAAGAAACGAGAGACACAAAAGAGACAAAAAGAATACAATAGGTAATTTATTGAAAATTGCATTTAAATTCAAACAGGCTGCTCATCAGCTGATCAAACGTTTAAGACCATAGCCTTAAAAAGTTAAAATCTGCGCCAAAATATGGCTTTCATGTCATTACCATCAGGACAGGAGGTCATGACAGTGTGACTGCCTGAAGGACAAAGGCAAGAAAGCTTTCTGTCTTTGAACGTGGCAGGATTGTTGAGCTGCACAAGCAAGGACACACCATCGCTGCCGAGGTTGGACGCAGTAAGGCAGTCATTTTACATTTCTTAAAAGATCCTGAGAGTTATGGGACAAAAAAGTCAAGTGGTAGACCCAAAAATTATCAGGGGAACATGCGGGATGGTCCAAAAGAGCAACATTATTCTCCTTGAAGAAGTCCTTCGTTGGGCAGGCGTTGTGAACTGCAGCGTTGTCCTGTTGAAAAACCCAGTCATTGCCACACAGACGAGGGCCCTCAGTCAAGAGGGATGCCCGCTGCAACATGTCCACATAGCCAGCCGCCGTTTGATGCCCCTGCTCAACCTGAAGATCCATTTTCCCATTGAAGGAAAAGTACCCCAGATCATGATGGAGCCTCCTCCACTGTGCCGTGTAGAAAACATCTCCAGTGGGATCTCCTTGTCATGCCAGTAATGTTGGAAGCCATCAGGTTAATTTTTTCTCGTCAGATAATAAAACCTTCTTCCACCTTTCAATGTCCCATGTTTGGTGCTCCCTTGCAAATTCCAAACGGGCAAGTTTGTGGCGTGGGAGGAGATGTGGCCTTTGAAGATGGTTTCTGTTGTTGAAGCCCTTCTCTCTTAGATTGCATCTTATGGTTATTGGGCTGCAGTCAGCATCAGTAAGGGCCTTAATCTGGGTCAAGGATCGGCCTGTGTCTTCACAGACAGCCCGTCGGATCCTCTGGCGCAGTGCAGGTGAATTTTTCTACCACTTGACTTTTTTGTCCCATAACTCTCAGGATCTTACTGCGTCCAACCTCGGCAGCGATGGTGCGTTGTGCAGCTCAACAATCCTGCCACGTTCAAAGACAGAAAGCTTTCTTGCCTTTGCCATCAGGACAGGAGGTCATGACAGTGTGACTGCCTGAAGGACAATGACATAAAAGCCATATTTTGGTGCAGATTTGAACTTTTTATGGTCTTAAACTTTTGATCAGCTGATAAACAGCCTGTTTGAGTTTAAATGAAGTTTTCAATAAATTGCCTATTTATTCTCTACTTTTTGTCTCTTGCTCCTCTTTCTTCTTTTGGCATTTTGAAGCAGTACTTTCAGCCTGGTTACGATCCACCAGCGCGAAATGCAAATACTTGTAATGTTTCCCCCAGTCTTAAGATTTTGTTCAGGAGTGTATATTGTATATATGTATGTATGTGTGTGTATATACACTGTATATCGTGACACTGATGGTCTACAAAAGTTTAACAGTGTCTAATCTGTCTTTAAACTGGCAACTGGTTTTTGATTCATATTTATGTTTTAGTTCATATCACTGTATGTCTGTTAATTAGGCTACTCCGGATGTGTCCTTCTATGTCCTTGTCACCTGTGATATTCTGATCTTCATCTTCTCTCTTGCTGTTGCCGTAACCTCCTGTTCCTGTTGCTGCTGCTGCAGACAAAAGGTAAACATTATCAAAAGATTAAAACATTCTTCTCAAAAAAAAAAAAAAAAAAAAATCAGATGAAATCATTTGTATAACAGACATCATGTTGGTTCTCTCTTAGTCAACCCCTGTCACGGTCAGTTATGTGACCACAGATTTGCCTGTCAATCACATCATGCAGATGGGCCAGCCTGCTAGTTCGGTCATGTTTGTGCTGCCAGCAGCACACGGCTCTGTCCCACCTGCGCCTCTGCCAAATTACAGTCACGTCCCCAATGCATCTCCACCAATGTACAGTCCAGTCCCAAGTACACCTCCACCAGCATATGAGGTAATTATGTACATTTTTGAGTAAGTGTAGGCCTACTAAATCAGAAAATATATTTAAAAACTGTTAATACACATCTAAATCCTATAAATAATCTCAACCTTCAATTATATTTGCTGACCTGCTGTAATTGCTGTACTGCACAGCTCTGAAACACTGTGTTTTTTTATTGCAGCATGAAGATTTTCAGACCAGAAGATGAATAATATCTCAGACAAAAATTGGAATGTTTGACGTTTACACAATTTATGGTGTTACGGTATATGGAAAACCAAAAATTATACTTATTTGTTTGTAAATCGAATGGATGAGAAACATGCATCAGATTACGAATCTTACGTTTTCATTGTTTCATTCATTATGTTTTTCCCCAAACGATTGTTGCTTGATTTGATTTCACATAATAAATTGATAGTTTTTTGTTGTTTTCTTAAGTTATGTGCAGTTTTTTTTTAATTCAACACAGTAAACAGCACAATGGAAAGTCCACATGATTGTTTCAGCTCAGCATTTACAGACTGAGCCTTAATATATAAAATCCTATCAAAGTGTTCAGTGTGTATTTTAAAAAACAAAGTCATGTTGAAATTTGTATCACTCAAACAAGTGGTTTGCACAGTCAAGTTATAAATTGACTGTTCATTAACTTCTAGAATTATGGTCTGAAAATAGACTAACAATTTTATATTCAAATTTGTGACCCTGGACCACAAAACCAGTCATAAATGTCAATTTTTGGAAATTGAGATTTCTACATAATCTGAACGCTGAATAAATAAGCTTTCCATTGATGTATGCTTTTTTGAATCTGAGGGTGCAAAAAAATCTAAATGAAGTTCTTAGGTATACATATTACTGATCAAAAATTAAGTTTTAAAATATTTACGGTAGGAAATTCATGGAACATGATTTTTACTTAATATCCTAATGAGTTTTGGCATAAAAGAAAAATTGATAATTTTGACCCATACAGTGTATTTTTGAGCCATATGGGTTTGAAATGAGTAAATGATGACAGATTTTAGGGTTTAACTAACATAGATGTTATGCCAAACCTTTTGTTGAAAGGAAAATTGAGTGTTTAATATTGTCCTTTTGCATTACCGACACACTATTTTCCTATTTGATACTGTAAAGCTGCTTTGACACAATTTGTATTATTAAAAGCGCTATATAAATACAGGTGACTTGACTTCAACCTCCTGCAATATCAGGATATATCCACAATATCAAATCACAGGCTCTTCTTATGTGGCACTCGATACTGGCTGATTTTTCATATTAATAAACTTGAAGTCATTTTCCAAGTTTAACAGTTACAGAGGAATAAATACATGTGTTTATATTTACAATGCAGTGATTTTCAGCATTTACTGTTCAAGATGGTTCATGTGTATATTCATTTACTGCCACCTTCAGTTTTTCTCATAACTAATTACCACATTTGCAAATAATGGGAAAGTCATCATATGAAATAACAAACAGAAATATGGAAATTATGTTTTAATTAAAATGAGCTACTTCTTTATAGATTCCAGCTCTGCTGATATTAAGCAGTTGATATGAATCATTTCATATCCTGAAAAAAATGAAGACTGCTTGAATTGTATTTCAGCTGCTGATGAGGTCTGGCTTTGGGAATAAAACACATCAGGTGTTGTTGAATTCACTTCCTGGTCTGCACAGATAGCAGTAAATACTGCTTTTATTTGGATCTTTTGCAACATTCTGTAATGTTTCATAATGACTGTAGATGTAGTGCTGTGGTGTCAGATGGTATACAGATATTCTGCAACTGGTGATGTTAGAAAATAAGCTGAAAAAAAACCCCATGTTAAATCTGTTTATTGTAATAATGTTTCAGACGTGCTTTGAGTTCCTCTTACAATGACTGGAGGGGAGGAGTTTTTTTTTTTACACAGATGGACCCACTAAATGAAAGTGAAAACGAAAACAGCAAGATCCAATAGCAACACTGATATCAGGTAAAGCAATCGCTCGATATCATAATTAATGTTACCTTTACATTCAGGGCTCTAGAATTATATTTGAGCTCCACATTCTCCTTATATAACATCTTTTCGTAGCGTCAGATGACAACCTGATCTCATGAAAGTATGTATAAATAGTACAACAAATAAAAACAAAAACTCGTGGTATTGACACGCACAAATATACTTTGGCGTGTATATGCTACGCGATGGGTAGGGTTAGGGTTGTGGGGTAGATGCGTATCATATGCACGCCAACAATTTAATATAGTTTTTATTGTATAGCAAGCAGATGAACCCAGAATATAAACGCAATGCGTTTCACATAAAGTTTTGCATTCATATTCGAGGCTAATCTACTTGCCTAAATTAAGTATGCATCATCAAGGTGCATACTGAATTTGATCTTTTAATATCACTGTTTTAATACATTAAGGCAGTATAGGTGTTTTTCACATTTCACGTTTTACAATGTCTTGCTGATTGGAAACAGATGGAAAATTGACTACAAAAGTAACTAGCACTGGTAAAGTTTAGGTGTGATTTCCTAGTCATCCATTTATTTTGCACACACTGTTTAAGCATAGATCATAAGACTATGGTTAAAGCGGATCTGTTACATGTGTGGATAAATAAACATTATGTTATATCAATCTATGAAAATTCACTTTATAAACTATGTAAACACACCTATTTTGCCACTTTCCCTCAGACCATATTAGTGTATTGTGGTAATGTCGACTGGATGGACCAGCACCAGCCTGGACTGTCCTTGCCCCTGGTTTGACTGTGTTCACATTTGGCACATTTTCTAATATGAAACAAATTTATAAGTGATTTAATACTAATTAACCCCGGCTGGGACATAGAGTGTCCATAGCTGAAGAAGTGAAGTGAAGTGACATACTGCCAAGTATGGTGACCCATACTCAGAATATGTGCTCTGCATTTAACCCATCCAACGTGCACACACACAGCAGTTAACACACACACACCGTGAACACACACACACACAGCAGTGAACACACACACACAGCAGTGAACACACACACACAGCAGTGAACACACACACACACACACACACACACACAGCAGTGAACACACACACACCGTGAACACACACCCGGAGCAGTGGGTAGCCATTTATGCTGCGGCGCCAGGGGAGCAGTTGGGGGTTCGGTGCCTTGCTCAAGGGCATCTCAGTCGTGGTATTGAGGGTGGAGAGAGCGCTGGACATTCACTCCCCCCACCTACAATCCCTGCCGGCCCGAGACTCGAACCCGCAACCTTTGGATTACAAGTCTGACTCTCTAACCATTAGGTCACTTGTTATAGAAGCAGTCTCACATATTCAGTTAACAGCAATCATGCTGTTCTGTGTATATATATACACATCTGTGACAACCTGTGGCTTCATGGTCATATTACAGCCATGCTGATATTCAGCATTCTTTGGTCATGTGACGCTGGGTAAGCATATAGGATATGATTGTGATTGGCAGGATAATGTTGCAGCCCTCGACATTCTTCAACTCCGTAGGAACGCTTTCTCTTTGTTGTTAAGCAACTCTTCAGGTAAATCTTGATTCTCAGCTTTGAGAATGAAAGAATGATCTGTGAAACCTGGTTTCTCTGCATTCAGTAAGCTTTGGCTGACAAGAAAGAGAAGATGTGCAAAGACAAGATACTCTCTTTATTTTCAAAGATGCCAAAACCCGCTGATGTGATGCCAACCGTGCCAGTATACCAGCAACAGCAGTATGACGTCTCCAGGTTCCTGAAGATCAAGCCACTGGCTTTGGGGGTAAAAACACACTGTTCCACATCAAGAGAAGTATTCAGTGTGTGTGAAGAAACAGGCACTATATGTTATGTTTTTGTCTCACAGATTTTGGAATTATTGCTTGGCTTATTGGGACTCTGTTTGACAATCTGGAATGTTCGATTTTCTCTTCTCTGGTCACCAATCAGCGTAAGTCCATCATTTTAATATTTGAACAATATTACACTGAACAAATACTGAATTCTGTTCCGTTTCTGTTCTACAGTTCATTTTAACTGGAGTATTAACAGTCTCGGCAGCAAGCACATGTAAACCATGTCTGGTTAGTGTCAGTTAAAAAAAAAAGTGTAATAATTTTGCTTAAGGAGAACTTTTGGGTTTTATTTTAAACCGGATCTTCTGAACTATAGGTCAAATCCTCACAAATGCTGAGCTATTTCAATGCGGCAGCAGCTGCTCTGTCTCTCCCTTTTCACTTTTATAACACTTGGGTAAGTGGTTGCTTTGAAACTCACACATGTACAAAATATATGTCTAGATTAAAATAATTTCTTGTTTTACAAGACTTTGATGAAAGTGCTTATATACTGTGACGCAGTTTGTCTACAACAATTTGACATAGCCCATCCTCTATACTGTTTAGATCTGGCAACCGGTTTTTGATTCATATTTTAGTTCATAATCACTGTGTGTCTATTATTTTATCAGGGTGTGCCCTGCTTTCTCCTTATGTCCTTTGATACTCTCATCTTCATCTTCTCTGTCACTGTTGCTTTAACCTCCTGTTCCTGTTGCTGCAGACCAAATGTAAGCACCATCAAGAACTTAACATTTTCTCATCTTGAAAAAATGAATCACATAGATGTGTAACAAATATAATGTTGGTTCTCTCACAGTCAAGACATGTCGAGATCAGTTATATGAACGCAGATTTGCCTGTCAACCATATTGTGCTTGTGGGCCAGCCGGATCCCTTTGGAGTGGTACAGTCCATTAGTTCAGTAATGTACATGCTGCCAGCAGCACACGGCTCAGTCCCACCTGTGCCTCTGCCAAATTATAGTCCAGTACCAAATACACCTCCACCAGCCTACGACCAGGTCTCAGCTGCACCTCCACGAAACTACGGTCCAGTTCCAAGTGCCCCTCCACCAGCATATGAGGTAATTATGAGCATTTTTGAGTAACTGTAGGAAATCTATTTATAATGGCTCATACAAATGAAAATTCTACAGTGGGGATCGAAAGTTTGGGCACCCCTTGCAGAATCTGTGAAAATGTGGATAATTTTAACAAAATAAGAGAGATCATATACAATGCATGTTATTTTTTATTTAGTGCTGTCCTGAGTAAGATGTTTTCCATAAAAGATGTTTACATATAGTCCACAAGACATAAAAATAGCTGAAATTATTAAAATAACCCCATTCAAAAGTTTGTGAACCCTTGGTTCTTAATACTGTGTGTGGTTACCTGGATGATCTACAACTGTTTTTTTGTTTTGTGATGGTTGTTCATGAGTCCCTTGTTTGTTCTGAACAGTTAAACTGAGCACTGTTCTTCAGAAAAATCCTCCAGGTCCTGCAGATTCTTCAGTTTTCCAGCATCTTTTGCATATTTGAACCCTTTCCAGCAGTGACTGTATGATTTTGAGATCCACATTTTCACACTGAGGATGATTGAGGGACTCAAACACAACTATTAAAAAAGGTTCAAACATTCACTGATGCTCCAGAAGGAAACACGATGCATTAAGAGCCGGGGGTGAAAACTTTTTGAATTTGAAGCTCAAGGTAAATTGTACTTTGTAATTTGTCTTCCAGGAAACATGCAAGTATCTTCTGTCGCATCAGAAGGGCAGTACTAAATGGAAAAATATGATATTTCAACAAAATAAGAAAAATTTGGACATCTTCATCCTGTTCAAAAGTTTTCACCCCCCGGCTCTTAATGCATCGTGTTTCCTTCTGGAGCATCAGTGAATGTTTGAACCTTTTTTAATAGTTGTGTTTGAGTCCCTCAATCATCCTCAGCGTGAAAAGGTATGATCTCAAAATCATACAGTTACTGCTGGAAAGGGTTAAAATATGCAAAAGATGCTGGAAAACTGAAGATTCTGCAGGACCTGGAGGATTTTTCTGAAGAACAGTGCTCAGATTAACTGTTCAGAACAAACAAGGGACTCATGAACAACCATCACAAAACAAAAAAACAGTCGTAGATCATCCAGGTAACCACACACAGTATTAAGAACCAAGGGTTCCCAAACTTTTGAATGTGGTTATTTTAATAATTTCAGCTATTTTTTTGTCTTAAAAAGTGAAAAAAAGTGAAAAAGTGAAGTGACATACGGCCAAGTATGGTGACCCATACTCGGAATTCGTGCTCTGCATTTAACCCATCCAACGTGCACACACACAGCAGTGAACACACACACACCGTGAACACACACCCGGAGCAGTGGGCAGCCATTTATGCTGTGGCGCCCGGGGAGCAGTTGGGGGTTCGGTGCCTTGCTCAAGGGCACCTCAGTCGTGGTATTGAGGGTGGAGAGAGCGCTGGACATTCACTCCCCCCACCTACAATCCCTGCCGGCCCGAGACTCGAACCCGCAACCTTTGGATTACGAGTCCGACTCTCTAACCATTAGGCCACGACTTCCCCAAAGTCTTGTGGACTATATGTAAACATCTTTTATGGAAAATATCTTACTCAGGACAGTACTAAATAAAAAATAACATGCATTGTATATGATCTCTCTTATTTTGTTAAAATTATCCACATTTTCACAGATTCTGCAAGGGGTTCCCAAACTTTCGCATGCCACTGTATAAATAATCTCCATCTTCAATCATAATTACATGCTAACATGCTGTAATTTGTGTACTGCGCAGCTCTGATACACTGTGTTTTGTTATTGCAGTATGAAGATTTACAGACCAGAAGATGAACCAGATCTCAGTTGGCGTTTACACATTGGATTATGGCATATGGAAAACCAAAATATATTTTTTATAAATATGTAAATAGTTTTAATATTACAATAAACAAATACATTATTTTTGAAAACCAAATCTGTGAATGCATGTTGTAAAGGAATTTTGTCATGATTTTTTTCTCTCTCAAAATGTTTAATGGTAATTTTAACACATGCACATATTAACAATGTAATTTTTCTTCTTTCCAAGTCAACAAACCCTCAGTAGACATCATGGAAATTTCACTGGATAGATTCAGCCAAGTATTTACAGACTAACATTTAAAATCCTAATGTGCACTTTCAGAGAATACACTAATGTCTGTATCACTCAAACAAATAGCTTGCACAAATTATAAATTGATTATTTATTAACCTCTAATGCAAATGTGATGTTTCCAGGTTTTAACACATGCTCTGAAGCAAATGGGTTTAGATGGTAACAATAAATTCTCAAAACGTTTGTTGGCCTGATCAGCAGCTCTATTATTCAGTTAAGCTAATAAACTTAAATGCAGCTAATAATATCAGTAACAAATGTTCACATAACTTATAAATTAGGTGATTATCTGATTGCAAAAGAAAAATGTATCCAAGCTTTGTCTTTACAACCAGTGTTATTTTACTATCACTGAGTTATTGTTAATATTTTTAATTTATGTTTTAATTAAAATTTTTAGCTTTAGTTAAGTTTCGTTTTTGTTTCTGTCATTTTTATTAGATTTTGTTGTTTTTAAATATGTATAGCGTACACATTTTAGGTAATTTAGATACTTCAGTACTTCAAGTTAAACTAAATGAAAATAAAATAAGTTAAAGTTTATATATAATTTTATTTCAGGTTCATGTCAAATAATTAAAATGTTTTGTTATGGTTTTAGTTTTTAGATAACAATAACCCTGCTCACAGCTGTATGTTATAGTGATTTGTGAATGTATTTGTGCAAGTGGATATTCAGATCTCTCTCTTTTAATAAATAAACTAAGGCCTGGTTTCACAGACAGGGCTTAGACTAAACCAGGATTAGGTCATAGTTCAATTAGGACATTTAAGTGATTTTTATAAACGTGCCTTAGAAAAAAACACTACTGGTGTTCATCTTGAGACAAAACAAAGGCACTGATATATTTTAAGATCATCAGTGCAAGTTTCTTTCAGTTGAAACAGCTCAGAATTAAGTTTAAGTCTGGGACTAGGCTTAAGCCTTGTCTGTGAAACCCGGGGAAAGACTAAACATTAGTGAAAGGGTTAGAGAAGGAACTTTGGGGGATATTTAGCAAAACAGTGTTTTAGCAATCATCTTCATGATTATTTCACAGTTTGGAAGGATTTGGTGTTATAAAAAAAAGTCTGATATGAGTCTATTCGTCCTTGACCTGTCCATCAGAGGCTTTTGCTTTGTCTCTCGGCACTCTCCCCATATTGTAAAACTCTGCGTTAGGTCTCATGTCAGTCAGATGGGCCATGCGGTTGGACAGAGCAAAGAAGGCAGCAATGGCAGCAATGTCCCAAATATCCTCTCGGTCAAAACCATGAGCCTCCAGGGTGCTGAGATGTTCTTCAGTTACGGGTTCGCTCCTGCAGACTGTATGAGCAAAGTCCAGCATGGCCTTCTCACGTGCGCTCAGCTCCGCAACCCTGTAATTAACTGCAACCTGTGCGACGAGACGGTACCAGTAAAATCAATTAGAAGCCCACTCATATTATTTATAACAGTCTTGGAATATTGAGTCTGAGAGGTTGTTGAACAGTTTCACGTCATGTTTTGTGAAATTTTTAGGTACCTGATCAGCCAGCATGGGTTTTTTGGTGCAATGCACTGTGGGATACCACACAATACAAGCAGTGATTGTGAGCACTGGTCGCGACCACAATCAGTTCCCGGTCCGCTTTTGACAGACCACCTGTTACAAAAGTCAAATAAACCTTGGATCCTTAAAGCATTAAAATTGTACATTTAACGTCAAATTTATGTAAAAAATATCATTTGAATTAGTGCTGTCAAACAATTAATCGCATCCAAAATAAAAGTTTTTGTTTACATAATATATGTGTGCGCACTGTGTTTATTTATTATGTATATACAGTGCCCTCCAAAAGTATTGGAACAGCACGGCCAATTCCTTTATTTTTGCTGTAGACTGTAAACATTTGGGTTGGACATTAAAAGAAGAATATGAGATGAGAGATTAACATTTCAGCTTTTATTTACAGGTATTTTCATCTGGATCTGATACACAACTTAGAAGATAGCCCCTTTTGTTTTAACCCACCCATTTTTCATGTTACCAAAAGTATTGGAACAGACAGAATTAACAGATTAAAGTGAAAAAGACTTAATATTTAGTTGCAAATCCTTTGCTTTCAATAACTGCATCAAGCCTGTGACCCATTGACATCCCCAAACTTTTGCATTCTTCTTTTGTGATGCTTTTCCAGTCTTTCACCACAGCCTCTTTCAGTTTTGGGGGGTTACTCCCTTCAGTCTCTTCTTTAGCAGGTAAAATGCACACTCTACATGGTTTAAGTGTGGAGATTGACTTGGCCAGTCTAAAACCGTCCACTTCTTGCCCCTGATGAACTCCTTTGTTGTTTTGGCGCTATGTTTTGGGTCATTATCTTACTGCATGATGAAGGATCTCCCAATCAGTTTGGTTGCATCTTTCTGTAAATTGTCAGACAAAATATTTCTGTAGACTTCTGAGTTAATTTAGCTGCTGCCATCATGAGTTACATCATTAATGAAGATTAATGAGCCTGTCCCAGAAGAAGCGATGAAAGCCCAAGCCATTACATTACTTGTGTAATGTGTACTATAATGTACACCTGTGTACACTGTGTTTCAGATGAGCTTGTATGTTTGGGATCATGAGCAGATCCTTTCTTTCTCCAAACTTTAGCCTTTCCATCACTTTGGTCCATAAAATCAGTCCATAAAACCTTGTCCCGGAATTTTTGAGGCTCGTCTCCTATTCTTCTTGCTAATGAGTGGTTTGCATCTTCTGGTGTAGCCTCTGCACTTTTGTTCATGAAGTCTTCTGCGAACAGTAGATTGTGATTCCTTCACTCCTGCCCTCTGGAGGTTGTTGCTGATGTTGTTTTAGGGTCTTTCTTTACAGCCGTCACAATGTTTCTGTCATCAACTGCAGATGTTTTCCTTGATCTACCTGTTTGAGGTGTGTTACTCAGTACACCAGTGGTTTCTTTCTTCCTCAGGAGATTCCAAATGGTTGTACTTGCTATTGCCAGTGTTTGTGCAATGGTTTGATTGCTTTTTCATCTTCTCTCAGCTTCACAATTGCTTGTTTTTCACCCATAGACATCTCTCTGGTTTTCATGTTGGTTACACGTCTAACTATAAATGCAGTCTGCACGGATCTGAAACTGAGCGCAGACATTCAGTGCTATTTATTGTTTGAATAATTAATTAATTGGACACACCAGGGCAACAAAACACACCTGTCAGTCACATGTTCCAATACTTTTGGTAACATGAAAAATGGGTGGGTTCAAACAAAAGGTGCTATCTTCTAAGTGGTGTATCAGATCCAGATGAAAATACCTGTAAATAAAAGCTGAAATGTTAATCTCTCATCTCATATTCATCTTTTGATCTCAAACCCAAATGATTACAGTCTACAGCAAAAATAAAGGAATTGGCTTTACTGTTCCAATACTTTTGGAGGGCACTGTATAAATACACATACAGTATATATTTTGAAAATATTTACATGAATAAATTCATATCAACATAATTTATATTATATACAAATATATAAACAACATATTTTTCTTAAATATATACATGTGCGTGTATTTACATATACACAATAAATATACACAGCACACATACAAAAACTTTTATTTTGGATGCGATTAAACGTTTGACAGCACTAATTCAAATGAATGAAATAAGGTGTAGATCGTAGGTCTCCTATATAGTCACCATGTGTTTTTTGAACATATGTCATTTCCACCCCCTTTTTAATCACCCTTTAGGTGTTTTTAGGTGGTTTCTAATTATATTTATAAAATAACTACCAAAATCATGTTTAAAATAGTTTTTGATGGAATTATTTCCCAAAATCTAACCCTAATTACGCAAGTAAAAATCTGATCCATATCTTGCTCGAGTTGCAAACTAATTAAAAACTAATTTTAAAAATGATATGCTGTATTGATGGATTAATAATAATAAAAAAGAACTACTAACTACCATAAAGCATGCTACTGTGATCATACTGACATACCATTTTCCTTGTTCATGAGGGCATTATAATAAGAGAAGAAAGCCCGAAATTCAGCAGGGCGATGGGCGAGAACCTTGAAGACATTGGGCAGAAACCCTCCCTGTAGATGAACATGCACATCTTCTATTACTAGTGACACGAGACACATTTCTTCATATTTTTAGAAATTATATGCAGTTTTATTTTGGGGTGAACTTCCAAACCTTCTGTTCAACCTCCTCCATCAGCTCCACAATATCAAATGGCAGGTCCTTCTTGTTTGGCGCTGGATACCGGCTGCTGCTGCTGGGCCTGCTGTGAGGAGCTGCTGCTGCTGCTGGGGTGAGGGAGTACTGCAAAGGACAGTTTTAATATTCATTTCATACTAATAAACAACTGTTCTGAGTGATACACATGTTTATGATTACAATGCAGTGATTTTAAGCATTTACAGAAAGATATAAAGGTGTTTTCTTGCATGACATTAGATTTACTGCTGCTTTAAAGCAATATATGAATAATTCACAGTTCAGAATACTTACCAATAACCCAAAATTTGAGCGGCGACTAAGCTTCAAAACGCCTCGTAACCACATTGTTCAACTTTATCCTGTAATGTCGCTGTATTCCGTATGTTTACATTGGCAGAGCTTTCAGAGTCATGTGCTCTAAAGGGCAGCCAATCAGAGAGTCGTATTCTGACACGCCCCATGAACATTCGACCAATGAAACCATCTTATGGAGTTTTACTTCCTGTTTACGGCGCAGAAGGACATGAAGCAAAGCATAATAAAAGAAATCACCGAAGTTTAGCGTCAAAGTAAAAGCGCGTGAAAGACAGACAGGAAAATAATAAATAAATAAACCCGTTTTAAAAACCAAAATATATCGAATTTGTTTTATATTAAACTGTAAACATAAAAATAAACTTTATAAAATATTGCAATGTTGTTATTTGATAAATGTTTGTAAATAGAAACTTTGACATAAATATATGTAAACATTAATAAATGTAATATAATAATAAATATATTCACGTTAATATGGGATGCTGGAGAATTCAGTTGCTTAATTGCTAGAGCCGATCATAATACAACAACAAATAATAATAATTATTATTCAGATATATAATAATATAATAACAATAATACTATCGCTAGTGATAAAAGGCGAAGTTCGCAGAGGGACTTTTATTTTGAAGTTCTCTACATCTTTAAGCGCACACATCCGGAACTGAATTTTTTCCATTTTTGGGTTGCTGTTAAAATTGTATCCATTTGATATCAGAGTTTCTTCAGTATATTAAATAAACGCATACTAATCTCCTTATGGGTGTGCACGGGGTGATGGCAGATGAAGAGTCTTTGGATTATTCCGTGCATGAAGCCTGGAATGAGGCCACTAATGTTTACCTGCTGGTTATTCTGGTCAGTTTCGCCCTGCTTATGTACGCCAGAAAGTAAGCGTCCATCATTCATCACACGATCAGTTGAATCTGTTGATGTCAGTCCATTGTAATCTGTGTTACACAGCACGTCTATGATTATAAATCTTCTGTTGTGATCCAGAAATAAGAGGAAGATCATGCGTATATTTACTCTGCCTCCATCAGTGGACAGCTCCTCAGAGTCCAGCTTCTACGACAGTCTGCAGAAGGTCCGGCTGAGACAACAGCTGGACATGTATTCTCTCGGTGGGCTCAGATCATTTTCTGTTTAAATATGTGTTTTTTTGTCCTTTCCAAAATTTACCATCAAAGTACCACGCAGTTTGTGCACTTATTGTTGGCAAAAACTGTAAATTATACGACTAAATAATAATAATAATAACAAAACCCCAGATAGATTATTGTGACAGCTTCTGTGTGAAGGATATATCATATTAAAGCCTTCTATTGTAAATGCATTTGGTTCTATTATTTAATTAATAATGCACATTTAATATCCTTTTTAAAATACATCAAATATAAAATTGTTGCCTTTGATCAGAAATTTATATATATTAAATATTTTTATATTTTTAGCATGTTATTTATTACTCCTGCATCATTACTCCAGTCTTCAGAAATCATACTAATATACTGATTTGCTACTCAAGAAATATTCAGCACAGATGTGCTGCTTAATATTTTTATGGAAACCATGATGCAGTGGGGTAAGTACAATTAAAACAGAAGAAAAGAAAGGCACTTTTATTCAGCAAGGACACGTTAAATTGATTAAACGTGACCGTAGAGACATTATAATGTTTCAAAAAACAAACAAATAAAAAAACTATCTTAAAGAAATGCTGTTCTTTTGAACTTTATTCATTGAAGAATTCTGAAAAAGATAGGTCACGGTTTCCACAAATCAGCAAAAACTGCATTTATGTATTAAGAGCCATAATTAATAACTGAGCAGCAAATAGACTGATATCTGAAGGATCATGTGACACTGAAGCCTGGAGGAATGATGCTTTGCGTCAGAGGAATAAATTACACATTAAAATATATTACAATAGAAAACGGCTTTGGTGAGCATAAGAGACTTGTTTCAAAAACATATTACAATTCCAATTATGCCAAATATAGATATAATCTACCACTCTAATGTTATATAATCTAGATCTTGGAACTTGAAGAGAACATCATGGCACGATTATTATTAATTTTTTACAGTATTTGTGTAATTTGTTGTATTTGTTGTAATCAGGATCTTTTCAAATCCTTGTTTTGTGTTTGTCCCAGCTCGTAAATATGATCAGCAGCAGCAGTCGCAGTCAGAGAGTGTGCAGCTGTCAATGGAGTGATCTGACCAGAGGAGGCGTTCTTCACCCACTAATGCTGCAGATGGGAATAAAGGCTGTGCAGACTTGGAGCTCACAGAGACTTATGATCCAGAGAAGTGGATTGCTGGGGAATAAACATACTGGGTGTAAATTGTTGGATGTTATTTTTATTTGAAGAGCCTTTCTTTTTCTTCTCATCCTTCATCATTCATTGAAAAGGTGGTGTTTTATGACCTTGTGATTTGATTATCTGGGCATCGGTGGACTATGAAACAGACTGCTCTCTGGTGTTGGAAGTTCAATTTGTTGTATGATATCTCAATGTTTCGTTTGTTGACTAACACATTACTTGTACACATCATGAGCACTGTTTGGGATCTGCGTCCAAGCATTTTACCTCTCCTCAAAAACATTGCTACAAAATGCTATTTAAGGTTTAAGATGTTGAAAATACTGTACACTGATTGTGTTGTGCTTGCTAGGTACCTTTTCTCCGATGTCTCATATTGCCCTCTAGTGCTAGATTGCATGCATGTCAGTTGTTTTAGGCTGACCTATAAAGATGAACCTGCTTAAAATAAAGATTTTAATATTGAAAACATATTACTGAGTTTTAATTTTGAAAGTGACTGCATTCAATACCTGGCAAGACATGCATCACTATTACTATTTCTCATATACCGGGTTTGTGGACGTGCTGTAAGAAAGCGCTTCCTGATCACAAATAATTATAGTATATTATAAACATTATCCATCACAATTTCCACACACCGCACTGCACTGGAAGTAGTGATGACATGCAATAAAATGGGGCAAAAATCCCAAAGATTTACATTTAAGGAAGGATCTGAATCAAATTTATAAATCAGAATATCATGAAGCATGGAGGTGGGGAACATCATATAATTTGGGATATTAAGTAACCACCTAGAATGCCACGGCAAACAACCGTGCATCATGCTGGCAACTCTTGTATGGGCAAGCACCACTCACTTTCTTCAAGTGTTAAAATGTAGTTTTTTTTCTCGTTTCAAAAACATTGGGTGAACAAAGTGCAATAAATGAGTCCAAGTGATACCGAAGTGAGAAATGAAAAACATGGAGTGAGAAATAAAAAGTTAAAAGGTGTGAGAGAGAATCACAATCTTGGCCGGTCTCGATTTTGTTTTAGCTGCTTTGTTCTAATCGTTTATTTTTTTTCTTTTATGCCACTCTTCCATCATTCTCTAGCTTCTGATCCGCTCTGGTATCATTTCCCCAGATGAATCACAGAAAGCTAAAGAAATGATGCCTCGCCTCGCCTTAGTCATCTGCCTCCCCCACCCTCTGCTTGCTCTTATGCTTTCCCTCAGGTCTCTATGGAAATAAGATGAACAAACTCTTTTCTTTATCATTTTTCAACCTCCAATAATTCTACAGTATATCTGCCTTTGCCTTTTATCTTAAGCCCTGAGAGTCTCATTGCCAAGCGTACACTGTTAGAACACAAAAAGGGAATTTTTGAAGAATCCTCATGCAGCTTTTTCCATATCTGCCAAGAATCACAACAGCAGTCCATATGACTCATGTGCTATATTCCAAGTCCTCTGAAGTCAATAGCTTGTGTGAGAATTTTTTTTTTTTTTCACAAAAGCTCTAAAAACAAATATGGAATAAGGTGACAGGTTTTACGACACTGATGTTTGGTCAAAAACACAAGAACCAGCGGTGTTTATTGGTGCCACTGACGTCAAAAAGCATCTTATTTTATCTGCTTCATGAGGACTGTTTTCTGAAGCTTTTTTATTCTTTTTGTCTCTTGACAAACATATAAACATATAAAAGAGCTGTGGCAAGATTCTTCAAATTCCTCTTTTTGTGTTCCATATGGGTTTGGAACGACATGAGGGTGAGTAAATAATGGCAGAATTTTCATTTTTGGGTGAACTGTTGCTTTAACACTTAAATAACACATTATACCTCCTTCTGTCTCTCTCTTTTTCCTTTTTTTCGGTCTCACCCCGCCTATTGTTTAACAAACACACAGACAACTGAATTCCAGGTATTAATGCATGCCATGCATCAACACAAATCCTAACCGTTCGTTCTGCATCCATTTGCAAGCTCAAACCAGAAAAAATTATCAATAAACCTGAGGAAAAATAAACCAGAAGGGCTGAGGAGCAATGTTCATGGCCACTGGATTTCAACACGTTCATCAGCGTATGGTTGATGTTTACAGTCTGGGTGTCGTCCTCTGCTCTGTCTCAATCCACTGTGCTGTTCTGAGACCTGTGGCTGCTTGAAGCCCAGACAGATGTAAACATGGCCTGACCGCATGCACTGGCCCCAGGCCAGCATCTGGCAAAAACAGCCTGGAATGTCAGTGCCACGACCCCGGCTCCCTCTCTCTGGGTTTTTACACGCAGTTACACTGGCCCACTGCCACAAGGCTCACAAACCGGTCAATGTTAAACAGAATCACTTTATTTAAAGGCATGACACAAGAAGGTTGTGATCTGCTTATTCAACATGCTTCTGAATAGTACAAACGTTTATAAATGCTGTGAGTCAGCAACATTTGAGTTGAAATAACTGTTTATGAAACCGCAGCACTCAGAATGTGAATGCATTATGCTACTTTCTCTTTAGAGTAACATCCAAACCTGTTACTAGGTACAGACGTTGAGATTATTATTTAATGTGGCTGTCCCCTCTGCTTTTTATAATGTTCAAAAAGCTTCAGAGAGCACTCAGTCTTGGAGGTCATATATTACGTCACATCTAAATTTATATTGCACAGTTTGATCAGATACCTTATCAGTACTAGGCATGCTTCATTGTTTTTATACAACAGTTCAATCAAAAAGAAATTACATTTTAGACACAATAGTTTTGCTCAGCCAATGAAAATAGTTCCAAACAAACAAATCCATAGCATAATTGGATCTCAGAGCAACACACAGTAGTGGCGTTCATGAATGACTCAGTGGTTTTGAACAAATCTGTTTACTGAATGATTCGATGACTCACTAAAAGACTGTTAGCTGTTTCGTTCAGGAATTAATTTCCATTTTTTTTTAAAACTGATTGAGTGTATGATTCAGTGAGGTGAGGCGAGGCGAGGTGAGGCAAGGCAAGTTTGCACATTTCATACACAATGGTAATTCAAAGTGCTTTACATAAAACAAAGTAAAATAATCATATAAAAATAATCACAACAATAAAACCAGAAATTTAAAAACGTTAAATTTTTTTTAAAATGAATTTAGAATGGTAGAATGGTAAATGAATGGTAGGTGAATGATTCAATGACTTACTCATAAAGACTGTCTGCTGTTTAGTTCATAAACTGATCGACAATTTAAAATGAATTGCTGAGTAAATGATTCAGTGACTCACTCATACACACTGTTAGCTGTTTTGTTCAGGAATTAATTTCCATAAAAAAAAAAACTGATTAAGTGAATGATTTAATGACTCACTCATAAAGACTGTTAGCTGTTTCGTTCAGGAATGCATCGCCATTTAAAAAAAGGTTGAGTTAATGATTCAATGACTCCCTCATAAGGACTGTCATCTGTTTAGTTCATGAACTAATCGGCATTTATTTTTGAATGAACTGCTGGGTGAATGATTCAACGACTCACTCATAAAGACTTATAGCTGTTTAGTTCGTAAACTAATCAGCGGTTTTAAATGAATTGGTGAGTGAATAATTCAACGACTCACTCATAAAGACTTATAGCTGTTTCGTTCAGGAATAAATGTAAATTTTTTAAAAAAATTGGTTGAGTGAGTGATTCAATGACTCACTCATAAAGACTCTTAGCTGTGTCATTCAGGCATGAAGCTGGATAAACTAATGATTCAATGACTCACTCATAGAAAGACAGTCACTAGCTATTTGTCTGTTAGTTAACATTTTTCAGTAGCCCACACTGCTTATATGGCACCAAAAACCAACCAATTTTACTGCCGTAATACATATTATATATTTCTCTCTTAACAGGAGATGACATGATTTCATTCATTAAATGATTGGACTGTGAAAAGTGATTTCTATACGACAGGTAGTTGGAGGGAAGGTGTAGAAAAATAAAAGTGCTTGGTGACGTCAGCCAGTAATTGAAAGGGAAATTCAATTTTTTTTTTGTGGAGTAACATGCAGAAATGGATTGTACACAGTAACAAGAGGAAATAAACAGAGTAAATTATTTAGATTTTGTTGCCTTTAAAAGGTATTTTATGCATTTCCGATGCCCTTACAGAAATTAGAGACTTATTAGGATTCCTCTGTTTGAATCATACACCGGGACAAATATGGGTCACAATGAAATACCCAACACTGTGCCAAAACCTGAGCTTCTCTCTCCCTCCCTGTTTCATTTCTCCACATCGCTTTCTTCTTTCAAAGGCATCCGCGTCGCACAGAAGCGCAAGTCTGTGTGTGTTTCCATGCTGCGTGTCTCTGTATCCAAGCGCAGATGAGACATGACAAGCTCCTTCATCCTCCCCTCCGCTCTAGCATTGTGGGGCCAAGCGCTTTGCCTTTCTCATCTTCATTCCACCATTCTTTTCTCTTTTTTTCACACTTTTTCTTTATGTCACAGGTGGAAACAAGACATGACTGGGAATGAAAGAGAACAGGCGCTAATTAGAGAAGGGGGACTGGGACAAAGAGACTGGAATAATAAGACGTTTAAAACAGGGAACTCTAATCTGGGAGGATTGGAAACGAGGCTGACTGGTGGTCGCTTTCTTTTCCTTCTCGCAGAGCAGAAGGATCAAAAGAGGAACACAGCTCTTTTCAACTGTCTTGTTTCCGTGTTTTTCTTTTGTCAAACATCGAGACCCTTTAAACCAACAGAGTTGAACAAAACGAAAGCTGTAGTCTCGTGTGTCCTTGTGGTATCCAAAAGGATTTCAGCATCAGGTTCATCAGATAATGAGAGAGGGCCGTTTTGGAGCCGGTTCCTCTCCAGGGTCTTGCTTCTGTTTCTGCTTCTGTTTCTTCTGAAAAGAAGTGATTGAGAAAGCGTCTCCGGCTCTCATCGTCTCCCTGAGGTCAACTGCTCTTCACACCAAAGTTCCACAAAGCCTCCTAAAGCGCAGAGCTATTAGTCATGTGTGTGGTTTCAGGTCTGTCTTAAGAAGAGCCCCTCGGGGACTTCTGCGCCGGGGCAGACGGCTCCGGTCACTGGCAGAGAACAGTCCAGGTATGACCCAGGTTTCTGTCTGACCACCAGCCTCCGTGGAGCCAAGACCTGAAGAACAAACACAAGAGACCCAGGCTGAACCGCCTCTCTGGCCCCCACTCAGACTCTATCCACGGGGCCCGTCATCACACGTATGGACTGCCGTATGAATGCTAGCCATGGCTCCGCCGCAGGCTCCATTTCACCTCATGCTTTCTGCAATAAACAACAAGAGGAGAATTGAAAAGCCACAGTCACTTATGGCAAGCCAAGAAGACAGCTCAGTCAATATTTGCCTCAGCTGTGAAATGGACACAAGAAGGAGAACTCAGGATGGGTTGATCTGACGAAAAGCCAGACATTTTTATTACCCAAGAGATGATAGTTTGTCTATTTATCTATTACCACATAAATTGATAATTCAGTAAATAGCTTAAGTAAATAACTTTAATTTATTTACTGTTAGTGAAATCAAATGGTGTTCATACAGGTAATGTGAGTTCAGGTTTTGCTCACGTCAGTAACCAGTCCACTCCCTGAGTTTATTTTTTGTCATTACCTGTTTTTTTTTAAAAAATTTTATATTATATTATTTTATATCTGTGCCTCTAATATGGCCAGTTAAATTCAATTAAATATTAAATGGTTTCAATAAAATAAAATAAGAGAGAGATATATATATATATGTGTGTGTGTGTGTATATATACAGTATATATATATATATATATATATTTACATGCCAGTTTTTAACCAATGTTTTACCCTAAAACCTAAAGTCTTATAATCTGCTTCATTGCTTCTTCTCATGACTATTTTCCCTCTGTTTTTCTTTTCTTCCCATCTACTCATAGTTTTCATGGTTTGAACTCTCTCTCCTGTAGTTTCAGAAGTGTGGTGTATACCATATTGACACAGACAGACTGCCTCTTGTCTATTTGTTGTTAGTGGTTTCTATGCTTACTCTTCTAACCTCAAGTATTTCTTTGGACAGTGCTATAAACCTCTGTCAGCTGCAGTCGTATCAGGAAGAGTGAGAAACTTGTCTTTTTCTGTGGGCACTGGTGCAGTCGATGAGAGACAGGTGGTCGTGTGGTCATATGGCGGTCAGCACCCAAAATCAAGCTTCTGGGAGTTCCAGAGGTGCACTGGGCCAGGGAAACTAGAGCTGGTTGACATTTTCAAGTTTGTTGTTGGAAATTTCCCATCAGTGGCGAGTAGCTCTTTGTAGATTGGTTTTGTGGTTCTGCTGATGGTTAAAGAGGGTAAAGTCCATCTCACATATACACTACACTAAATGGCCCAACATACACAAGTGCAGGTGAGGCCAAGATCGTGGCACTACATCTAAAGTTTGTGTCCTTTCAAAGTAGGCTCTTCATCTGCATTCTTGTACATAAGCACAATTTTATTATTAACGTGTCCAGGCTTCTTACACCGTGTCCTAATTACACGCGATGTGACAAGATTCCAGTGACAAGCAATTTGGGTGTACACACCAGACGCGACGCGACAGAATCAATGAAATATCACAGCCAATCAAAAGCATGTGTGGGCGGGCCTTCTCTGGAAGCACACTGCACTCGTAACAAAATGGATAACCCGAGCCATGAACTCTTCTTGCGGCTACCATCAGGCAGACGGTACCGCAGCATCAGGACCCGAACCAGCAGAACACGAGACAGCTTCTTCTCGCAGGCCAACAGACTGCTGAACTCCAGATAGCAACGATACTCACCCACCTACCCCTACCTCACACTGGATTCCATATACACACCAGCCACACTGACTCTGACAGCACTGTAGCTTGTCTTGCACTGCACAGCGTAGAACACATGCAGCTCCATCTTCGTCTGCAATAACAACTACTGCACTGAACTTCACAGTAAACAGTATACATTACTGTAAGCCAATATAAAAGCTATACATACATATACTGTATACATACACAAGTCTCTTGTGTATATTATGGAAATATGTGTATTGTATACTGTGTACAATTGTCCATTGTTTATTGTATATTGTGCAAATGTGTATATTGTGTTAAGTGTGTATATTGTTGTATAAATGTTGTTTATGTATATTGTACATTTTTCATATCTTGTTGCTTGTACTGCCATGGCACATAGTCTTGAACCTAAGAATTTCACCATCGGTACACTTGTGTACATGATGTGTGACAATAAAGAGATTTGATTTGAAACTCTGAGACTTTTAAGGCAGTCGCTATGTGAAAACCTGGTCCCACGATGTTTTTGCACAATTTTGGACACAGAAGGCCACTAAATGGGAATTAAATATTCCATGGAGGGATTTATAAAATATTTAAAAATATATACATGGGTAACTCGAAGCGAGGGTTTACAGATCACAACGCAAGCGGGAGAAGTCTCATATTACGGTCGGTCATCACGATCGCGGATGACAACATGCAGGATCAACACTGTGCATCGCAGGCTACGATTAAATTAATGGACATTTAACCAGTTTAATATGGAGAGACACTGAAATGTAGACCTTTGTTTATGTGTTTTTGACCTACACTGTACAAGACGTGAGAACAGTCCGCTATTTAGGTTTGTACGTTAGCATGGACTCGCTAACTTTAACCTTAGCTAGTTGTAGCCAGAGATACCTTGCTAAAGCACAAGATAACATTAACGTGGAAAATTGTAACTTAATGAATGCATGACCACCAGAAAATGAACGTTTTTGTCTTCATTTGTATTGGGGTTGAATACTTAGGGACATTTTGCTCTGTTTTCTTTGGATTCAGGAAATGTAATAAAATAAATTATATTGCCCATCCTCTCAGAATACCTGGAATCAGTGTTACAAGTAAGGCACATCGTTTTTCCATTTTTGAAGCAAAAAACCCCCATAAAACTGATGCAAGCTTCAGATCTTCTAATGTTTCTCTATGGCGCTGAAACCTAAACATGTCCGAGTTCTGCTCCCTGTGCAACTGATACTCGACTGCCATGGGCTAATCTGCATTCGAGGGGAGGGGCTTACCGATAGGTCAATTTTCTTGCTAGTACGAACAGTAGATCATGCTCTAGATCAAAACAAGCAAGCTAATTTTCAATACAATCTACAGTGTTGTGAAAAAGTGTTGGGCCCCTTCCTGATTTTTTATTTTATTGCATGTTTGTCACACTTTAATGTTTCAGATCATCAAACAAATTTAAATATTAATCAAAGATAACACAAGTAAACACAACATGCAGTTTTTAAATGAAGGTTTTTTTTTTAAAAACAAAATCCAAACCCACATGGTCCTGTGTGAAAAAGTGTTTTCAGTGTTCATGACTCCACCATAAGAAAGAGACTGGGCAAAAATGGCCTGCATGGCAGAGCAAGACGAAAACCGCTGCTGAGCAAAAACAACATAAAGGCTCGTCTCAGTTTTGCCAGAAAACATCTTGATGATCCCCAAGACTTTTAGGAAAATACTCTGTGGACTGACGAGACAAAAGTTTAACTTTTTGGAAGGTGTGTGTCCCATTACATCTGGCGTAAAAGTAACACAGCATTTCAGAAAAGTATCATCATACCAACAGTAAAATATGGTGGTGGTAGTGTGATGGTCTGTGGCTGTTTTGCTGCTTCAGGACCTGGAAGACTTGCTGTGATAAATGGAAGCATGAATTCAGCTGTCTACCAAAAAATCCTGAAGGACAATGTCCGGCCATCTGTTTGTGACCTCAAGCTGAAATGAACTTGGGTTCTGCAGCAGGACAATGATCCAAAACACACCAGCAAATCCACCTCTGAATGGCTGAAGAAAAACAAAATGAAGACTTTGGAGAGGCCTAGTCAAAGTCCTGACCTGAATCCTATTGAGATGCTGTGGCATGACCTTAAAAAGGTGGTTCATGCTCGAAAACCCTCCAATGTGGCTGAATTACAACAATTCTGCCAGGATGAGTGGGCCAAAATTCCTCCACAGCGCTGTAACAGACTCATTGCAAGTTATCGCAAACGCTTGATTGCAGTTGTTGCTGCTAAGGGTGGCCCAACCAGTTATTAGGTTTAGGGGGCAAGCACTTTTTCACACAGGGCCATGTGGGTTTGTATATTGTTTTCCCTTCATAATAAAAAACTTCAATCAAAAACTGCATGTTGTGTTTACTTGTGTTATCTTTGATTAATATTTAAATTTGTTTGATGATCTGAAACATTAAAGTGTGACAAACATGCAAAAAAAAAAAAAAAAATCAGGAAGGGGCCAACACTTTTTCACAACACTGTATATATTTAATTCCATTTTAAACATATATACATTTCAGTCTATATATTTCAACGTGTAAATAATCAGTGTTTTTGAAAAGTACACGTTTAGGCTATACCCCAGAGCATGATGCAAGAGGGAACCTACAATTACTAGTTCAGCCAAAAATTACAATTCTGTCATTAATTACTCAACCGCATGTTGTTCCAAACCCGTAAAACCTTTGTTCATCTTCAACACAAATTAAGATATGTTTGATGAAATCCGAGAGCTTTCTGACCCTCAATAGACAGCGATGCAACCGACACGTTCAAGGCCCAGAAAGGTAGTAAGGACATTGTTAAAATAGTCTATGCGACATCAATGGTTCAAGCTTAATTTAATGAAGCTATGAGAATACTTTTTGTGCGCAAAGAAAACTAAAATAACTTCATTCAACAATTTAATTCTCTTCTGTGTCAGTCTTCAACACGTGTTGCATACATGCATCATGGTACTCTCCTGAACGTGCCGCGGAGATGGACCCGGAAGAGAAGAAATCATTGAATAAAGTCATATTTTATTTTATGTTAACATACAGTATACCAATTACATACTGCATGTTAACATAACTAAAAATTAGTGAATGGCGTTCTGTTTCATGTTGATTAATTAGCAGAAGTTACTCCACCACCTACATGTGATGACATTAATGACAGCTATATATTTTTGAACCAGCGTTGTTCAAATGACAGAGGTGCAACCATGTTTCTACAGGATTGGTTAATCACTAATACATTTTTCAAACAATGGATCCTATTGTAGTAGTAGATAAGTTGGTCCACTAGGTGGCAACACTCAAAGTTTGGCTACTGCTTTTAAAAATTCTATGAAGAAGAAGATGTAAAATAGCATCGTAAACAAAAAACAACAAAAGATGAAGATGTCAGGAGGTCAGAAGGAACTTGACTTTGCACTCGAGTTTGAAAACAAATAAAGCATGCATTTGAAAAGAGTAATGACTGGCTGTTCAAGAAAAAGGAAAAGGAAAACCCATATATGGAGATGTTTGGGCGTGTATTATCGTACTTGCAAACTGTGCACATTCTCTAAATCTGCGCTGCTTTTGTGACTTTTCTGCACACATACAGTAAGTTATAACATTTGTGTGAAATAGTGAATGGGACCCTTTAAGCTTTGAGGCCCAAGCCAAGGCCATGTTCATGTGGATTTTAGTAGTCTCAGGACCAAGACCACCAGATTTACTAGGGTGGAATGGGCGCATTGCCAACAAAAGACCCATACTGTATCTAACCCCATATGTGATCACAAAATCTGCTGCCTATAGTTGTAGCATGTGTCACTTGAATGGCTCAGTGAAGGACCACATCTAAGGGGACCGCACCCTCTCATGACAATCAAACCCGGATATCCTGTCGTTATGTTTTACACTTCCCTCATTTGTGCTGCACATGTTTCAGTTTCTGATATTCACGTTTCTTCCATTAAGAATCCTTTACAAGCTCCAGAGGCTCATTAAAAAGCAAATGTTGTTCCACTTCCTGTACGGTTCCACCTGTTTTCTGGAAACGGGGAATGAGAAAGAAGGCAAAAAGGGACTTTGAGGGTTTTTCACTCCAGTGAATGTGTCCAGGGCGGGTTGAGGATTGGCCAGACAGACACAGGACAGTCTTGGCACTTTTCAGTTTGGCCCACTCTTTGATTTAGAGCCACTCTGACGGCCATGTTTCTTTGATGAGGCCTGTCGGTACGGTTTAGCTCCAGCCAACTCTTCTTGACAATCGATCCTGTCCTCAGGGCACATCCCTGGTCCTCAACGTGCTTTCAGTCACACAGCTGTTTACGCTGTGAACTGACTTGGTCTCTCGGTCCGGGGGCAAGAATGAGGATGTGAACCACAATCTTTAATGGTGCTGAGAGAGAAGGAGCAGGAGATCTGAGTCGCTTGTTGAGGTTTCGACTTGGACCCACTAACTGCTGTTCTACGACTTAAATGAGTCTTTCCCAGTAAGCAGACATTCATTGCCAAGACATCTGTGAAAAAAGCATCATCTGGAATGCATTATGTTCTATTTTAAGTGTCATATTTGTCTACAAACATCTGATACACATCTGCACTGGTGATTACAAGGAGTCAGCTCTAAAAATATGCATAAACAGCGTCTTAAAGGTTTTGTGATCTGTTCTCTCAAATCACTTTCAGAACTACTGAGAATCACGTGACCACACTTCATTTATATATATATATATATATGCATAGCTAAGGACTTAATTTGGACAGTTTTAAAGGATTTTGTCAATATTTTGATTTTTTTGCACCCTCAGATTCCAGATTTTCAAATAATTGTATCTCGGCCATATGTTGTCCGATCCTAACAAACCATACATCAATGGAACGATTATTTATTCAGCTTTCAGATGGTCTATAATGAATGAATTATAAAGGCCTATCACCTTACAGGTAACATATATGGCAACATTATTTTTGATATAGGGCAATATATGTCATTAGAATTACAGGAATTTTATTTTATTTTTTTTAAATAAAATAAATATTTTATACAGGATAAAGCTTTAAAATTTGAGACAAGTCTCTTATGCTAACAAAGCGGTATTTATTTGATCAAAAATACAGTATAGGCAGTAATATTGTGAAATATTATTATAGTTTATTATTTTAATATTTTTTTATAATGTATTCCTGATCAAAGCTGAATTTTCAGCATCATTACTCCAGTCTTCAGTGTCACATGATCCTTCAGAAATCATTCTAATATACTGATTTGCTGCTCGAGAAACATTTCTAATGATCAGTATTAAAAATAGCTGTTCTGCTTAATATTTTTGTGGAAAGTGATGCATTTTGTGAGAATTCTTTGGAAAAGTAAGTTTTAGAAATCTTTTGTAACATTATAAATGTCTCTGTCAGCTTTGATTAATTTAACGTATGCTTGCTAGTGAAAACAACAACAAAACAAAACACAAAAAAGAGACCTTGAGCTGGGACTCAAATCATTTGATGCACAGGTGCACAATAAAAATACATTTTAAATGATATAATGCCATTGAATGATCTGACATTTGAAAATAACATCTTGCATAGTGTATGTAAACACACATATTTTGAATGTTTGCTATCAGGGATCACACACAAACCATACCAATGTACTTTTGCACTGCTCTACATACAGAGCGATGGAATTCAACCAACACAGCTTCTGAAATAACTTTTGTTTCACTTTGAGGAGAAAAACAGGACCGTGCTGATGGCGCTCTATAAATATGAGTGTGATGGGTGAGTGCGGTTAGCCATAATTACCAGCCTCTTAAACTCTGGCTGAGCTAAACTATCTGCCTGCTGCCCCGCACACACATGAACACATGCCATCGAGGATGTAAACTGTGTTTTTCACTCCATTTTCACAACACTTGTCTAGAACAATAAAAGACCTGTTAAAACGTGTTACATAATGCCGTCTCTTTTAAAAATAACTTGTTTTTCCGTTGCACAAGTTTACAGACAATAACCTTTTTTTGTAAATCGTGTTTTTCAGACAGACAGACTTAATGACGTCAGATCTGCAGAGCCAAGATTTCCAGAACTGGAACCATTTATTTTGGTTTTCTGCGAGTTGATTATCTCAGGATATTTATGGTGCACTGAGTGACTTCTTTGATTCTAGCGCTCATTTATTGCTTTTGGACAACAGACGTGTGTGTTTTACAGCACATCTATCTATCTAAATGTTACATATAAACTTCTGCCCTACTTTTGCGATGAATTGTGTGTGTGATTGTGAAGAGAGAAACAGAGAGAGACAAAAGAAGACAAATAAACACATGGCCAGTAACTCACACTACACAGGATCTGTCTGGAAACACATGCAGGCTTTATTTTTGAAGAGAATTTGTGGAATTGTTGTAGATTTTTTTTGGTACAACACATCTGGTTATATTTTACTCATTTGGAATTTGGTTTCTTAGAAATGTCTGCATCATAATCTCATAAACAAAACATATAATTATCAATTTGTCACAGTTTCGCCTTTTTGTCCTTGAGAGATTGCCATTGAGATATTAAAAAATGTCTTTACAAACAGAAAAGTTATTAAACATTTCCACCACTGATGCAACACATTACCGTTCTGGTTTCACAATTAGTTTTTATGGATGTTCTTCAATTTTAGAACTTCTATCAGCAATCATGAAACATTGGTTTAGTACAGATACCCTGTAAAACAAAAAGTTGAGCCAACTTAAGATTTTAAGGTAACCAGCTTCAGCATATTTTTGAGTTTTATCAACTTGTTGTTTTAAGCTTATACAACCAAAAACAGAATCTCCTACAAAAATAAGTTGAGAGAACTCAAAAATCTGCTGAAGCTGGTTGCCTTAAAATATTAAGTTGGCTCAACTATTTTTTTTTTACAGTGTAGTACAGTTTTTGTACAGTTTTTTTTTCTTATAGATATTTTGCTTTTGCAAGAATGGGAACATTCTAGACATTTCTGGAACATTCCAGAACATTGTGGGACTAGTCATAAAAGACAAAAATCATCCAACATACAGTTCTGAAGTTTTGCACGACTCGCTTTTGGTAACTGTATATGTAAAACTCAGTATTGCATGTAATTTTTATGCAAGAGTAATAACATATTAGCTTGTATGAGTTGTCGCTATATATTTTTTCGTTTTCATGAGCACAGAAAGTATTCAGCATGTCAAACTTCCCAAAGGAACATTAAAAATAAAAGGAAAACTAAATCTTAGTTATTGAACACTTAGACCTTTTGTGACAACAAGCTTTATAATATAATATCTGAGCCTTGATTTAACACACCTGTGTTTGCTTGTTACCCAACAGCTTTTACAAAAAGATGACAATATTGGAGGAAGGACAGAATCCACAAGCATTGCATTTCAAGCCAGTTTTGAACATGATGTTAGAAAACATCATACAAATTCACTGCCAAAATATTTGTGTCATTGGATGTTTGGCTAGACTCTTATCCACTTTATTGTTCGATGCAGAAATAAGTTGTTTTCTGTGAATGACTCTGTTATTCTTCTCGTTATTTCCCTGCAGCGGCTAATGAACCAGAGTTTAGTAAAGATTAAATCTGTTTGTGCCACAAACCAGTGAGTTCATAATTAAGATAATACGTTAGTAAGACCACAGCAAAACGAGCTGTTTTTACAGCTAAAACCGAAAAAGACCGGAAGCCAGACACATTAAATTTACAAATGGCCCAAATCGCTCTTACAGGAAAAATAACACTGAACTGAGCACTTTGGACTACTTCCTGTGTGACAACGTATTATGGAAATAATATTTAAAAAGAATGTACTTAAGTGTGAACGGAATGTAATGTTTTCAGACACTTAATTACATGTTATTTACAATTAAATTAAAATGGTCTAAATATATTAAATGCAATTAGCTGGACTTTAGAGTTATTTTTGACCCACTTAACTAAGACTAAAGAGCATATTTATATGTAATTCTTTATAACTACTTCTATTATTTTTTTTAAATATGGCTAAAGTGAATGACAAGCTTTTAAACTAAAATATATAATATATAATATATTTTACACATTTGTAATGGTGAAGCTGTATTTAGTGTATTTATAATATTTTTTGCTTTAAATGTCAAATAACACATTATAGTTAAAATTATAAGTCAACACATCAAAACAAGTGTACTTTTTTAAAGCATGACAAAAGAGTATTAAAACAATGATTTAAAATGCACGTTAAAACTTTTTAATTCGACATTTTAAAAGTGTACTTGAAGTAAGTGTACTTTAAGAAAAGCATTCAGGAAAGTGTGCTCTCTTTAAGTACACTTAAATGGCCTTTTATATCATTATTAATATTAAGGGGGCAGTTGTGGCCTATATAGAGAGTTGGACTTGTAACCTGAAGGTCGTGGGTTTGAGTCTCAGGTCCGGCAGGGATTGTAGGTGGGGGGAGTCTCTCCACCCTCAATACCACGACTGAGGTGAGACCCTTGAGCAAGACACCGAACCCAACTGCTCCCCGGGCGCTGCAGCATTGGCTGCCCACTGCTCTGGGCCATCTGGGCAAATTCCGAGTATGGGTCACCATACTTGGCCACACATCACTTCCCTTTCCCCCTTTTTATAGGTTAAAAAAAAAAAATAAAAAATTTTTTTAAGATTTGAAGTGCACATTCAATACAATTAAACACACTTTTTTTTTAGCAAGGGACTCGCACACTAATACTATAACCAATTCGTGCTGCTCTGCCAAGTTTAAAGTGAAGTATTTCCAAGCTGCCTCTTCTACAAGAAAACTACACCACTTTTCTGTTAAGCGGCTTAATTTAAATAATATATCTATATATATTCCAAAACTGTGATGCAGCCCTTGGACCGGGGTCTTTACAAGAGCCTCTTGTTATTTTACACATCCTGTCTCACTTCTCCCTGGAGCCCGCTGGTTTAGGCTAGGCTTAGACTGTGGTCAGATAGACAGGGTCTGTTTCTCTACACACTCCATTTCTGATGTTCTCAGAAGGCTGCTGTTGCGCTGCCTGACTGCCTTATATAACAAGCTCTCATTGACAGGTTTATAATAGCACATAACACACTCATCCTGTGCTGCGTTTGGACGCTGTTACCTGTTTTAAAAGCGTTTGTTTCTGATGATGGAGTGCTTCGTAACACTTGCTATCATAGTTGTGGTCTTCATTGTTTTGTTCTGCACGCTGCTATTGAGTGTGTACTTTGTACTGAGTGTGTGTGTGTGCGTGTGTAACTTCAAGAGGCTTCTCAAAGTCCATTTCTTCAACTGTTCACTACAGTTGAAGAATCAAAGTGCAAGCGGGATCAAAGTGCAAAGCCACTGACTACTCTGCTTCATGTGTGTTCCTCAACATCTGCTCTTCACAGTCATTCCTTTCCTTTCTGACAAACAATTCACACAGTTTGTGATGTTTTCTGACAAAATCAAGATTCTCTCTGAATAAGGATAGACGCTCTGCTCAGAGCTTGTCTTTTAAACGGCAGCGAGACGTTTGGCACTTTGGGTGTGTTATTATTAGAGTGCAGGAGTTGTTAGTGAGTATGAAGGGTGGGAACATTTGAAATCGCTCACATTCTGTTCTCTTTCTGATAATCAAACTTCATTTCAGGCTACATTTCATTTACATTTACATTTATTCATTTAGCTGACGCTTTTATCCAAAGCGACAGGTTATTATGAAATGAGATTTTATTATGTAAGTGCTCCTGTGTAAACCTCTTTGAAGGGTAAAGGGCATTACTGTCTCTTGTAAGTGCTTGGAATTCCATTTTTCCTCTTAAATCATATTTATATCGCTGACAAAAAATATTTTGTATTGCATTAAATTAACGAAGTCGATGTCAACATCAACCCCAACTTTGCTTCAAAATTCTTTACGAGAACTCTTAACTCAACATCACTTGATGTCAAATGGACATCCCTTCCCTGAAGTGACCGTCACGTTTTCCCTTCGCTAACAGACTTCTGTAAGGGTCCTTCGTGAAGGGATTCAGTTGTCCACTTTTGCTTGCTCAAATGACGTCTCCTTCCCGAAGTGCCTTTAAAGGTGCAAAAAAGCCATTTGGAATTCGCTGAGAGTTTCTCCAAACTGTCAGAAAAAATTATGTAGCTGTTTAAAAAAAACAAAAATGTCATGATTAAATTTGTAATCAAATATTTTTGCAGTAGTAGTCGCATCATCATCATCATCATCATCATCATTATCGTCATAATTATTATTATATTAAATAATTTATACAAATTCATAACTCATAATTTCATAATTTTTAATAACAATAATTATTTTATTTCTACTGATTTGTACTAATTTAATTTGCATAATAATAATAATAATAACACCAACTGTATTATTATTATTATTATTATTATTACTATTATTACTTAATTTCTACTCATTTAATATTTAATGAAATATTTAGATGATTAATTAATTAATAAAATGAGTAGAAAATTGAAATGATTCAAAATGAGTATAAATATAATAATCTTAATAATAATAATAATAATAATAATAGTTTCTACTAATTAAATGTTTTATCAAATATTTTGGATAATACTAATAATGAAAAATATTATTTTATCATGTCTGCACATTTCAAATAACGTCTACTTTTTTCTATTATTTAATTTGAATCCAAATATAATATTTTGAATAATTAATAATGATTTACTATTATTATTTTATAATTTCTGCTAATTTCAAATATATTCATTTAATTATTCCCATGGAGTGAAGTGAAATTGGTTTGCATTTTCCCTTTTGTGGTGGACCGAACTCAGCTGTAACCGAACCTGATTCTTTTAATGATCAGGGACAGAGGTTTGTTCAGATCACTGATTTTCAGTTCAAACAACAGTAATACTAATGCATAAGAAAACACTACTAATTACTGTTCTTTTTTGTAAGACCAACTGAATTTCACAAGCCCACTCAGTTACATATACCAGTCCATACTTGCACATTTGTTTTCCAGCAGGACTGCAGCATCTCAGTGAATGAGGAACTGAAGGTTCACCCCAACATTTACTGTAGGTGTCAGCAGAGCTGTGTGTTACCATGTGGTCTGTCTGGATGCTGCTGCGATGCTTTGAGCCAGATGCGGTCATGACAGCCGGGTCATTTTCTGAGGCCATCATCAGCTGTCAGTCATTTGGACATCTGTGGATGTACCGTGTATGTTTGCTCAGTGTAGAATATCGGGGCAGAGATGATATGTTGTGCAACTATTACGCAGAACTATTAGTCTTACACCCGCTGAAAGCTTCATGCGAGTTGCTGTGGAGACTTTTGTGCTTCTGTCGGTGATGATTCATTGTGTTCGTAGCAATACACAAACACCGCTCAACAAATACACACACAGAGCATCATCTTTGTTTAACCTTCAGCTGTGCCATTTTGAACCCGTACAAATGGATGAAGGCAGACAGGTTTTCTTGAATGTTTGGGCTTTTATAAAGAACCTTGAAGTTCTTTTGAAGCGTTCTTCTCATCGTGTTGATCTATTACGCTTGCATTGCTTTTTCTCACTGTCCCCTGACCCTGTTTCAGCCATAATAGTGAAGAGAGAGATTTTTTTTATTTTATTTGTCAGTAAATAAATGAAGTAATAGAAAAGTAACACACAGCTGTCTGAAAAAGTAGAGCGGGAGAAAAGATTTACGGTCAGATATACCATCACAAACCATCTTGTGACATTAAAAATCTACTATCAGGATTTACTGAAGACTGAAAAATTAGCAAGACAAGGCTGACCTTATTGCACATGCATTTATAAAAGTTTCCCTTTCAGAGGCAAACTGTATGGAAGGAAAGTATTTAAATGAATAATGCTAGGTGATTTACAAAGGTATTTGGTAGTCTATTTACTGGTATTTACGCCATTATTTAACAAAAAAGCATGTCTTAACCCATGTTGCACTTGACATGATTATGATAGTTGCTAATTTGCACTGCTTTTGGTAGGTTGTGTTAGTCATTATAAAAAGGATCCGGCTGCGTCTGTGTTCATTAATTTGTGCATTGTCAGTAGTTCACCTGCAGAGCTTTCCACTCCCGTTGGATTGCAGTCTCGGGTTAATTTGCCCTTTTTTATAAAGAGCTTCCACTTTTTGGATGCAAAATATTTCAGAATATTTAGAACAGTCAGAATTGATTGTGCTCCCATTCTAAAGCACTCTGTCTGTTTGACGAAGATGCACACTCATTCAGTTTGTGAAGTTCAACGGAGACCTTATTGCTGTCAGGATGAGCCTTTATGCAAAATGCAAACACTTGCATGAATTTCTAATATTTACAGATAAAGGATATAGTAAGATGTAATTTATGCATTGAGAAAAACAGCACATGCATCTGACAAGAGGGCATGTTATAATTGAGTCTGAAGCACTTAAAATAAAGCATGTCTTATGTTTAGGACAGTTTGGAAGTTCTGCATGTGCACTGGTTAAAACTGTGCATTTGTGAAGCATGTGATCGCAAAAGTACTATATTGAACTGTATTTTTGGTACCAATATGCGCACTGTTATGTAACAGGTACAAGTAAATGCATTTATGGTAACACTTTATTTTGAGGTGTTTTGATACACATAATACGTACATGTGCATACTATTATAATAACAATAAATTATGCTTAATTACATGCAAGTAAGCCAAACCCTAATTCTAATGCCACCCATATAATAAGTACATGTAGTTAATTAATATTACTCAGTACTTAAATGTATAATTACACTGTAACAAGGACACCTTAAAATAAACTGTAACTGCATTTATAGGATGTGTTACTTATAATGCATGTTACTTGTTACTCACTTGCGTTATGAGTAAAGTGTTTACTTTGACGCATTCTTCTGGTGTTGGGTGTAAAGTGTTACACATAACATACATTATAAGTTGTAACACGTTACATGTAACGTTTCCCCCCCAACATTGCATGCAATGTTCAAAAAAGAGAAAGCTGAGATGATTTGAGCTGTGCCTGACCAGGATGTTTGTCAGTGGCACTGCAGGAGCGCAGGTGTCCTCCTGCAGACCGTGAGTGCGTATTGAGAGGGGAGATGGAGAACAATGGGATCGTTGCGGCGGCCGTGCTGCTTCTCTGGGGCTTGCGCTGTGCTTGCTAATTGCGGCTCTGGATGTGTTCAGATCTCTTTGAAGTATGTCTGAAGAGGATGCATGAAAGACCGGCAATTACCGCACATCATGTAATTGCTGTGAGACAGGCAGCCAAATGAGAAAACTCACTGCTTTCTCTGAGAGATCGAGTGTGTGTGTGTATGTACACTTTCTTGAATTAATGGAGTAATACTTCACAATATCTGTGTAAGAAAACATCAAATCAAAGGGATTGGAAGCCGAGCACCAGAGCTTAATGCGCGATTTGTACATAGTTTAATAAAATAGCTTAACTAATTCTTAATTTTGGTTACATAAAGTTAATCTCATTTACATTCAAAGTGTGTTTTAAGTTTCGTCTACTTAATTGATGATATTGATCAGCATTAAAGTTACAATGAAATCAAAATGAACTATTCTTATTTTTTAATGTGTTATAAATTATTTATCATTATGGTTTGAAAATTCATGTGCCTTTGTAATCTTTAATTAAAACAAAACAATGCTAAATTTGTTTGGTACACATGCGTGTCGACCCCAAAAGACCCATACAGGACATTTTTGGTATGAATATATTACACCCCTGATTATTACGTGAAAAATATGCAGTGCATAAAAAATAAAAGTAAATGTAACATCTATGAGCATTTGTGTTGTATGTGTTACTTGTAACATACGTAACATGCATTACAAGTAAATGAGTGTTTACACAACAATGGAAAACGTTTTGTGTTTTAGCACATTTACACATTCATTTACATGAAAATGGCATTTTGGGGGGCTAAAAACAACTTTTTGAAAAGTTTTGGAAAAAGATACTGTTATTGTTTTGCGAATTTGTGAACACGGGGGCATCATGCACATGCGTATTACGTGTTCAATCTATAATTATGTGTGCCGACGCATGGTGTTACTGTTTGTGCACAGACATGCAACGTAAAAATATCGCCAACTACTGGCCTGGCATGTGTAATACAACATTTTTAGTCACGGATTGTTTTAACAATGTTGACATCTGTACACAAAACTTTTATAAATACTATACGCAAAGGAAAAACACTTTCATTTTTCATTGTTGTATAAACATAAATTGCTAAATTGCTTACTTAAACACTTTACTTTCAATGTTGGGGGTATTATAAGTTGTAAAATATGTTACAAGTTGTAACACGTTACATGTAGCGTCATATACCATGCATTACAAGTTGTAAAATATAAGTTGTAACAGGTTACCACTGACCTTTATTCTGTAATTTACAAAAATGGAAGTATTTTTATGTATGGGTGAACTGATAATTAAGAAATAAAGAAAAAATCCAGATCTTTTCTCTGGTTTGGATGCATCTCAGAATTCTTGATGTGCATTTAATCAGACCTGGAAAGGTTCACACCACAAAGTGCACATTATATATATAATTGATGTGGCCACATCTGCTCTGTGCTTGTATGTGGATTTGCATGTGTGTGTGCTTTAGAGAGCGAGAGGGAGGGAAAGGCAGAGAGAGCAGTGTGGATGACTGCCAGACTCCTATGGAAGTGCTGGCATGGACAGCCGTGGTGTTTACCTGAAGGTCACACTGCATATCAGCAGTAACCCTGAGCACATCTCATCCCAAACAGACACTGAAAATCACATATAAGACTGAACTCAGTGCGCAGTAACCAGCATAAACCTAATTCAATTTATAAATATATTTTAACAAGATCAACAGAAGTGAGTTTTATTGCTTCTCTTTTATATTATATTATTATATCTCAAATATATTTTTAGTATATAGTGCAGGTGCATAATCCTGCTCCTAGAGACTTTTCCTGCAAAGTTCAGCTCCAACCCTAATCAAACACACCTGAACCCACTAATTAAGTTCTTTAGGAACATTTGATAATTACAGACAAGTGTGCTGGAGCAGGGTTGGAAGTGAAGATAGCTCTCCAAGATCAGGATTGGGTATCTCTGCACCTACATTTTTTTTTTCCAGATTAAGGGATGTTTTGAGTCACAGATACTAAGGCTGGGGGCACATTTATATGATTGTTGCTTCTCAGACCGTATGAGCATGTTCCCAGCTATGAGCCATGTCACTCTGGGGGATCTCAGTTGTCATTGATGTCAGACTCTATGACATTAACGGACTCGTCTGGAGTTTTACATCATCGATCAGAACTGGAACGGAAATGGTGGCAAGCAAACAAAAATATAGACATAAGTTTGATCGCAATGGTCATTAATTGCCATGTAAAACAGATTTTTGTCTAGGATCAGAGGAATCTTCGGCTAAATTATGGCCAAAATCACACTTTGTGCATCGGCTGAAGAAATGTGGGTTTGGGTTTCACTTTATTTTGATGGTCCCTTTAACACATTCTGTTGACTATAAGCAACATTGCACCTACATTACTACTAACTCTCATTAGAGTGTTAGTAGAGTATTAGTTGACTGGTAGGGTTAGTGGTTAGAATAAGATGACATGTCCATGCAAAGTCAGTAGAATATCTTTTGGGAGACTATCACAATAAAGAGTTAGCATATAGTAATCAGACAGTCTACTAATACTCTAATTAAAGTAGGTTGACGTGTAGGTGAAAAGTTACTTATTGTCAAAAAATTGCTCAAAAGGGACCATCAAAATAAAGTGTTACCGAAATGTGAATTAACGACACAAAATAACCAACCTGGTCTCATGAAAGTGCATATAAATAGTACACCAAATAAAAACAAAAACTTGTGGTATTGATGCGTAAAAATGGACTTTGGCGTGTATATGCTACCCGATGGGTAGGATTAGGGTTGTGGGGTAGATACGTATTATATGTACACAAACAAATTTCATATCATATGCACGCGAAAACTGCATATTATATGCACGCCAAACACATGTGTATCATATGAACACCAAAGTCCATTTTTGCGTATCAATACCATGAGTTTTTATTTGGCGTACTATTTATAGGCATTTTCACAAGAGCGCTCTCAAAATAACTCATGTTAGACCAACAGAATCCCCCAAATGTTGTCCCAACTTGTCAAACGCAGTAATCTGAACTAAGAATGTCAAATTGACAATACTGCTGAAAAGTTTTGTGAGTTTCGCAGGATGCATTGCAGATTGAATATATTACGAATATTACTAATATTACTGTTGTTTCACTATCTGCTGTTTTGTCATTATTGTTAGTTATTAGAGTTAGTTACACCCTAATTTAGGACAGTTTTTAAGGCAATAGTTAAGAGAACCTAAAATTCTGAATGCATTAAATTTTTACGAAGCCAGAAAGGGATTGAAAAAAAAAAATTAGATGGGAGAAAAATAATGCTTTTGCGTATTTTTTGCAAAGGTATTGCATAGCATTTTCTTGCAAATCATTCACATTCTATTGCAAAGGTTTTCAGTTCCCCTGAAAAACTTTCTCGCACCTTACTCACACGCAAAAGCACTGAAATACCCCCCCCCCCCCCCCCCCCCCCCACACACACTTCATATCACAGATGTTTTGTGAACGATTGTAAAGTTTCTTGGAGGAGCGCAATACTTTTGTGAGAGAATGCAAAAGCATTGAAATATATTTTATTTACCGTTACCATATCCCCTTGAAGGGTTTTTAAAAGGTTTAATGTAAATAAATGTTTCTTAACCATTTTTACACACTTTTACATTTACACACAGTTTTACAGTGTGGTGCTGTATATAGTGATCAAAGTGAGTAGAAAAATTCCATAAATGGGCCATAAAAAGTGGGTCATACAATCAGTATGCTGTATTTAAAGTCTTTTGAAGCCATATAACAACTTGGTGAGCAAATGATGACTGAATATTTATTTTACCAATCATACTTTAAATTTTGGTGTTTTACTTCCTAAACTCCAGGGGGAATCTTTTTTTAGATATTATTTATTATTAAAATTTATTTTAAATGAAATGTATTTGAAATCTGAAATAATAGCGGTAAAGCTTATTGGTAGACTCAAAACGTTAAAGCTGAAACTAGAGTTGGTTGCTGTTTTCCTTGATGGCCTCGATGTGTTTAGCTACTCTGCAGATAAAGCTTTGATATGAGCCAAATAAACAAAAAACAACCTTGAGGCAAACTCCACATTTGCAGTTATGCCAGGTATGCAATCGCACTGCGTCTGTCACATTTTGAGCACCGCAGAGAACTTTAAGTGAAGGCATACATCAGGAAACCTTAAAAAAAAAAAAAAAAAAGATATAGTCTTTATTTTGATAATAGTGTGTCACTCAACCATGCGTTCAGATTTCAGTTTATTTTCTGAACATGATTTGAAGTCACAGCATTTTGAGTATTACGTGCATTATGGTTGAATTAATATATAGAGTTATATTTATATTATCTGAATAGATATCTGGTCTCTTTAATATCTCAGTTGATTTTCCTAGACAACACTGTGATTAATTGATGATCACAAGAAGAATTTAGCTGAAATTGGGTCAAATTAAATTTACTAATATTATCATAATTCTGTATGTCAGCAATTAGATTTTTTGCTATTAAGACAGGTTTCAAGACTTAAATGAAATCAATAACTCCATAATACATGGATAAGTAACTAAAGAATTGTATTTTGTTGCGCTTAAGCACTGAAGTTCTTCACACAAGGCCAGAGGAATCAGTTTCATCCGGTTTGTGATGTCAGTATTGGATCGCGGGACGCTATTGGTCCAGAGCTCAGCAGGCCATGATGTCAGTAGCTCAGATGGGGGTTGTGGTAGTAATGGATTAGTACGGCTATTGGTGCAGGAAAGTGCACGTTAGGACGTGTGATGTAATTGTGTGTCTACTAGGCCTACACGAGGAATGTATTTGGTTTTCTGTCAGAGGGACATAATTTTTTATGCTGTGAAAAATGAATGAATGAATAAATCAATAAATTAACAATGTAAGAATAACTTTTATTGTTAGTAATATTTCAAGATGAGCTAAAGCAACTACGTTTACCTGATTATCCTCAAAACATTTTATTTAATTTTGTGTTGTTTTTTATTTTTTATTTTAAATTCATTTATTTTTTTGGAAAAATTGTGGAAATGTATCAAATAAAATCTATCAGTCTTTTGAGGAAATATTTGTATTGCATTGCATTTTGCCCTCCACAGTAAAAACTAGAGGTTTTGATCATAAAAATGTAAATAATATATTAATAAGACATATTACTGGGTGATATAAGGTGATAACTGATATTTATAGCCATTATATGTTTTATTTTATGCATTTTATGTGGCTACTGTAGTTATAGGGATCTCATATATACATTAAGAGATACCAGAATTTAATCTTACTTTTTGGTCATATAAATATCAGCAATGACACCAAATTGCATGACAAAAAGTAATTTTTCCTCAAGTATGAAATCATATAAAATATGATACTCAAAAAAAAAAAAAAAAAAAAAAAAAATCTCAATCAAACTGCAGTTGGGTTATTTTGTTTCGGTAAAAAAAATACAGCTACCTAACACAATAAAACACAATAAAAGCATGATACCATAATAAAAAACATGATTTAAAAAAAAAATGGTGTTATCTTTTTTTGGAAATAAACTCTTCATATATCTATGAAGAGTAATAATAATTTACATTTTCTTCAACTTTTAAGACTGTTCTGGTTTTATTTAGTAATATATCTACATATGTCTCCCTAGCCTAAACCCCCACACCCTGATCTCACATGGCTTAAGATAACATGCATGTACACACACACACACACACACACGGCCGCCATTCCTTCACACAGCAGCAATCAGTAATCAGAAACCTCTGGCCTGCTTTCCACACACAGAAAAAAGGCAACTGCCAGAGAGAGAGAAAAAAAGATTTCACCCAGCCAGTTTACCAGGGCAGGCAGCCAATACTGTGAAAAGGGAGGGAGTGAAAGGGCAGGAAACTCCATACATAGCCAACAGGAAGACAAGAGTTGGGGAAGGAAGTGCCTTGTATGGTCACAAAGGTTTCCTGGCTGGCCGCGAGAGACCACATTTCTTTAGCTGGTTGGCTCCCTAAGCCCGGATCACATGACACGCAGCGGGAGAGGAGAGATTTGAGGGCCTGGGCCACAGCGTGTGTTTATGTGTGTGTTCGGCGCTCAAGCCACTCCCTGCTCTCCTGCGCTCCAGCCCTACTGCTCGGTGACTGGGCTAAGCTAAGCTAATCCTTCCAGCTCAGACTGTGGTTATGTATGCTCTAAAAAAACAATCCCTCAAACAACCACTCAGGCTGAGCAAGTAACCAAGCCACACATTGCTTCGTCGTCGTCGTCTTTATGTCGTAAAAGACAAAACAAAACAGTTCAAACTTGTTTTATTAAATGAGGAAAGTGAAACAAAATAAGGAGCAGATCCCACATCCGCAAAGAACTGCTGGCTTGATGTGTTCGAATGCATTTTGACCAGCATTTCTGTTAAAATACTCAACTGTCTTATCTTAGAGTAATATTTTTTATATGTAAACGTCCCATGTTATCGAAAGCATGAGAGATATAAGGATTCAGGCTGTTTTCACACTTGTTTTGATTGCTTGGTCCAAACCTGAATTCAATCCCACTGTCCTCCCCGGCCTTCACACATCCCTATTCACAGTGAATACAGGGTAAGGTGGGACACTTAAGCATAATAAGCATAATTAAGCATGATCTATCATTATGTGCATTTTCTTCCAGTGCTAAAAATCTTAAAATTCATCCTAAACTGTGGAATGCCATTCACCAAGTGTCTCACTTTCTATTGCGTTAAGTATTTGTCCCTTTGGATTTATCAAGAATTTATTTTTTTAAATGTTCAAATTAAACATTTGCATGCACAACTAAGCACAATACTTTGCAAGATAGTTTAAACAATTTCAAGTAAATGGGTTCATGCTAACAACCTAAAGCACATGTAAAATACATGATTACAATTTTTACTGTAGTTTACTACAGCATTACTGTGTTTTTGGATATTACATTTTTATATAATTTAAATTTACTGGATTGCAAATTCATTAAGGTATAGTTATAAGCATATTTAAAGTATATTATATCCATAAGTACCCTTTTAAAGTGTATTTCTGTTTTATAGGGATATTTTAGATATTATTTTTTATTTTTTTTTTTGCAGTGAAGAGATGTGAAGAATGCAAACTGCCAGTTATTCACGTTATGAGAATTGCATGAACAATAGCATGGAAAGATACAAACAAGTATGTAATAAACGGCAGTTTATTTCATGATTAAAGACAGGTTGCTTTTATTGTGGAGTTAAAAAAAGAGCTTTTAAACCAACACACAATCCAAATTTTGACATTGAATGAACCAACACACCAAAACAGACTGTAAACAAATCAAATTAAAGGGCCACTACTAATGATGTACATCAAATATATTCTGTATGACTTAAGAAGTAATTTCTATGAGTGACTACGAAATGCTTTGGTAAAGCATGCCCTCTGATTGTTGGTTCTCAAACAGGATTTCTACATGAGGCTGTTTTACCTTATCAGCTCATGTGCAGGGCAGCAGCTGACCTTTTAGACTGCACTGAGAACAGAATAGTCGATTTTCTAGCCTTTGTGCTGGTGAGCGTTTGAAAGAGAGAATCTGAGAAAGAGAGAGAGAGAGAGAAGACACAACAAACGTAATCACAGAGATTTGAGTGTTTAAGCCATGTCAGTGTATCGACAGCAGGTTCTACCAGATGATTGACATGTTGATGAGCAAAAATCGATTTACACTCATTCAATTATCATCAATTGCTGCCGTCTGAAAGGATTCGGTGTTTATTTCAGAGCATCACAAATCATCATTGATTCAGAAAATAAACGGTCCTATTATATTATTAGCAGAGAGGTTAGTGGGAAATTCATGTTAGTGTTTGTGGAAGCATGCATATGTAGACTGGATATTATATATCAGAATAGCCTTTGCTTGATTTCAAAGAAAGTTTAGAAGCTCCCTGAAAATTTACATAACAATATGTAGATAAACATAGCAGGTGCAATTTTGCTTAATAATAAAACTATTGCTTTTTAACATTTAAAGAGGCTCAGATGCATACCGGGATATCAGGAGCTTTTTAATACAGACCCAGAGAGTTGTGTATGTTATTCATAAATCTTCTCTGCTTGTGACACATGTAAGTCCATACACCTGCTGTAGTGGTGTATAGCAAAAGAAGATGATGGATGGATGTGTGTTTGTACACAAATCAAGGGATGGGCTGCAGACATACACATAGGGGCAGTAAAGCATACATTCTGTAAATTCATAACATACGTTGAGACATAACCACACAGCTGCACTGTTTGAATTCAGAGAGCAAGTTCTTAGAAAAATGCAGGTGATGGATACAATGTAAACAATGACCAATATATTAATGTCACAGACCTAGAAAGCAGCAAGGCAACCTTTTACCTTCAGTCCCTTCAGGAATGCTGCCATGCCTGAAAAAGTGTTTTCCTTGAATATTGCACCACACTTTAAGAAAAAAGACAAATTTTTAATTTCTGTGAAGAACTTCTCAGTCCAGAACTTCCAGTGGTTGAATATTTAGGCCTGAATAAAGGTGACGTGTTTAAAGGAAAACGCCACCGTTGTCCTTCCCTCAACTTAGACGAGTCGATACGTACCTCTCCCGTCTCAGTGCGTGCACTCAATCGCTGTAGCGTGCGGCGCCACTATGCTAGCATTTAGCTTAGCACCATTAATTCCTTAGAATCCAAACAGGGATGAATTTAGAAGCTACCAAACACTTCCATGTTTTCCCTATTTAAAGACGGTTACATGAGTAGTTACACGAGTATGGTGACACACGGCGTAGTAATATCATCACTCCTGAAAACTCAGTGATGATATTACTACGCCGAGGTCGAAGTGCTGCGAAGTGCTCTTCCGCCATGCATTATAGTCATCATTTTTATCTGCTTAGAAAATCGCCACTGTTTATTTTGTGTCACCATACTTACTCGTCTAATGCTTGGTTAATGCCTAAAGTTAAGTCAAGTCAAGTCAATATTATTTGTATTGTTCTTTTAAGAATGCAAATTGTGTCAAAGCAGCTTTACATCGGCTTGATATATAGCTGGGTGGCTTTATATCAGCTTTACAGTATTTAGACGGGGAAATAGTTTGTCGAAATAGTGTCATTCTCCTCTGGCCAGACAAAATCATCAGTTTAAATCTAGACTAAAGCAGAGTCAGATTGTGGAAAGGACTCATCTGGTTCCTGTAGTCTTGTCCCGATGGCCGTCTTGGAGACAGGGTCTTCACTGGGGATCAGTCTCTGGGACTCATCTAGTTGTCCTGGTCTCCGCTGACATTCAGGGCTGTAGAGGTCATCTCTAGGTGCTGATCCACTATCTGATCTGGATACAGTCTGGATCTGGGTGGATACGGTGACCTCGGAATAAGAAAGAAACAGACTAATATTAGCATAGATGCCATTCTTCAACGATGTAACAAGTACATCAGGTGTCTTGGAAAGTGTTCCTGGTTCTGGTTGACCTAATTAATGCAGCCTAATGCGATAGTGTATTATGTGTAAACCAGGTTAAAGAGATGGGTCTTTAATCTAGATTTATACTGACAGAGTGTGTCTGCTTCCCGAACAGTGTTAGGTAGATTGTTCCAGAGTTTGGGCTCTAAATAGGAAAACGATCTCCCACCTGCAGTTGATTTTGATATTCTAGGTATTATCAAATGGCCAGAGTTTTGAGATCGCAGCAGACGTGAAGGACTAGGGCCTTAGCAAGATCTTAAAATGTATACAATGTTTAATATGGAGCCAGTGCAGTGTTGACAGAACCGGGCTAATGTGGTCATACTTCCTGGTTCTAGTAAGAACTCTAGCTGCTGCATTTTGAACCAGCTGGAGTTTGTTTATTAAACGTGCAAAGCAACCACCCAATAAAGCATTACAATAGTAGAAGGATGTCTGCCAAATAATTTATTTTCCAGTTAAATGTTTTAGTTTGAGTTCAACAAGCATAAAAAAATCACTTCATCAATGTATCAATTTCATTTAAACTATATTTAATCAAATTGAGTTGTCCCAACTCACTTACATTTCATCATATGAATTAGTTTTTTTGATGAGTTGGGGCTATACATATTTATTGGATGGAAATCCTGCCCTCAATTAAATTGAGTTCATCCAATGAATTATTAGTGTGTCAGTAGGAAATATCAGTTTACATCTCCAAACATTCATTTTGCCATCAATTGTAATAATCCAGTGAGATTTTTGTTTGCACAAGGAGTCTGACAACAGCCAGAGATCTAATCTGATCATCATCCAGTCTGTCTGGAATGACATGAAGAAACAGAACAAACTGAGACAGACTAAATCCAGAAGAACCGTGGCAACATCTCCAAGATCTACCTGCAAGGCTTCCTGAAAAACTATGCGCAAGTGCACCTAGGGCAAAAACTGCTTTAAAGGCAAAGGGTGGTCACACCAAATGTTGATTTCATTTAGTTAATAGAAGTTAATTGATAAAGAAAATCTATTTATGGCATTATTTGTTGACAGCATCCTCATTTTACAGCATTTTTACCCAAGTGCCTAAAACTTTTAACAGAACTGTAGCTTTGAAGATAGATTTTATATGTACGTATGTATATTTGTATAGTGTTCTTAGATACAAGCAGTTTCTGAGTGGCACTTGTGCCATTAATACTAATTTCTAAAGCGTAGAATGTAGTTTTGCTGTGTGCCGTGCTGATTCAATGCTGCTGCAATTGTTGAGGCTGTATTGTTGCAGTTATCTGTGATGTGTGTCCATCTGTCTCTGTCTTGGAGTTGTGGCCTGAGCTGTCATTATTTTGAGACGGTTCCACTCGACTCATTAGACATTTTCGCACCTGCAGTTTGGTCTCTTTGGAAATCTGTTAGCTGCTTAAAACCAAAATACATGAAAACCTGAACTAAGCTACATATTGACAAGAAGATTTGTTCGTTTTTTTTTTAAAACAATGTGCTTGCCAAGCAAAAAACACCACCACATTGTTCCAGTGTGTTTCCAGGCGATTGCAGTTCTGAGGTGTTCAGTTTATTTTGTGTGTGTGTGTGTATATGTGTGTTTCTAGGTGGTTGTGAAGGTGTTGCTGTATATTTGTAGAATGTTCGGAGTGGTTGTTAGGATGGTTTGAGGGTTGCTACGTGGTGGCCAGGGTTTTGCTGTACAATATGGTTTCTAATGCGTTCTGTCAGAAGAAATTGTTTGTTAGAAAAATAACAGCACATCTCTCTTCGACAAGTGCTGAGTTAGGCTTGTTAAAATCCCTAACCAAAAGCAATAGTAATAGTGGCGTTTGCTTAACTAGTACTAATTAGCACTAATTGTCATACAGTACCGCAGCTGAGCAGTAATCTGCCTGTCTCATCTTTTCAGATGCGTGTTTATTAGTGATGTTATTGCTTTAAATGTTTTTTTAATCATTTTAACTATCCACCATGTATGTGTGACTTCCTGACTTGACTAACTCCAACACATGCACACACAAACATGGCTTGGCTCAGCGTCAGACAGTAAATAATGGGCATCCCATAGGAGGTTACTTCACTCAGCAAGATTGTCAGGGTCACGGCGAGAGCCTTTACGGTGTGGGACACATGCGTGGCATTGCTAGCGTTCTTCTGGATGGAAGAATGTGTGTTCCCTGCATTCATTTTGTTATAAGATTTCCCCAGTCGAAGCGCAGAGGCAGTTCAGCTGAAGAACAGGACACTAGTGGATGTGCTTTTGAACCTGGCAGATGTCACTGAGCTAGAAAAGTGCAACTGAAGGAAATCTGCTTTAAAGCCTTTGTGTTAAAATACGTCTTTCAATCCCAGTCCAATATGCAGCAACATCTAGGTTGATTTTAAGTCCATTTCATGCTTTTAAAGAGTCTACCAAAAACGATCAGAAACAGGTAACACATCTGTTACACTGTAAGTAAATGATATATTAGCTGTATATATATGTTGTTTGAATATGACACATTTTCAAACATTTTATTTTGTCACTAACGGCCCTCCTGGGAAATTCGTATTTACAAACTGCATAGGAAGTCATAAGTACTACATCGGTTGTGTTCAATTCAATTGGTCAGAGCTAATTCTGCTTCTACAAAATGATGAATAATTTTTAATATTTTTATTCAGTTTATGAATGTGCTGTAAATTGAATCATTATATTTTTTATCGTAATTATACAATATTTTGGGATGTTCGGTGTAAAACTTTGTTTAATAATTTGGTTGATTTCAACAATTTTCAATAAAGGTGCAGAATTCATTGCATCCTACATGTTTTCTCACTGACATTTTCCCAAATCTGAAACTCAAAACTTATGGTGCCTTCACGTGCTATCAACAATTTCCTATTTCTCACTTCTAAAGTTGTAATTATGAGTTTGTTGCATTCAAGTGCTTTGTTGTTGAAAAAACCCAACCAGTATCCAACAGATTTTGAATAAAATGTAGCGTTGCATTTATTGGTAACCATATACACATTCACAGCACTATCTAGATATACAGTCAAATACAGTAAATGCTATTTTCACTGTGTTCAATACATACATTGTGCAATACATACAATATCAAATGGTTATTTATATACATACATATGCATGACTGTATCGGCAAGAGAAAGCAATGTAGATGTTGTGGGAAAATGATTAAAAAGTGAGTAAAACTACAGCTACATTTCTTCCCTTACACCATGTTTCAAGTTTATGGCTCACCCAACTCAGAAACTTATTTATCTCAAACTTTCCCAGTTGTAAATATGGCTTGAGAGGCCATTCTTGTTTAATTTCTGACTAGGGAACTCACATTTACAATAATTCTGATAGCAGACGAAGCCAGCATTAAAGAAAGTTTCCCACTCTTAATTACTTTGTGTGGAGTTCATGTGTGTTCAGCTCATAAATATGATCTTTCCTACATTTCTTGAGTGTACCATAAACCCCCAATGAGCTTGCTATTGCAACATTGGCGCAACTAATGGTGTAAGTCGGGGTTGGACTGCCTGTTTGTCCATCCAATGGCAGACAGGTAGCGTGTACGAAAAAAGCATGCTTAGGAAAACTCTCTGGAAACTGTCATTACTCTTGCAATTACATTAGGTGCAGCTAATGGCACAGAAATTACACAGTACACTGAAAAAAAGTGTGTGGGATTATATATGTGTGTGTGTGTCTAAAAATGCATTTATCACTTACCTCTTCAACCTCAACATACGCTGATAATTGCTTTCTGACATCCATTAATGTCAGTAAGCTTTTGATGAGAGAGGGAAGTTCTCCACTTCTCCATTAAAGTAAACAGAATTTAGATTTTCATGTGCAGGAGTGCTATGCCTGATCATGGAAAACTGCCTTTTGACAACATAAATGACATTTTAAGCATCAGATCTGATATTTTTAAATAACATGTTCTATAATTCAGCATCTTTCACACTCATGCAGAGGGACATTGCAACGGACACTGTGACATATTCACTGAGACTCTTTTTAAATCAGTCCTTTCAACAAATTCCCGAGGACGTTATGAACGAGCAATAAGTTACATCTGCTTTAAAGGCCAATATAAAGCAGAGGAGAATGTCTGGCGAACTGAAGCCGACGGGTAAAAGCTAAGCGCTCATTTCCATTCTTATGCGAGCTTTTACCCTGTTGAACCAGACAGAATAACAGCACGGATCGGAGGGTCATTACTCACAATGGAGTTCTATTAGGGCGCATCAGGGTCCACGGCTGAGCCGCAGCCGGCTGGTGTGAATAACACTTAACAGAGCCCGTGTTTCCAGCGGGGGGAGAGGGGAAAAAATACCTGCGAGGTACTCTTTTGTAATCCGACGCAATTATCTGAGGCTTCACGTACATTAGAGCCGGAGAATAGTGCGGGTTAGAAGTAGGGGAGGTTAGAGGGGGTTATTGTGTATTTATAGCGCTGCGGCTGCTTGACAGGCCGGGTCTGCAATCCAATCACGGCTTAACGCTGTAATGAGGAGGGGTGTCAGAGAGGCAGGGTTTTTAGGGAAAGAGAGTGTGTTTTTCTTTTCTTTTTTCCTCTAGTGATTTTGTGTTTAACCTGGAATAGCTACAGGTTAGATTTGTGAATACCCATGAGTGTCACTGTAATGGACAATAACATGTTAAAAGCACATGAGATGTATTACATTAGTACTTTACATGGCTCGGTTTGTATGTGGACTGCCCTCAGGATACATGTCAGAATGAGACAATCCGTAGACTCTATATGATAGCAATTTATGTATAAAATGATGAAAAAAATAGTACTGGTTTAGCTGGTGTGATAGATCTGCTGGAGAGTGATTGGAACAGTGAGACAACAGCTAGTTAATTAAGACTAGTTAGTTAACTTCCATTTACACAACAATGATGTACTAAAAATGGAAATGTTTTGTGTACAGATGACAATGTGGTCAAAACGATCCCTGCTCACACGGATCTGCAAAAACAGCTAAAAACCCTGTATTATGCATGCCAGGCCAGTAGTTGGCGATACTACTTTGTAAAGAAACTCTACACGAACAAGTAATACACATGCGCATGACATCAAATTTTTTCCAAAAGTAGTTTTTTTTAGTATGCACTGAGATGATAACATGTTTTCAAAATTTGCATTATTTGAAAACTGTTTTGTGTAAACGACCTCTTTGGTTTCAGACAGTCAGTTAGCCAATAGTTGGACAATGCTTATTTTTATTGCATCTATAGTTTTAAAATAATGATTTGTTTTTTGCATATTGCAAGCAAACGCAAATAGACAACTGGTCTGGAACAGATTATGTAAGTACCGTGTTATAGAGCAGCAAAAATATCCCACCCTGCTCAACTGTGACCATTCCTCTCCAGCTCCATTGAAGGTTTTCTTGCATCTTCCGTTGCCCACTCACTAATAAAAGAAACCCACTGTGAGCGATCATGAAGCAAGAAAAAAAACAGATCTATTTTTTTATTATTAGAGTATCAGATTAGCGTAGTAACACGTGCTAATGGCTAACATTATTAATATAATCTATATATGATAGCTGAGTTTCTTCCTATGTGGAGTGTTCCAAATCAGTCGTATACCACAAGCTATCATGTATTTATTATTTTCACTCACGAGATACACTTATTACTTGGTTGTGCATTACTACTGTATGTTATTCATAAAGAACTTAACCTGGATGACAACATTGCACTATTATCATCAATTATCAAAAGAGACACTGTTATTGGTTTTCTAGGTGGTCACATACTAACTATTCACACAATCCTGTAAGTTGCTCCATCACAACACAGTAATTTTAAAAACACACTTCTTATAATAGCTTATAATAAAATAATAAACCCTATTAGAGATGAGAGTGAAGATCCATTATCAAAAGCACAGAAAATAGAAAAGTAAAAAAAATAAAAAATAAATCATAATTACTGAAAACAGCATTCACAGGTACAGAATACAAATGTGAAAATGTTAAAAATATATTTGATGCATTTTATTTCTCATATATTCTAATGCTTATTTAGTTTTATTTTTGTAATTTTGTTATACAATTATACTGCTTTGATCTGTTTGCTATTTGCTATGGTTACTATTTCTGATTTTTCATAGAGTGATTTTTGGTGAAATGTATTGAAAACAGTTTCATCTTATTATTTAATATTAATATTCTGATAATATTTAAGAATCATTGTAACAAATATGCATTGCATTGCATTGAGATTTCAATGATATTTTGATCAGTGAACTGGGAAATCGCATTTTAGAAATCTGATCACCATACAACGAGTTTTGTATCAGAACTAACTAGTCCACTAAACCTAAAACTAGTTTGAAACCTATTCCAGCGACTTGCAGCTGCAAAATGACGAGCATTTTGTCTTAAAAGATGTAATATATTAATAAAATGGATGAAATGTGGATGTTTACATCATAGCCAGTCTGACACTCTCCTCATTCTCACTCGAGAAGCTAAATCAATTCTTTACAAAAGCTGCACCATCTTTCGTGTTAACAGGATTCGAAAATGGTTGACATTAAAAATCTATAGAAATGTGAGAGCATGTAGCTGACATTCATTTCACCAAACACATCTTCACTGGTCAGTGCGCAGCTCAGCAATCTATTGGAAGCAGATTCCACACAGTTTATATTAGTATGTAATTTGTATTGCTCTAATTTCTGGGTGGTAAGAGACTACACATTTTCACAGCAGGTAGCCCAGCATCCCTGCCACATGCCCACGCACCCTGGTGACATCAGCCTCCATAGAGAAGAGAGATTGGTTCCACCTCATCACAAGGATCCTAAAAATACCGCATCTTCTTTAACTGTATCAAAGACGACCGTGGAGTGGGCACATGCAGAAAGTGAAGGGTGCCAGGCATTTTGACTTGAACAAACACATACGCACATGGTGGTCCTCGTCCTTTCTGTCTTTCCAATAGATAAAATACTCTTTAGCACCATGCTGCCTTCAGTTTGCACACCTTGCATTGTATGGATCCGTGGCCTTGCAGCTATGTAAACACCGCAGCCGTATTCACTTCATATTCCGGTTCTCTTGTAGCCGTGCCTATTACAACGACTGTCACCGAGCAGTATTTGAATTCCCAGTCTCTCGTCCCTGCAAGGATGCCTGTGGCAACAGTGGCAAAGAAAACAACTATGCTATCACACAACAACAACAGCAACAAATTATAATCCCTAGACATTCATGCAGATACAAAATATTACACTACTAATACAATCATTATTTATTTTTTGTTTTGTTTTACCGTATTGTTGTTTGTTTTGTTTAGCTTTTTTGTTTTCCTGTTTGAGGGTTGTCTTGTTTTTTAATTTTCTGTTTCTTTTTTGTTTTGATTTATTGTTTTTGTTTTGTTTCTTGTTTTGTGTAAACTGTTTGTTTTGCCCTGTGTTGTTAGTCCCTTTTTTATTGCCTTGTATTTGTTTTGTTTCCTGTTTGAGGGTTGTGTTGTTTTTAATTTTCTATTTCTTTTTTGTTTTGCTTAGTTTACTTTTATCTAGTTTTGATTTGTTTTTATTCGTTGTATGTTTTGTTTTGCCTCGTGTTTTGTGTTTACTTTGTTTTCTGTATGATGGTTGTTTTGTTTTTAATTTTTGTATTTCTTTTGTTTTCTCTCATTTCTTGTTTTGCTTTGTTTGATTTTTTTGCTCTTTGCATTTTTTTTTGGGTGAAACAAAATTTGTCTGTTTTTCGTAACCTTTCATACCATATATATAAACAGAAAACAAACCAAAACAAAAGACAACACAAAAAAGCTAAACAAAACAAACAAAAATACAGTAAAACTAATCAAAGAACTCAAAGATAACTATACAGTATATATATCACTTACACACACACATAGCATTTAGAGCTCACATAAAACACACTTCTATGAAATACATCTTTTTATTCACTAATAAAATAGCATACAGTCTTTATATGTATGAGTTTACTTTTGACGGCTGTTTTACATCACAGCTGATAGAGATGTGTTTCATTACATGGCAATGTATTTCTCATTTCGACATCAGCTTCCCTAATTTTTCATCCGTTGATGAAGTGGTCATCATCCTTACTGGCACGTGCCATTAGTCAGTGGCTTTAGCATGAAGTAAGCCATTGTTCTGTTGCGTAACTAAATGTTTCATTCATATCACTTATTGCATTATTTATCACAGCTAAAGTTCACACACATGATGGCGTTACCTAACAAGTGGCTTGATGGATTTGTGATGGCACGTAGCCACGGGTCGTTCTGTTGTCATGGTTAAATGCGATCAGATCAGGCCATGAGAAACTTGTGTGCGACATACCAACAAATGTGTGAATGCATTTATTTGTCTGTTTTCTGTTTTACTTCCATTACAACTGTCAGCATGACTATGATGACTTCAGCTTGATAAATCATTGAAACCAATTAAATGCCTGAATTATGGTCATCTAGTGAGGGTTATTTGGAGTAAAACACAGATGGATAGTTGGTCGTGGTGTGTATCTGTGCACGTCAGGGCAGGTGTCAGCGAGATGGCGAGAAGCTGCTCTCACTGTAATTGACAGGTGGTGTGTGTTACGGCTGAAGTGAAGTGACATCACTGGCATGAACGCAGCAGGTGTAAATGACACAGGACATGCGGAAAAGTGCCGGAACATTCTGCTCAGAGCGCCCATCTTATCCGAGAGCAGCAGGACAAAATATAGTCAAGGATTGCATGGCTTCGTCTCACGAGTCATTCTAGAATTTACGGTACATTTCACATCAGGAATGAAAATGAAACAATATGCTTTCTCAAAATAGATTTTGCTTTCAGTTGATATATGTTATCAGTGTAACTTATCTGCTAGTTGCCAAGCTTAATCATTAAACACCTTTTTGATATTACAAAGAAAAAGATGTTTTCCCTGCTGATGAGTTTGTCAACTATGTTACAGACAAACTGTATGGTTTACAGTTAACCATAGATGCCAATATAACTATTTTGACTCATAATGTTAGCTATGTTTGTCTAACCAAATGTTATTTTCTTTGATCAGGTTAACCTCAAATTTGATAAAAATATAAAAATATTGCAAACCTTAACAATGTACTCAACATAAATATATACTCCTTAAATTAAGAGCATGACATCAAATGATAAAGAAAAGGAAATCACATGATGCTGCTCACATTTTATGATCAAGATCATTTTTTAGTTTGTCAGTTTGTTTTGTTGACAGAATTTTCATGGACATAAATTAAATAAAATATTTTCTTACCTTAAAGAAAATTTGATTCAAACTTAGTCTATTTTTGGTAACACTGTTTTAAGGACCAATTCGTATTATTAACTAGCAGGCATATTACTAGCATCTTGGCTGTTTATTAGTAATTATAAAGCACATATTAATGCTTTATTCTGCATGACCATATTTTAGTCCTTTAATCCTACCCCATACCTAAACTTAACAATTACCTTCATATCTTTTAATAAGCAGCAAACTAGGAGTTTATTGAGGCAAAGGTCACAATTAATAATTAGTTAATAGTGAGAATTGGACATTAAAATAAAATGTGACCTTATTTGGAACTCAACACTTGCAAATCTTCTAATTTAAAACAGAATTGCAAAATGTGTACCTTTAGGGGTACAACAGCTTGTCACTGGGGCACATCTGCATCTTCTTTACCCCTAAAGGGTGCATATTAGTACTTTAGAGTAGTATTATATATCCTTACAACATGTACTTTTGTTTCCTAACATGCACCCTTTAAAGTGCCCCTTTGAGAGCACTGTCCCAGAGAAAAGCTGTTGCGCCCCTTAAGGTACAATGTTTTTGCACTTTATTTATTTATTTATTTGGGAGTGAGGGTCACTTGAAGCAAACTGAAAACAGAGTGCACAAAATATATGTATGTATTCTCTTTAAAAATGTGATATTTCTAAAGAAAACTGTAATTATCATATAGAATGACTCTTATGTTTAAGAAGAAATTTCCTTGTTATAACACTTATTTTGGGACAATAGCCTTTTTATGTTTCTGTCTCTTTCATATGATTCTGCAGGAAAGGGACTGTAACCCTACAAATGGCTTAGAAAACAGGATCTTCCCCTCTGTCTCTAGCAGATGTGAGATGCGTCCAGACTAATGCTCCTCCTGTGCAGCAGATTGAATGATGTCACTGCTGGCTACTGCAGTTTCCCAGAGCATGCGATCACGATGACAGATGCAATTTCACATCTGTACAGCTCAGTTCTCTGGTAATTTGACACATACTGGCCTTAGAGCGGATCACGTCCTGTTCGCTTTGCTTAATAAGTGTAAACAATTAAAACATTTATGTGTCTAGCATACGCTTTCCTACTGAAGAAGCTTGCAATAAATTGCAAAAGGCACAAGTTTTGTGAATCTCTGCTTGAAGAGGCAGTATCTGTTCTGACTGTTCTGCATTGAGGAGCAGACTGAATTCTCGCAGAAACTCAGTATTTTTCAAATTGACTTTTTGAATACAGATCACTTCTTTTTCACAAACTGCACACACAAAACAACTTTTCATCCAATACCGCCAGGCAGCATATCTAGAAATCGGAGTCAGGGTGGGGCAGAGAGTAATAAACTTGAGTAATAATGTTCCTGCTGAAGTTGATGCCTGTTTCCCAAAACTACATTAGTGCCCAAAATGTTGCCCTGTGTGGAGCACCTTTATATAACAGATGGATAGCTTTACTTTTTAATACAAACCCTGCAGGAGGAAAATGACTTTTTGCTTTATATTAGTCAAGACCAATGTGGACAGCTTGTAGTGAAACAGCTGTGAGTGTTCACGTAATAGCACATGGTCCAATGGCAGATAAGAAGTGCATTATTGATGAGGCACTGAGCAGGTGTATACTTTTGGGGTTTGGAATCAGTGTATTTCAGGGCATTTGATGGAAACAGTGACATATCTGATTACTGTAATCTAGTTATGTGGTTTTAAATATTCAAAAAGGTCAGTGTTTGTGGGAGGAATTTAGGAGGTTTGTCATCAGGGAAGGAATGATATCAGTGCTTACCAAGGGACAAGAAATATGTGAGCTGGAAAGTGAAAGTAACACAAGGAGCTGGAGTTGATTTGTAACACAAGTATGCATATCTTAAACCAATAGTTATAAAAGGAGGGCCCTTTGAAATCCGTTAGATTTTTTTCCAAATTCCATTTGAATTTTTCTGGATTTTTTCCCCATTTTTGTTTTTCCTAGACTCTGTTTTAATGGTTAAATTAAATCGACCAAGTCTAATTAGCAAATTGCTGTTAAATGTCATGATTTCAATTAAACTTATAGCAAACATTAAAATTTTAAGATCCTATGATTTTTTTTTCTCAAATTAATTTATTTACCAAAAACTGGGTTTCAGAAGGCGTCAGAAGGCGTCAGAAGCAACCACATAGCAATGTTCTAAAAACACTCATAACACCTTAGCAACCACCTAGCAACACCTGGAACACCCTAGCAACTGTATAGAATTGTACTTGCAAGCACTCAGAACATCTTAGCAACCAGAACACCCTAGTAACCGCCCTGTCAACTGTACAGCAGCATTGTAGCAACTGTTCAGAAGACCTTAGCAACCGCATAACAATGTTCTAAAAACACCCAGACCACCTTAGTAACCACCTAGTAACACCTGGAAAACAACCCAGAACTCCCTAGCAACTGTATAGAACTGCACTTGCAACCACTCAGAACATCTTAGCAACCAGAACACCCTAGTAACCACCTATCAACTGTATAGCAGCATTGTAGCAAACTGCTCAGAAGACCTTAGCAACCACATAACAACGTTCAAGCAACTACACCTTAACAACCACTTAGAAATTCCTTAGGAGCACCCCAGAACACCTTAGTAATGGCACAGCAAACACCCAGAAATTAGAAGTAACCACCTAGCAACTACTCAGACACCCTAGCAACTGTAACTGTAGCAACACAGAACATCAGAGTTCAAAGTCTCACATTTCCTTCAAACAATGTTAAAATCTAGTCTAATCACCAGTTCTTAAACAATGTACGCCCTGGAAATAATTTCCATAAAATACCTCAAATAATCAGGAAACCTAATCATTTTAATAACACTGCTGTTACACAGAGGCGTGAGAGACGATCTAAAGGGTGAAAGCGCATCCTCCTGCATTTCATCTGTAAAGAGGTGAGCAGATTTGAGAGTTGAAGTGCAAATCTCCGTGCCTCAACATCATCAATTCTCTCAATTCTCTCTTTCTTTAGCGCTGTCTCTCTCTCTGTCGCCGGCACATTAAAGTCAAGCCCTAATCACTGTGGGGACTTAGCCAATGATGTGCTTATCAAACGGCATATTTCAAAAAGGGATCTTAAAAGGCCTGAGGGCAAAGATGCAATAAGAAAGCATTTGTAGTTGGATGAAAGGGAGAAAACGACAGAGAGAAAGAGAACGCGAGAGGGAAAGAGTTGCATACGGACCTTGCATCAGAAATGGATGGAGCTTATTAGCATATGCCATTTAACTGGGCGCAAGGATCGAGGGATAGACAATGAGAACGAGCTCTAGCGTCTTTCGTTCATTTCTTTTTCATTTTTTTTCCTCCTCACACGCTCCAAAAAAAAAAAAGGTCCAAAAAGAATAAGAGAACAAACACTTATTCTAACAGGCAGAGGCCTTGAAGTGGAGGCTCATGGGAGAATTGGTAAGGTGGCTTTATTGTGAGTCGATGAGTGGGGAAAAGAGCGATGCATCATCTCGCTTCCTCCATCTCCATGGCTGTCATTCTCCAAAACTGAGCGAGGCCTCTGTGTCAGCCGGTCGACTTTGATATAAGCAAAAGCAACTAAGTCGCTACGAAAGCCAGCAAAGGGAAAACATTATCAACACATCCAGCGCTCTTGAAAGAGCTCTTTTCTGCTCTAAAGTTGGGTGCGAGGGGCACGTTGTCACAAAGTTGGCTTTAAACTTGTTGTGGGATGGCGCTTTGAATTCCCGCTTCCCTAAGGAGTCTTCATATGCTGATAGCACTCGACTAACACAGCCCTGTGTGATGCCTGTTGAATATGAAACTCACACCATTCTGAAATGACCACGGATGTGGGGATTGGGATTTGTTATCACAGATGCTTCAGAGCAGATCGACATGTGAAAGTTCTGCCTTTAAATTAGCCTGTAGGGAACAAAGAATAAAGAAAGAACGATGTGGCATAAAACATAGCTCTTTATTTACTTGGATAGTACTGAGCATAAAACTGAGCATAATTATGCATTCACGCCATTCCAAACCCTCAAGAAGAAAATTTTCACATCGGGTTCAGTGATGCTGGCGCACCATTTTTGAATTTCTACCCAGAACTTAAACATTTTTGCATGAACTGCTCCGTTAACCAGCAAGACTTCCCTCCTTTCAGCTATAGTGTACAAAAAATGCTGGTTTACCATAATCTTTCTGATTGACCAGCATTTTTTAGTCTACTAGAGCTAGACCAGCACCAAACCAGCATTACCACACTGGGGTGTGTTTCTTTACAACAACATAACTCGCTGCTTCATTGCCATAGTATGTTGTATATAGGAGAAATGAACTAGTTCGCCAATTTCCAAAAACAGTACGACACTGAAAAAAGGTGTAGATACTATTTTCAGTCAGAAATAAACTTTGTTTTACTTACATTTTATATCACACATTCGTTGGTCAACCAGGTTGGTTCAACAATATAGGATTGTCGTAAATGAAGTAGTAATTGATTTAAGTTTGAATTAACACTTTCCCTGTCAGCTTTTTTTTTACCAAGTTACCAGCCAGCGCCAGCATTTTTGACTTCATGCATTCCATTTTTTATTTTATTATTAACACTTGAATGTGGGTAAGTTTCATTAAAAAAGGAACATTTTGAACAAAATCTGGGAAAATAGCATTTTCCTCAAAGACTACGTCCAGATCGGTTTCAGAACGATGATGAAAACATAGACCTAGTAGATTGAGCCCATCAGCACCCCCAAAGCTTGCATAGTCATATACCTTTCAGTGGGTTCAACTTTTCATTCAGTAACGTTAGGTAATCTAAAATTCATATGCTGTTGAATGTTTGATGTTCACATTATCTTACGTGTGCGTAAGCAATGCATTTATTGCTTGTTTTCGGATTTGGAGATTCTGTACTATTTCAAAGTGTGTAATGCGCCCCTACCGTGTAACAGTGAAAACATGGATTGTTGGAACAGTCTGCCAATGGTGCGTAAAGAGTTAATGTTGGATTATTGCTGAAAGTTTAAGAATGATCATTGGTTTCAGGTAAAACAAAATCTTTGCACTATATTGGTAAGGAAGCAAACTGCAACCATAGTGCAGTTAGAGCTTTTGGGAAACACACCCCTGAATCAGCATGGAAATTGTTCATACTGGTCTAAACTGGTGGTTTTAGCGGGGGATTTTTTTTTCTTTCTTTTACTTGAGACCCTCAGGAGACTGTGTGAATGTCTATTAAAGTGACCCTGTGAAATAATAGGTGTGTATGAACAAGCGAAAGGCTCTTTCTTCATTGTGGTTCATTGACATCTGATTCAGGCAACGGCTGTCTCACTGAAGACATTTGTAGAGAGTCAATTTGGGATTATGAGACCAATTACCCTAATTACTTTCCTTTGTGTTGTTCTTTCCCTTCAACTTGCTCTGTCTCATGGTTGTTATTCCTCTTTTAGATGCATTTGAATCTGGTGCTGCTTTGTGGCTTCATCTTTTGGGCTGATATTGCCTCATAGTTTGGGAAAGTCCCCCTACACAAACAGGCCGATTTTTCCATCCCAGGGCTGCTGACACACCCTAAAAGTCTGAGATTTTAACATATTAAGCAGAGTTTCAATTGGTCTGACTATCAGTGTGATGCAAGAAAATCATCCAATTTCTTTCTAATATGCTCACACATATGGTTACATTTATATGCAGTAATAAGATAATCAGCCTTTATGGTGTTCGGCTTTTTACTATGATAAATGAAGAAGGAAATGTATAGACATGCCACACATTTATGTTTACTCCCACAACTTCTGTCACATTAAATCTGTTCAACTTGTATCTTGCCCGTCAAGGCAGTTTAACCGAGCTATAACGAGCTCACAAAGCATGTACAGATGCCAGGATGGAAAGAAACAGAGAGCGTTTTTTCATTTGATCTTTTTGGTGGAAGAGAAATTAGTATGAGCAGATTATTATTTTTCTTTTACAAAGGCATTCATGTTGGAAGGTAAAACATACAATAGAGCAAAAGCTGCCTTACTCTTAAAAGCAACTTCGATATTGAGACTTTTTTCCCCCTGACAAACTCAATAGACACGGAAGCCCATTACAAGGGAGTCTTATTAGTGTCGACTGATTTTACAAGATTGCTATCTATGTATAATTAAGCCCCAAGCGCATCCAGTCACATTCGTACATGCTATCTTTTGATAACATATTCTCATGACGCCCAGGAGCCCTTTTGATAAGTAATAAAGAGAGACAATCTGATCTGCCGTATCAACTCCATGATTGGCTTCTCAGTTTGCCGAACTTCTGAACAAAAGAACGCATCAGTACATATATTTTTGATGTCAAGTTTTTATTTATTAATTTTGTTCGCTTTTTTCTTTTCCTTTTTTTGCTCTAGGTTATATTGCAGTTGTGATATCTTTTGTTATGGAAGACGTGACTTGTTCAACTAAAAGCTTGGATGCTTTCAAATCTAAGCAATTTTTACTCAAATCTAAGTAACATTGTCATTGTTAATCTATTCATTGCAATCAGATACTCTGTCATTTTAATCACATAACATTTTATTCTGAATCTATGCTGTCAGGTGTGTGAGAAAATCTGGTAATCATTTAAATTTGGTAACTTGAGACCATGAACTAATGGCTTTTAATGACATACTGTATTACAATAAATAGTTTTTTAATATGCAGTGGTGTGTGTGTTCACTCTGTTAAGCAATATTCATAGAGACCTGTTGCTAAGCGATGAAAAGCACGACAGGGATTCAACATATATATTTATATATTTAGGTTTTATTTATAGTTCTGTTCTTGAAGGATATCTTGTACACCAAATATCCCATTGGCAGTTAAGCGCATTCAATGTGTTTAGAAGCCATAAACAGTCACTTTTTCGAACAAACACAAATACAAAATAAAAATAACGACAAAATAATGGACCGCATGTAAATAACATACAAAAAATCCCATGCCTACTCAGTAGGTAACTACAGCATTCCAACTCCTCAAGATGTAGATATGTACATTTCCGTTATAAAAATATAGTTTATAGTTTTCGTTTTTGCTTACATCCCAAAGATATGCAGTGCCCTCAAATCCTTTCCCTTCTTTCCTTGAAATGACTTTCTGAATATAGAAAAAAGAAACGAAAGAAAAATAAAATCCCTTACACCTTAAGGCTAGATGCAATGCATCCACACGCTGATATCTGTCAAAACATCTGCAAGGCTTCACAAAAGGCACCAAAAAAATTGAAGATTTGTGGTTGATTCTTTTCTGATGTTTTTCCCCTCCATTTAACAGGTTCTTGTTGTCACATTTGAGAAAGAGAAAGATAGTACCAGTGGATGATATTTACAAAATAAGAGAAACTAACATCACTCTTCCACATGCGTCAGAATACTTAAGTGCTTAGTCAAACAAGGTCAAGAACTTATCACAGCATTTTTACTACTTAATACAGAATGTATCTTATAAAATATGGCCCTGCTCAAGAATAATACAATGCAAATATTCAAATCAATTGTCACAACAATGGTACTAAAAAGTAAAAACAAAAAGGAAACATGGCACATGTACAATATACTGTAGCTTATGTATATTATTCAAAAGTCTTTTGTAACTGTACACCTGTCGAGTCAAGCTTCTGTCGAGCCTGAAGCCCACAGGCTTCGATTACACCGTTAACGTCCTTTAGCCATTCTGCGTCGCAAGTACGTCTGTGCTCACACAGTCTGAGGGAAAACTTGCCGAAGCCTGTTGCTTTTGTTTGTCATTTGAAAGTCTCATACGCTTCGTTTGAAAGGATAGGATTCGAAGGGAGAGAACGACACAAAAATCCTTTTGTTTTCAAAAGTCTTTGCCGAGTCCTTGACTGTTTTGTAACCGAGCCATGTTGGGAGCATGGGCAGAAAAGTGCTTTTTGCAGAGGGGACTTAGAAGTCACTTATGCTTTCTGTTCCTTTGAGTCAAGCTTGGAGGTCTGGGGAGGGTGTCAAAAGTCTCAGCAGATGTCGGATGTCCGAGGGGAAAGCGTGGCTTGCATGTCGGACAGTGGGGTGGTGACGGGAGAACTGTAGATGTTACTGGCCACTGAGGTAGGGTAGGAGGTGACCATCTGCGTCTGGAAGGTGCTGGTCGCTGAGGGGTAAGTGGTTGCGATGGAAGGGGAGGGGTAGGAGGTGTGCACCGGTGAGGAGTAGCAGGAGTTCACTGGGGATGGGAAGGAGGAGACCGGAGAGGGGTACGAAGTGATGGGAGAGGGGTAGCTGGACACTGGCGAGGAAGCTGAGATGGATATGTTTGCAACTGAGCTCTGCACTGCAGTGGTGCCTTTCTCCGTCTTCTTGTCCTTCTGCCGCAGGTGGATCTTGGTGTGGCGCTTGCGCTCATCGCTGCGGGCAAACTTGCGGCCGCAGATCTCGCAGGCAAAAGGCTTCTCGCCTGTGTGTGTGCGGATGTGGGTTGTCAGGTGGTCGCTGCGGCTGAAGTTGCGCATGCAGATCCTGCACTGAAAGGGCTTCTGGCCGGTGTGGATGCGAATGTGGCGCGTCAGCTCGTCTGAGCGCGAGAAACGACGGTCGCAGGTCTCAACGGGGCAAGCGTAGGGGCGCTCGTGGGGAGGTGTCTTACTTGGCCGGTTGGGGTACTTGCGCATGCGACTGGGCTTGATGAGCTGAGACTGGTAGACACTCTTTAGGTCCTGAGAACCGGTTTGGGTGGCAAAGGCCTTGATGGTGGACAGTGGCGTCAGGGAGGGCTGCTGACCTGCTTGCGTCTGGAAGGGCTTCTGGTCGGGGGCCACCAAGCTGATCTCACTCTGCTGTTGGGGAAACAGGTAGTCGGGGATCATTGGCACAGGGAAGTTGGTGCTACAGGCCTTGCTGTTGGGGTATGACGAATGGGGGTACTGCAGCGAGGTGCACACTGTGGTGGAGAAGTTTGGGCCAGACTCAGGGAAGATGTCTGGGCTGGCGCTGGAGTAGGTGGGAGCCGCCGAGTAGATGGGGTTAGGCTCGCTCTGGTGGACGGAGCAGCTCAAGCTGGCGCTGGATATAGATGACGAAGTGGAAGAAGGGATGGAAGACGAAGAAGAGGAAGAGGGGGGAGCTGCCTGAGAGGTCGAGGATGGAATGGAGGTGGGGGGCGTGTTGATGCCCACCAGCCCACTCACCAGGCTGAACAGAGGCTCAGCCCACAGACTGTTACTGCAGTTGTGGGCAGGTTCGAGGGTGAAGCGGCCCGTGTAAGAGATGGGGGGCAGCCGCTGGGTGGAGTAGGTCTGATCTGCCAGAGGTTTCTCGATGGCGATTTCTGAAAGCGTGTCTGCAAAAACAAGCACAAAACAGAGAGAGAGTGGATTAGAAACCATAGAACAGCTAGTTATCTCTAAATTGTCTTGAGCTCATTTGAGTGCACATAAATGTTCCCAAAGGTGTTTTAGTTGGGGGGTCCTGCTGGCTGTCAAGACTGTGTTTTCCCACAATCTTGGACAGAGCAGCAGGTGCTGATGGAGAGCAGGGGCACCCCCCCACCAAAACACACACACACACGCACACACACACAAACTCTCACACACACAAACTCTCTCACACACACACACACACACACACACATTTGCTGATCTCCCTCGGAGACAAGAGCCAGTGCAAACTAAACCATCTGCATGTGTGCTTCTCTCAGCGCTCTCTTTCTCATTACTGTCATCCTGATCTCTCTTTCCTTCTTGCACAGCTTATATTTATTCAATCTGCACTTTCAATGATTCAAAAATTGGGTTTAAAATGAAGCTGTTCTGCAAATTCTAAATTTCTCATTCATTCCAATAATCTTACTTAGTAATAACTGCTTAGTATTGGCTGTCAGCTTTAGTTAAATTTTTTTACCTTTACATCAGTGCAGTTTAATTTAAAAACACGTTATTATAATAACTCTTAAATGTAAAAGTTCACATTTAAGCATATAGACACATTATTATTAATTACTGAACACAACTGCACAAGCAAACAACTCTCGCAATTCTCTGTATGAAAAGCAGCATGCAGCTATTTCACCATGCAATTTAATCAAGAGGGATTTAGTGTTTACCTCCAGTAAGGTGATCAAAGTGCTCGCCGGGGTCCCCAGAGCCATAGCCTGTGCCTTCAGGTGCCGTGGCATTGAGGAATGGGGTCCCTGCAGAGGTCAGCATGATCATCTCCTCCAGCTTGGGGTAGTTATCCATGGGGGAGTGAGGGAAGCTCAGGGGGTCGGAGATCTGCAGAGCAGGCAGGAGCATCTCTGTCTTGGCTGCAGCCATCTCTCTCTGGAGTGTGCTCGGCGAGGAGAGAAGTGCACTGGAGAGATCAGCAGCTAACCCCTCTGGGACGACAAATGTGAAGATGCTGCGATGTCTGTCTCTCCGTCTTTCTGTTGATCTCCTCACTCTCACAGTTTGCCTTCTTGCTGTCTTCCCTCTTCTCCGTTTTTGATTGTCCAAAGAAGCAGAACAAATCCACGTCTCAGAAAAAATAAGTGAGATTAAGAATGTCCCTTCTGATCATTCCCTAAATTTCACTTTTTCAGCAAATTAGATCGCTGTTTTGTTTCTGTTGTTGTTTTGAATTGACTTGTCACATTTATTTAATGTGTTTGTTATATATATCGCAACGTGTTGCCGATCAGCTGTCTGCACTACTGCTGAATCGCTTGGGCTCTCTAGGCTCTTTCTCAGCTCAGAGGATCCCTACTCCTTTATATATCCTCTTGCCGTGACGTAGATGTCCATATTTGGATGGAGGAAGCCCATATTTAGGCACTGCAGTGGAGGACACATGACGTTTGCCTAGAGGAAAAAAGCAGATTGGGGAGCTTAAACATTAAGTCTGTGCACTAAATGGATGGGAGATGCCCGTTCCTCCTCCACAACAAATCAATGCGTGGTAAGCGCAGTGTCTCGCTGAGAGAAAATGAAGCGAAAGTCTGCCTTTTCTGCTCGAAACTCTCGCTAAAATGTCGGGTTTCCCGTCTGCGCTGTAGCAGAGCCCTGGCCGGAAGATCCTGCTCCGCCAATGCCATATAAGGTCGTGACTACATAAGGCTTGATTCCGGTGGGTTTCCACTTCCATGCCCTTATTTGGAGTTTCCTGATGTAGCGCTGATCGGCGCTTGGCAGTGAAAGGGAGGCTTGGGTGCAATTGAAGTCCAGAGCGCCGCACAATAACTAATGTCAGCACTATGCTGCCTCGCCCGATCCAAGATTTATGAGAGAGAACTTTTTTTCTCAACACTTAGACAACAGTGCGCCTTCGGTGCAGAAATATTAACTTATTTCAACATTAGCACAGGGACCTTAATAAACTAATAAGCTAATTCTAATTACTAGAAAACAAATGCTTTACAATAACATGTAAGAAAAGCGTATTTATTCCGACGTACGGATCTCATTACGAGTTAAATGTAGCCTATTCCCCCATGCAATACAACGCAGTTTCCCATAAGTGGAGCAGCACAAGCGAGCAGCAATTGCTTTCTGTGTTTTGTTTTGTGCAACTTGTTCATTTGTGAATTTAGACACTGTTACAGAACTAACATTATGACTCGTTTTAATACGATTGATATGTTTCAGTAATTATTGTTGTTATTATTATTATATCATTTTAAACTGCTGCTGATGCCCCAAAGCCCAATTTATTTTTCAGCATTGTAAATTAAACAGATCTAAAATATGTTACTCAATTAAGTCTCTAAAAAATATTTTTTTTTCTAAATTATTATAATGATTTTTTTTTTATATTTAAAATTTGAATTAACCCCGCTTGCTTGTTTTGATGAAGAAGCGACACTTGGCTATTCCGGGCACGTCCGGCGCGTTGGCACTGATGGATGGAGGGTGCTGACAGAGGAGAGAGGAGATCTGTTTAATTGGGGGATGTCCCGGACTCGATACACAGGGATCCTCTCTGTCACTCAACGCCAGACACCCATACAAATAAGCGCTGCAGCACGCTCTCCGGACGCCGGTGGTGTACTGATGCTCTGTAAATTGAGGAGAGGAGCAGAGTGCGCCGTGGCTTTGGCAGGGAGATCGATGTAACTTTGCTGACTCAATAGACTTTAGTCAGAGCAGAGACCATTTTAATTTAACGTGAACGAAAACGAGGCTGTGAGGGACGGAAGAGCAGTTCATTCAGTGTGTTGGACTGTTGTCTAAAATTCCCCAAAGTGCACAAAAATAAAAATAAAAAAATTATAGAAAGTACAACATACTGAATGGATTTTCACCAATCACATGGCTGCTGAATCAGAGTTTGAGGCTACCTGTTGCAACACTGGGTTAAGGCTTGAAGGGATACAGCAAAAACTACTGGGCATACGCACATCATATAGCATAACCTTTGTCACACTCTAGGCCTACAACAATAATGACTGTTTTTGCATTATTGTAAGGGGTAGGTTTACGGTTGGGGTAGGTGTAGACGTTAATAAAACACAATCTAATACGTAGAAAATTAAATTTATTGTTTGCTTCCATTTTTTGCTGCATCCCTTCTAGCCACAACCGCAAACTGTTTGCAATGTCTCTAACATGTCCAAGGTCTGATAATACAAATGACACAATGAACACGTTAAAGATCTTTGTGTGTTTATTTATGAGCTGTTTTCACACAAAAACAGTTTATTGAGTAAGAAGTTTTTGTGACGTCAGCCAAAAAAGAAAAGAAAAGAAAAGCTGTTTCACAGGTGCAGCAGGTTATTACATTGTGATGCAAGATTATTAAGACATTTTTTTTTAAACTTTAGAATAACATGTAAAATCGTACACAGATAGACCAGGATCCTCCAAGCCATTTTGTTTTACAAATGAATAATGCACCGCATCTTCTAAAACTCTTCAACACATTTTGATTGATGATTGCTTGCCATAAACTAGAATATAATGAAAGATACAAATGATCACGAATAGGCTAAAGTAGAATTCGATGTAATTGCACAGGTGTCTCGAAGAGAGATGTAGGCGAATGTCATCAGTCTAATGATCAACAACTTTATATAACTAGAACCTCAGATCAGGAAACGGGGTGGCAGTTGGTGACTCACTTATAAGTTTAACAAGAGTAGTGGGAGGGTGTTCCCTAACCAGGGAATGGGGGTGGAAGAGATGAGACAGCCTGGGTAGCTTGTCAAACCTGATGTGTTATTGGCTTGTGTTTATATATATATATGCTCATGTGGAGGGGGTTTCTCCTTTTCCTTGTTATGAAAGGCCGGTTCTCCCCGCACCTACGCCGAAGCCCACGCCTGTGTCTGTCCTCGCTCTCTCGGTCTATCTCCTGCTGGTTAATATTTCATTAAGATCTGCCAGCCAGCCTGGGTACAGAGAAAGAGAGAGCGAGAGAGAGAGAGAGAGAGAGAGAGAGAGAGAGAGAGAGAGAGAGAGAGTGCTTCACACCCCCACGTTCAGAGGCAAATACCAGGCATCTGCTGGAATTAATCACTGGCTCTAGCTGGCAGCCTGATGGAGATGCTCTATCTCTCTTTCTCTCTCTCCTTCGCCCACCTCAGCCAACCCCCCCCCCCCCCCCCCCCCCCCCCCAACCTGTGCCATCTCCATCATCAGCATAAATGTGAACCCGTCAGGGTTGGCCAAGGAGCAGACAGGATGACTGGCTGATATATGAGTATTTGACAGTCTATTACATGATTTAAGGAGGGTGGAGCAAAAGAGCAGCATGTGTTATTCTGGCTTCAGGAGATCATGAGTGGAGTTCATGGATGCTGTGGTGGTACAGGTCCTTCAGATGATGGTGGCAAAGTGAAGAGAGCGAGGAAATTAAGTAATGGTCTTTCTTGATACAGATCAGACAATAATATAACTAAAAACAAAGACTCCTGTGAATAGTTATGGTCTTGGTATTGATCAAGGAGAGTGGAATTATGAGATATGAGAATTTAGAAGCAAATTTATCTGCGTTACTCTTAATCAGGCTGTTTTTATCTTCCATTATTGTAGCGTCTTGCTTTATATATATACTTAGAAGCACTTGCAATAAATGTGTTTGCAAGAAGGAGATAATGTATTGATATGTCTGACTCAATAACCTCTTACAAGGATTTGCTCATTCTGGCTTCTGCCTGGTTAGGCCTTTCAACACAGCAGCATAAATCTTTATTGCTGTGAATCACTACAGGCTTTAGTCGAAGAGTAGTTAGGGAAACATGGTTTTCAATATGGGTGTCAACTGATAAGATTGAATAATTTATGCACTTTTATGAATTATTCTAAAAAGTGTAGAAAGCTAAATTGAAATCGAAATTGATTGAAGGTACTTTCTCAGTTTACGGTGTTGGTCTTGTGCATGAATCTTTAGTATACATTATCCACCTCTCAAATATGATCTTTGTTTATATGTTGTCCCAAGGCCATTAATTCATTGTGGATATCATTTCATATTAAATTTAATCTGTGCAAAAGAATAAAACAAGTTTTAGCTTGAGTGTTTGGTTCACATGACCTTTCCAAAGTTTGGGGTCAATCTTATTTTCCCTCCAAAATATATATTTTTCTTCAACAAGGATGCATTAAATTGATCAAAAATGACAGCGAAGACATTTAAAATGTTACAAAAGATGTCTATTTCAAATAATTGCTCTTCTTTTTAACTTTCTATTCATTAAGAATCTTCAAAAATGTATCACAGTTTCCATAAAAATATCAAGCGCAGTTGTTTTCAACTTTAACAAAATGTTTCTTGAGCAGCAAATCTGCATATCAGAATGATATCTGAAGGATCATGGGACACTGAAGACTGGAGTAATGATGATATAAATTCTGCTTTATCATCACAGAAATAATGACATTTTAAAATACATTAAATTAGAAAACCGTTACTTTAAAGTGTAATAATATTTTACTGTATTTTGATCAAATAAATGTAGCCGTAGTAAGCATTGGAGAGTTCTTCAAAAACCGACCCCAAACTTCTGAACATTAGTGTATATAGTGTGTGAAAACTAACATATGCATTTGTATGTGTTCTAGATATGTTCCATTACATTATTCTGCCCAACCGAACCTGAGGATAATTGTTACACACTCATCTACATCAGGCATTAACCACCACGTTTGTCGTGACTGTGATGTAGGCCCTAAAGCGCGACTTACAGTATGTCTTGACATCTGATGCACACATTTGTGTCATTAATATGACAAATGCCATGAAGCCACTGCCCTCTTGGGATTTTTAGCCAGCTGAAGGTTACAGGCGACAGGAAAACAATTACCAGAGCCCACGAGGCAGCGACAGAAAGCCAACCTCTGAGACCTGCCCCCAACTGAGTCATTGCCTGCCTTTGTGCTCTGTTTGATGTGTACAACAAAAGGAGGTTCAGCTATGTGTCAGAAGACCAGTACCTGAGGCCTATCTGTTACATTTAAGGGGACTTCCTGAAAAGAGCTGCTGCACGTCTAGTTTGCTAATCTAAATAAATATAGAACTGCCTAAAAGGTTCTAAAAATTCTGATATGGAATCAAGTCACAGTTTTTCACCATGAATGGTTAGGCCACATGTATGAAGTATGAGTAAGATATAACCATTTACAGTGGAATAAATGTCTAGCTAATTTTAGTAGCTGGTGTGAAACAACAGAGAAGTGAAACCGAATGACTTGCATGGTTTGGTACAGTTTTTAATGGATCGTTGCCTTGTTGTTTCTTATGCAGTATTCTTTCCATCTATACAGATTGCAAACTGGGAGTGCAGTGTAGTGGTAAAACCGGCCGGCTGGATTTTTGTTTGAGAGTTTTAACTGGGTGTGATTACACATTCATTTGAAGACACACTTCCAGATTTCTGCTAGGCTCATATTTCACTTTTTGCTGCTCTCAGTTCTACATGAGCTACCACATTTCCCTTTTGTAGTCTATTTAGAGATGAAGGATGTTCTGTAGTAGTAAGAAAATACATTTTATATAGAAAATGTAAGGTGCTTTCCCAACACGCAAGCCATGGTGCAAGGGTGTTGTGTATGGCTAAGGAGTTCTGAGTGATTGTTTAGCACACACACACACACACACACACACACACACACACACACACACACACACACACACACACACACATATATATACATATATATATATATATATATATATGTATGTGTGTGTGTGTGCAGTCAGTTTTCCAGTTAAAGTCACTTCAGTTAACAAAGGCCTCTGAAAAATGTTAATGAAATTCTATAGTTAGGGTCAAAAAGGCATTATAAGCAATATAATTTTTTTCTTTATTGTAGATACAGGTTTATTAAACAGCCTGTTGTCATATAATTATTATTATTATTTTATTTTTTTTTCACGGCAGTTTCAAAATTTATATATAGGGTTTTCAGTTTTCTTTGAAAGAGTTAAACGTGCGTGGCAACATTTTATTATGCTGGTTAATGCTCTATATCATAAATGAAATGTCTGGTGAGTACCCATAAAAGTTTAAAAATAGCATAACACCTATTCAAACCCTACCCTAAAATTAACTGATAGTGTTAACAGAAGCAAATGTGAGATAAAAACACATTTGCTGAATCATCCACTGTTTTACCAGGTGCGCTACCGAGCAAGTTTACTATATTAGAAAAGACAGACATATGGGGCTTATTATGTCAAAATCTACACTGTAAAAAAAATTCCGTAAAATTTACGGTAAAAAAATGGCAGCTGTGGTTGCCAGAATTCTACCTTAAAAAATACGGTAGCAACGTTGTAGGTTTTACAGTTTTAACTTATATTTACAGTTAAATACCGTAATTTCTTTAACTGATATAATCTTAATATACCAACCTATTAAAGTACTGATATCTGTTTTGTTCCTTTGAAATATTCTGATAACCACCAAATGCAGGTGATGATGAGAAAGTCACATGATGAGCCAAAGCCCATCACAAGCAACTTTTAAACAATCGCATATACAGAAGGTGCACAGTGTCATTCACACAAGCACTAAACACCATAATGGTGAGACTCATTAAACTGAAATATGCTATAAACATTAATTTAACAACATTAGATGTAACATACAACCCTAATAAACATAACTGATAAGAAAAAACTAAGAAGAAACATAGTTATTTCAAAGAAAAAACGTCAAATTCAAACAAAATTTGAAATGGAACGCAGGGAATTCTGGGAACGTCAGTTTACGGTTTTTCACTGTAAATTTTACAGGAACTTTCCGTTAACCATGTAACAGGTTTTTACCGTAGCATTTTCACAGTTTTTTACCGTTAAAATCACGATCATTTTTTACAGTGTATTAGTTTGCAAATCATGCACTATGGTAAAAGTGTTTTGTGGTCATAACAGTATTGTACATGGATAATAAGTCTTTATTAATCAATAATCTGCCCCTGTAATTATAATTTGTGTGAAAAGTAGCAAATGTTTTACTGCTATTAGGATTCATTTCAACTGGAAACTGCAGCAAAATATATACTGTATATTTAAACAAACATGATTACATTTGAACCAATAAACAGGTTCTGTTCTTTAGAAGTATACTTTTCCTCAAGATACATTGTGTATATCAACCTGTTACTGTCTACTCGGTGGACACAGTGTCAGGTGAGGTTAGGCTGGAACGCTGGACCACAGGATCTTGTCGAATCAGGATTGCCTGCAGGTAACTCACCGGCGTCTGCAGCCAGAAATGGGGGGCATTCCAGAATCATACAATAATCATAACCATTGGAACACAGCATGTCATGAAAGATGACAAGCAAGAGGGAGATGTGAACCCGAAATCATCCCGACAAACAACACAACAGCAGTGGTGAACCTGGGCAAAAGAGTGAATAAATCAGAAGGCCCTGTCAGAACAGCTCCAATCTGGATCTCAGTGGTGAAGCGGTTCACTATAGTTCAGTGAGATAATGTTGAGGCAAAGGTCCACAGTTTCTAACTGGATAAAGAAAAGCTTTGCAGGTCATTCAGTTCGTCAGATATGGGTTACATCCCAAGTCATGATTTAACACAATCTTAAACTTTTTATGGACAAGACTCTTATATTCCAGTCAATATAATTTTTCACACAAAGTGAATGAAGGATGCAACTTGGGTTACATTAGATTTTTTTCACTGATATTATTGCAGTGCATAGTGGAGTTGCACTTCACGTTATTCACTATGACTATTTTTAAAATTGATGAATTGTGGATTTTTCTCAGAGCTTGTCACAGTGTATTCTGGGATTGCTTATATGTGAAGGAAGGACACATACAATGCTGTGCGGTATCCAAGAAGACAGCATAATTATACACTTCCTACTGTTTGGAACAGCCTTCGCTTCAGGACCAAGTATGTGACGCATTAAAATACTGTCTGGGAAGGCAGCTCTAGGTGTTGAAGCAGAGAACTAATTGACAAATACAGTTAGTATTGATCGAATGGTGAATTGGAGGCCTTGGCTATGAGCATAATGTTCAGAAATTGTACAGATGGCATAGTTTTTATGGGATGCTAGCAGACATATATCATAATGCAGATTTGAGACAGCTGTTTGGGTTATGTTACTAATATCTTTCCAACCACCGCTCCAAAAACTGATCAAGGTCTATTTCACAGCTGAGACACGCTCTGGTTTTGATATTAAACTGTACATTCATATTTTTGCATTAACAAACGCTATTTACCGTATATGAAAGTTTCCATCAACCATGCAACCCAAACCTCAGAGATATTTATGCACATGCAACCTATAGTTGAAGGCTAGAAGAGATGTAAACAGCAACACTATAGCATGTGCGCTTGTTTTGAACTCATAAAACAAGGTTCTCTGTTAATGGGAAAACCGTGACTTGTGTTTTGATAGCACACTGAAAAGCTGCTACGCCGGGCTTGCTAGGGCACAGACTCGACAGCTCCTTCAGATAAATCTGTGGATGAAAGATGAACGCATACACATTACATCTCTTATGGCACACCTCTTCAGTGACCTACGCACAGGCGCCACTCTGTTTTAAAAAGCGGTAGGAGAAGCCAACAGGGTAAAATGAACTTTTCACAACATATTTAGTTAGATAACTTCGTTCATCTTCCTTTTTTGATCCTGAGATTGTGTAGGTGACTGGATAACCCTTGTGAAAAATAAGTACACTTTAGCATACTTTTGAAAAGTGTACTTATGGAAATAGTACTCTTTAAAAATATACTTAAATGCAAAGTGAATGTAATCAAATAGTTGAACTTTAGAGTGTTTTTGATCAATTTAAATGGGATTAATTTATGTGTAATTTTATAATTATTTCTCTATGTACTGGCAAGTATTTACGGTAAACTAAAATATATTTTATTGTAATTTCTATTGAAATTTGTATCATGTATTTAAATATATTTATAATTACACATTTGTAATGATGAAATTTCCAATTTGAAATGTAGCATTGAATGACACACTACAGTGTGTTATGTTTGTGTTTTAGTATGTTAGTCAACACAGCAAAATAAGTTTATCGTGTTTTTTTAAAACACGATAAAAGGTTACACTTTATTTTAGTATCATTGTTACACATTACATGCACTTACTGTAAAGTATTAACAGTGATTATGCAGAATTACTACACTGTAAAAAAAAATCTGTCAAATATACGGTAAAAAACTGGCAGCTGTGGTTGCCAGAATTCTACCTTAAAAAATACAGTAGCAACATTTTAGGTTTTACGGTTTTAACTTAAATTTACAGTTAAATACCGTAATTTCTTTAACTGATATAATCTTAATATACCACCCTATTAAAGTACTGAAATCTGTTTTGTTCCTTTGAAATACACTGATAACCACCAAATGCAGATGATGATGAGAAAGTCACATGATGAGCCAAAGCCCATCACAAGCAACTTTTAAACAATAGAATATACAGAAGGTGCAGATGCAGTGTCATTCATACAAGCACTAAACACCATCATGGTGAGACTCCTTAAACTGAAATATGATATAAACATTAATTTAACAACATTAGATGTAAGATACAACCCTAATAAACATAACTGATAAGAAAAAACTAAGAAGAAACATAGTTATTTCAAAGAAAAAACGTCAATTTCAAACAGAATTTGAAATGGAACGCAGGGAATTCTGGGAACGTCAGTTTACGGTTTTTCCCTGTAAATTTTACAGGAACTTTCCGTTAACCATGTAACAGGTTTTTACTGTAGCATTTTCACAGTTTTTTACCGTTAAAATCACGATCATTTTTTACAGTGTAGTTACTAACCCTAAACTAAATGCATGTGTAATATGTATTTAGTATATATTATATATTATATTATACGTAATATGTAATATGTAAATATTACTTAGTAATATAAATAAATGCAATAAATATTACCAATGTGTAATAAGGACAACTTAAAAATGACAACAAGGTAACAAGGACAACTTAAAAATGAATTGTAGCCAAAAGTGTTAAGATACTTAGTGTCTTTAAATACACTTAAGTAGCCATTTATTTTATTAATATTATATTATCTGTAAGTAAAGTAGTAGGATGCTTGTGCCTGCCCTGTAGTACAACCTTACTGTTTCATCTCAGATCTTACATTTACCAGTAGCACATATCACATCTGGCACACAATCAAATACGTCATGCTTTGTTAAGTCTCAAACAAATCAATCAACATTTTCCTTGAGCAAAATATGTCAGCAATGCCAAATTAATAGCATGAATACAGTGATGGAAGAAAACAACTAGGGGCATTTCTGCCTTCATCTGAGTCACATGACCCGAGTTACCCTTTAACTCATTGTTAAATGCAGTGCATACAGAAGCCTCTTTCTGTCGCCACAGGAAATTAACACAAGCTTTCTCTACATGCAGTAGATATCTCACACTCTTCGCCCTGTATCTGCGTTTGCTGTGTGTGTGTGTTTGCTTTGCACTCTAGCGTTTGAGGAATACGAGAGAGGGAGAAATGCAGGGTAGACAAAAATACATTACACATATACGTGAACTTGTACGCGCTTGTAGAAAGGCAATAGAATCCTTAGCTATTGAATGAAAGCTGAAGATCTGTCTTCATCCGTTTGTTGATATCAAGACCTCTAGATTTAAAAGACGTGATAAAGCTTGATGTGACATGTCCATTGTTTACCGATGAAATCCAACAGTGCACACAATAATGTTTAATGACAATACACATACTCTGTGTTTACAAATATACTGAAAAGGAAAAACCGGCTTTTGTTGAACACTGTACAGTGCCAAACTACAATAACACAACTTTATTTGGCTGCAGGACTGGACATTTGCTCGAACAAATGTGAGTTTTTTTTTTTTTCACAGGAAGGTTTTCAGATATAATGGTGTGAGATGTAAAGTATGATGAAACACAGAAGCGAACACACTTTCGGCATTCTTTCACAGAATGTGTCGGTGAAGCCACATCACTGCACGGTATCTCAGCACACAGTTGCCATGGCAAAGAAGTCCTACTGGTCTCCAAGGTACCCAAGACTATTGTCTTTGCTTTCATATTTAGATGAAAACATGATTTATTGTAGAGGATACTGGTCTGCTTTGCCATGAAACGGGCAAATATACATTTTTATACGTCTAATATCAGACAAAATGTCTTCATTTACTTGGGGTTTAAAGAATATTCTTAAGTGCAAACTGAATGTAATGTTGTTAGTCACTTAATTCCATCTTAATCAGAATCAGAATCAGAATGAGCTTTATTGCCAGGTATGTTTGCACATACGAGGAATTTGTTTTAGTGACAGTAGCTCCACAGTGCGACAGAATGACAGCAACAGGACCGGACACAGATAATAAAAAATAAAAATAAAATAATGTACAAATATACAAAAATGGACAATGTGCCAAATAGCACAAACACAATATACAAAATAGACAATTCGGTATGTACAGGTATGTTAGGTGCACATTTGAAATGTAATAAGTATGTGTTAAATAAAAAATAAAACATATGATAGTGTTGTGTGTTGCATGTTTATTGTTAAGAGTTCAAGTGTTCATGAGATGGATTGCCTGAGGAAAGAAACTGTTCCTGTGTCTGGTCGTTCTGGTGCTCAGAGCTCTGTAGCATCGACCAGACGGTAACAGTTCAAAGAGGTTGTGTGCTGGGCCCTTTTGCTCACTCTGGATGAGTACAGTTCTTGGAGAGTGGGGAGGGTTGTACCAATGATTTGCTCAGCAGTCCGGACTACCCTCTGTAGTCTTCTGAGGTCAGATTTGGTAGCTGAGCTGAACCAGACAGTTATTGAGGTGCAGAGGATGGATTCAATGATGGCAGAGTAGAACTGTTTCAGCAGCTCCTGTGGCAGGTTGAACTTCCTCAGCTGGTGAAGAAAGTACAACCTCTGATGGGCCTTAATTTATTCCTTTAATTGGAAAATGAAATTGTATGCAACTGCAATTAGCTGAACTTTAGAGTGATTTTTTCTGACTCACCTAAGTACATTTTTATATGTAATTTCATAAATATTTTTATTGTCTTTGCGATATGGTTAAAGTGTACCACCAAATGTGCTTTTCCATTAAAACGTAAATGTCAAGTATTTAAATATTTATTTTAATTACACATTTATAATGATTTAAAATATATTATCTTACATTATAATATAATAGCTTTAAATGTATATTTATAATTAAATGTATAATTAAATAATATATGCACAGTCAAGTATAGTCAATTATAATCAAGCATTTATATACAATAAAGTCTAATATCAGAATAAGCATCTTTAATTTACGTATTTACTTAGAGGTGGAAGAATATGCTTAAGTGCAAATGGACTGTTTTCACACTAATTACTTGTCAATTGCATCAACTAAGAATGTTTTATAGTTTAAATTCATATTAAATGCCATTAGCTTAAATTTGGAGTTGTTTTTCATTTCATAATTGTTTATATTGTCTTTGAAATATGGTTAAAGTGTACTTCCAAATGTACAGACAAGCATTTATACTTAAACTTTTATTTTTGTAAAAATATACTTTTAAGTCATTTCTATTGAAACTTGTATGTCATATATAAATATATTTGTAATTATACATTTCTAATGATAAATTAGTACATTTAAAATGTATAAGCGGGGTGGTGATGGCGCAGTGGATAAGACACATGCCTTTGGTGTGAGAGACCCGGGTTCGAATCCACTGTGAGACACCAATGTGTCCCTGAGCAAGACACTTAACCCCTAGTTGCTCCAGAGGCGTGCGACCTCTGACATATATAGCAATTGTAAGTCGCTTTGGATAAAAGCGTCAGCTAAATGAATAAATGTAAATGTAATAAGCTTTAAATGTAACAATGAATAACACTACAGATAAAATTGTGATCAAGCAATACACACACAGTCATTTATAATCAATATACATATATGTTCAGTTTCAGACATCTTTAACTTATTAACTTAAGTATTATCATCTTTTTCTTCTTACAGATATATATATAAGCTGTGTATGTTTCCAGCAGTGATGGTCCACTATCAAGTGGCAAACGTGACTGTCAGTAGGTGACAGTTTCCATCACACACACCGCATGAGTGAATGTTTACCCTCCAGTGCTGTGGCCATTTTACTATGCAAAACCCTCCCATGAGGTTTGCAGCTGTGGTCTTAGGGGGATGGAAAGTACAGTATACAGACTGCTGTTTGTTCCACACCTGTTTTACATACAACCTGAATTCAGTTCCCCTGATTATGATAACTATTCAATCAATAACTCATACATAAACACATGGCTCACTTTTAAAACTGAGTTATTTTACTCCTATGATTTTATCAGCGGCCGCTCTTGTAGATTTAACCAAAAAGCTTTTAAACACCCAATATGTGACAGTGTGTTTTTCTACATGTAAGACACAGGAAGCATTTAAGCCTGTTGTTAGAAAAAGGCAGAAAGATGCCAATAAAGCAACACAGTTATGAGGCTAACCTCTAACCGCACTCGTATCCATTTTCCAGTACTGCACAGCTGTCATTTGTCGTCTAGCCCACAATTACCAGGGCTCACAAACAAGGATGTGATGTCACTTCCTGTGCTCCGTGATATCACAAACCCAGAAATGGAGAGTCTAATGCTGACGCGTGGAAAGCGGAAACAGCTCTGTCTCGCAGACAATGCTGCAACAAGTCAGATCCTAAAAAAACAGCCATGTGACCTTGCTTACAAGCAGACAAACCAAATGAAAAACGCGCTTATCTGACGAAAGCTGCGTTTGATTGCTTTCCACCACTGCTAGTTAATGTTTTTTAAAATGATTTTATAAGGAAATAGAAATAGGCATGTCTGACTCAATTTACAGATTTAAAAGTTCAAAATGACACCTCCAATAAAATCCTGTCTTTAGTCACAATCTAAAGCACCAGAGTTGAAAAGGAATATTCTTTCTCCGCTTACAGTGATACTGAACAACATTTCAGCTCGTATCATATTAATACTTAACCAAATGTTGTGTAACTTGTCTTTAAAAGTACCAAAGAAAAGTATTTAGGGCAAATAATGCTATTGCATTTGCTCTGTGATGAAAGGCCAAGGTGACTAACAGCTTCAGAGTATGGAAACTTTGACGTGACAGAGGTGAAATAGTCGTCTGACTGGTTGTGATTGGATTGCAGTGAAGTGCAGGACAAGTGTCTGCATGCTCTCTGGTCCTACACATGTCAGGGCTGTCTCTCCGCACGCCTGAAAGGCTCATTATTTCAGAGAAATGCTAATCTGAAACTCAACAGGTGACGGTGGTATAGCCTGCTGTTTAAGTGCATTACAATGACTGGACGTGAATATTAAAAAGTTAAGTATTTTCAAAAACAACTTTGCTTTTGAGCGTGATTCATATCAACATGTTCCCGACTAGTTGTTTCACAGCCTAAAGCCCTTTACTGCCAATAAAACGGCACAGTGTTGGGCAATATCAGTCAATCTCCGTGGTGTGAATATAAACGTCCCCACCAGACCTAGCTATAGCCCCCTCTGAATTAGACGGTAAATCCTTGTATAATTCTAGCAGAATAAACGCCCACCAATAATATGCCGCCGGCTCACGCTCTTTATTGGCATCATATTTCCCCCTCTGATTACGCAATAATCTGAGATAGAAGATTTATGATGGCTGGGAATTGGCGCTCGGTTGAGATGGAAACTACAAAGTTTTATCTAAAACCCTGTGTTTTAGTATTCCCTGAAAGCATGCTTGCTGAGTATTGTTGATTAAAAAAAAAAAAAAAATTGGATGTGCTGTTGATACATTTGCTTGAGGAATCTTCCGGTCAGAAATATTCAACAACATTTCAGAAATTGGAAATGACACATATATACGTATATATATATATATATATACATATACATCCAACAATGTAAGACACAACTAGGAAGAAAAAAAAGAAAAAGTAAATAAATAAATGAATAATAAAAAGGCACAAGAAAGAATCAAGACAAACAGGTAGCAGATGAAGACATCAAAGAAGAACACAAATAATAAATATTTTTACTGACTTTAAAAAAAAAAAAAAGTTATATTTCACAAACTAGATCTCTTAGATCTCGAGAACTTACGTTTAATCGATTTACATGTATGAATATTATTTTTACCCACATGTTAGTACCATAGTACAGTGACAGTGCCAGAAGATAATACCATGGTACTTTAATATATACCATGGTACTCTTTAATTAGCATATTCATGCACCATGGGATTTATTCAAATGATGCTATTAAAACAATTAAGATAAAAATTAAGGATATTAATTAAAATTATCTTTATTTAAAATTTTTAAATATATATATTATTCATTATAATAAATAATTACACTTTTTATTATTTAAATTCAATTTAATTCATTTTACTTAATTGTTGCTGGACAGCAATGATATGAGATTAAACGGAGAGCAAAAGAAGACTTTTGCATTGTCCTTTTCAGATCTGTCTCCCTTGAAAAGACCCTTGTAATATTAAATGTCTACTTTAGAGTATCAGAATAATTTTAATAATATCTCACTAAGATATCAAAGACAAATGTTTTCAAATGTGTCTAATCAAATTCTCCAAAATACAAATAATCCGATCTTTGCTGTCCGAATGAATTTTCCAGCTCTGTATTCTTACTGTATATCAGCAGTTCTCTCATTCACTACTATTTTTCTGTGCAGTATTTGAAGAAACATAGCTGAGAACTCCTGAGCAGAGCAGCCTGTAAGCAATACAGTTTGCCCCTGGGATGGGTTTATCATGGTACATCGTAAAGTAGTGTTACTTTTTTGGAAGTTTTAATGGTTATAGTTTGGCAGCTGCTTAGCAAGGTCAAAGTTCAGAGGTTAAGTTGTTAACTCTGTTTGTTGAAAGCATAAGGAACGGCAGAGGACTTTGTAGGCCAACTGAAGAATGGGATGCACAGGAAAGAATAAGAGCTCGAGTCAGAGTCAGAGTCAGAGGGAGGTGTGGGAGGCTGGAGCCAATCCAGGGGAAATCCAGCTCCACATGGCAGAGCTCAGCCTCGGCTACAGTCAAGCAAACACACAGGGAATTTTATACAGTACACTGTTCATCAGCATAAAACAGCCGCCTCATAGGCCAATAACAAATTAAAGTCCTCTATAAATATGAAACTACCGTAACTATCTCAGCCCATATTAAGTCTAAAATGGCTCTAGGAGTAATTTCGCTGTATGCCGTTTTGCTGGCTGAATTCGGTAACAGTGTTTAATAAAATTTGTGTGTTATAGCAGTGAGGCAATAGCCTCAAGATTGCAATGGCTGTTTAGAGACTACTTTAACCAAGGTTATTTTTCATTGATACGTAATATGTTGACATGATGGATACACTGTCACAACGTGTTTATGAGGAGACTCTCAAGTGTAACGGCAGAGTAAACAATCTAAGCTGCATTTGAGGTACCTTATCCCTTTAAGTGAGCTTGGACCATTCCAGATGTCTCTGTAATAGGAACATAGCATGCCATAAAATAAAAATTCACTGTTGAAAGATCTTTCTAGAAAGAGTTCACCTAAAATTCACAGCAATTTAGTCATTATTCGGTCAAAATCACATCTGATTTATGCGTCTGCATATTTAAAGTTGAAATGGCAAGACTTGTCACAGGCCAGGTTTGCTGCTGTGGCTCAAACAGCAGAGCAACACCAAGTTCATGAGCTCAAACTCATGAACAGTTTAAAAGCTGTGGAAGTAGTTTTGGTTGAAAATATCTGCCTAATGTGACTGTGGCAAGTTGAATTTGAATATGCAAATGAGAGCTGTGGCAGAGCACAGGATTTTCAGCGAATGAAGCATATACATTTTTATTTACTTAAATCCATGATATTTCTTCAAAGGTGTTGGGATAGTGTAGGAGTATTATGGACAATATTTATGCTAGTTTAAGATGCTTTTTGGCCTTTCTGGTGCTTTCTGGTCCCGTTTACTATAATTCAAGTCAAATCAAGTCACCTTTATTTCCATATAAAATACAGATGGTCTCAAAGCAGCTTCACAGCGATAAACAGAAAAAGAAAAGAATAAATGATAGAAACTCAACTATAGAGGCAATTCAGATTCTGCGTCATTATTTAGCTCAAATCAGTTTAGTGTTGGTTCAGTTTAGATCAATAACAGGGTAGTTAATCAGTTTGAAAAGTTCAATAAGCAGTTCTACAGTATAGCCATGTTATTTAAATTGAGTAAATGTTAATTCAATTCAGTTCAATATCAGTGTCGATGTTGCAAGATGTGATTCAGCTGTAAAGCAACTCTCTAGAAGACAACAATAGCAACATCATCCAGTTTAATTCAGTTCAAGTTTTGTTCTTATCCAATGGTTTGAGTCAGTGAGATCAATTTACTATAAATTACTGAATAATTACAATAAATTAGTGAAAGTTGAGTGTCTTTCAGGCCCAAACTAAGTAAGCCAGTGTTCGGTTTAGTGCTGGTTCAGTTTACGCATCTCTTGTCTCCACAAAATATCAACTTTTATGTTCCCGCAGATAAAAAAGTCACACAAGTTTGGATTACATGAGGGTGCATAAATGGTGATTGGACTATTCCTTTATAAAAACAAAGGCAGAAGACTCTTTGCAAGAATATGTACTGATATTAGCCTCAGACACTGTGACAGCAGAGTAACACAGTCCCCTCAGTCAGGTCCATTACTGCAATCTGCTCTGTGCTGCTGAAGGAGTCTACATCTGGCTATTTATAGAGTGACTTTTGCTTTCTTTACTCACAGACAATGAGGTCTAATCTGCTTTCTTAAAGGCTCCGCTGACCCAATTGCCTTTATTCATGTATAGACAACAGTTCAAAGAGAAGGGAATTCAGATACATAGTAAAAGGGAAGGATGGATCTGGGGTATGTGTGGCTTCTCCCAATCAAAGTTAAATATATGGAGATACACACATTAAAATATTAAAACAACAACAACAACAATCAGATAACTATGAGTCTGTTTGCATAAATGTGACTCAACTGCCTCCTGTAACAAATGTCAGTGTGTCTATAATTAGCTTGATAATGATGTTTAAATTAATAGTGCAGTGTTTAGTATGTGACACCACAGCATAACTCTTTAGATTATAATTTACTTTCAGATTGATTTAAAAAAATAATTTTATGTAGAGGAGTAAGATTTAAAAGGTAATTGTCAAACTCTTTTGAGTTCAAGTCAGTTCTGTACATTCTATGCACACACACACACGCACGCACACACACACACACACACACACACACACACACACACACACACACACACACACACACACACACACACACACACACACACACACACACACACACACACACACACACACACACACAAAACATAACTTTTTATTTAAAGGCTTTAAGCACAATATAAACAGTGAAACACCAAACTTATCTCAGTATATTATATTTTGGTACATTTTGAACATTTAAGCCAACATACAAAACACTGCTGAGAAAACACATTTGTGTATTTGAACTTTTGACTCAAAACCATGATCCCTTGAGTCAACTTCCTCTGCACACACAAATACACATACATATGGTCAGATTCTCTACACATTTATCATGAAATTTCCATGATTCAATCCACTCCATAATTTCCATCACATGTCTTGTGAATTTCATGATCGATAAAGCATAAACCTAAAATCCTGCATGTGTTGAAGTGCACCTATGCAGATAGTTATAGAGTCTTCAGTTCTCTGAATGATCAGAGAGATTAACTAACATGCCAAACCTAACCTCAATAAACAAATCTACGACATGTTTTACACTCCCAGTGGTTAAAACACCCAAACACCATTGTTTGAACTATTTATTTTAGTCTTTTGAAGCCCCTATATTTAGACACTGTGGCTTCAGAACAGCATGGAAAAGGTGACTGAATTTGTTTTTGCTGCAACATTTCCTGTGTGTCGCGAGGAGAGGAAAACCACACGCGCAGTGACGCTGCAGCTGAGAAGACAGAAAGGGCAAGTCAGAGGCGTGGAAAACTAGATAGCAGGAAGTAACGAAAAAAAAAAAACTGAGCGACAGACTGAACTCAGCTCTTGTTTTATTAATCTGGTCTAAAAAGGACACTCCCTTTTAAAGTGAGAAGCCAGAACCAAACAGGACAAGGCAGATAATGTTTGAATGGATTCAGAGAGAGTTACAAAAGAGCTTTTTTTTTCTAGACATGCTTGCAAAAAGAGTTTAAGATTTGTTAGCTGAGCCAAGAAAGAAAATGTTCAAGTTGGTTAGATTTATGCTTCAAATGAGAAAATAATTTGCTAATGGATTAATAAAAATACAGATAATTCAAGGTGAAAACAAGTCATCATGTTTTAAGGTATTTTAAGTTCCAATTCTCGCTATTAACAAAAGATTAACTACAACTTTTGTCTCAATATACTTAATTTGCTGCTTATTAATAGTTAGTAGGGTAGTTAAATTTAGCAATTGGGTAGGATTAGGGATGTAGAATATGGTTGTGCAGAATTTGTGCTTTATGAGTACTAATAAACAGACAATATGTATAATAGGCATGCTATTAAAGCTAAGGATGAGAATTGGTCCCTATATTAAAGTGTTACCATAATATCTTAAGCAATTTTCACTGGGAAACAAGACAAAAATACAGATTAAGACCTTAAAAAAAAAAAAAGTTAGCTGACCCCTCACTCCTCGAACAAAAAGAGATTTAAGCACATTAAAGCAATGATCAGAAAGTTTTAAAGCAAGTTTTTTATATATATATAATAATTTGAGAACTCCATGTTAAAACACAAAAATGCATATATAAAGAACAAAATCACAATGGGTCTAGTTTTTGTTTTTAACAGTATTATTTCACTGAAATCTAGTGTATGACACAATAATATGTCCTATTTTTCAGCAAATAAGTCAGAATACAGTACATCAATGCAATTGGGTAGGAATCTATCAATCAATAAAGACAATGTAAAATACAGTTTTGGTTGGTAGAATATTTATGGCGGGAAAATTAACTACTTTAAAACTAATTTTAGTAAGGAACTGAAATTTAGGCTTATACAAAGTTCTGGCATGAAACTCCAGATGGTGCAGTCTGATAGACCTAACTCAGTATGACATAATGGCATCATTATCACATGTCACAGCTGATTGGTTCTCTCCTGTACCGGTAGCCAATGAGCTCGCTGATCAACATTCAAACATTTGGCTAATGCTTGTTGTTTCAGTTGCAGCGCACTTCAGAAACCCTCCACCTTCTCCAGCTCCACCTGTATGGATCTGCTACGAGGTGATCATGTATGCTATGGGGGTTATTCCATATGTTATACTATATGTGCAGCAGCAGTATTTCTTACATACAGCAGCGTGTTGTGGTTGTATTGGCAGTAGCAAGTCTCGGTACTTGCTCTGCCGCAGAAGAAGCAGCAGCGTAGAAGATCTATTCCGCCAAGACCAAACACATTAACACTGTCATCTACATTAACATGCCAAACCCTCAGAGAGTTGTCATGACAGAGGTTGATTTGACAGAGGCAGTAATGTACTGTACTGTACTATGGAAAAAATATATTTTTGATAATAAAGTTGTAAACAAAACAAAGATTACTGGAGTATGTTTTACTATAAAATATTGGTCACAGGTTATTTTTTACTTTAACGTCCAGTTATCACTATTAATTAACTATTAACTATGACTTATGCCTCAATAAACTTTTAATTTGCTGCTTATTAATAGTTAGTAAGGTAGTTGTTACGTTTAGGTATTGGGTAGGATTAAGAGATCTAAAATATCATGCAGAATAGACATTAATGTGCTTTATTAGTACTAATAAACAGCCAATATGCTAGTAATATGTATGTTAATTAATAATGAGAACTATTAGCACTAAAGTGTTACCAAAAAACAAATAGTTTGGTTACACTATTTTAGGATATTTAGTATTAGCATACATATTACTACAATTTTAGCCATTTATTAGTAGTAATTAAGCACATATTAATGCCTTATTCTACATGACCTTATTCTACATCCCTAATCCTACCCAATACCTAAACTTAACTACCTTACTAAATATTAATAAGCAGCAAATTAGGAGTTTATTGAGGGAAAAGTCGTGGGTGATTGTGAATAAGTGTTCCCTATTCTAAAGTGTTACCAAGAGTTTTTCTACTTCAAAATTTCACCTCAATGTGTTACTTGGCACTTCTTTATAACTGTTTGTGAAATTTACTAGCAACGTGTTTCTGCATCATTTATTATTTCAGTGTAATGCATTTTTTTTGTCTCTTTAGAAATTAGGAAACAAATCAGCTGACTTGGTGTCTCTAAGTAGAAAACCACCAGTGTGAAACTGAAAGATGTGTGTGTGTGTTAACTATAAGGATATGGTCTAATCAACCAGGAAGTAACAGTGGAGCACATCCTCATAGCTCAGGCAAAGGAAAGAGACTTTCCATTGGCTTGTGTTTCTGCAACAGACATTTTCCACATCTCATTAACCACTGACCTCTTTCTTCAGGATATCCTCGTGATGAACCAAGCTTTCTCTACAGGAACATCCACAGAAGCTCATAGAGGGCTAGTATATTGATTGGCAAGGTCTAAACTATTTGAACACATAAGTCGCACTAAAAACATGTGAATTTCATGACATTAGATAACGGGATGTCTTTAGAAGTCTTCAGAATGGTAAAATCTTCATCCATAGGGTTGCTATGGGGACAAAAGCAGAGCTGCTTCCATAAAGAGAAGCATCTAAAGAGCATTGCTGGCAATGTTGGCAAGTCCCAAACCTCTTATTCATTTCCTCCCTCTGGGGTCACTATAGGTCACCTGCTTTTTCATTGCGGCTGCTGTGGTTTTGGTGTTTCATCTGCTTCTTCTCTACTAAATGTGTGCCCTGCAGACGCTGTCCACCCTGGTAGGGACCAGTCGCTCCTCCTTGCATCAGCTGTGACACAGTCAGGCCTCCGTATGGCTGGAGGTCGTAAGGCCACCTCAGCTCAGGTGAAGTGTTCCCGCTGCTCCTGGCGAGAGCTGTTCAATATGCCTGCTGTATTTCTGATGACACCTGACCACGGTAGCGATAGTGAAGTAGGAGACAGTGATGCCCAGGGGAACAAGAGCAGCTGGATGGATGTCAAGGCCATGTTTACACACACACACACACTGCTGCCAGCGCAGGTCACTACAATTCAATGCTGCCTGGAAAACATTGAGAAGAGACATCAAGCTCAAGTCTAGAAAAAAGGCTTTTCTCAAGAAACTGTGAGTGTCTGCTTGCGCAAAAATACGTTTTTCCTTTTATTGCTTTTCTAAAATGTTCTTCTTGGGTATTTATAAGCAGTTGCTTGCTCGACCATGTCATAAGGGCCGAAAATATATCACGTTATATATACACTACCAGTTAAAAGTTTGTGGTCAGGGTTTTTTTTTTATTGATACTTTTATTTAGCATATGATTAAATTGATCAGAAGTGACAGAAGGGACATTTATAATAACACAAAAAGGTTTCTGTTTCAAATAAATGCTGTTCTTTTGAACTTTTTGTTTATCAGAGAATCCCAAAAGAAATGTATCATGTTTTTCACAAAAATATTAAGCAGTACCCCATGTTTTCCACACTGATAATAACAAGAAATGTTTATTGAGCAGCAAATCAGCATATTAGAATGATTAAAAATCAGGTAAATAAAAATGTATGTTAACCATATCATATAATATTGAGAAAAACTTGTATTTTTACTTCTAATATAAATATATAAAAATATAATACTGTAAAAAAAAAAATCTTTGGAAGTAAATTAGTATGTCAATTTACAATTAATTATAATTTACAATTAAAATCTATATAATATTCAACAAGAAAAATCCACATACTTTTACAATGTTATTTTTATTTATTAACTTATTTATTTGCTTATTCTGTTTAAAGTAAAAAATATTAGCCGCCTCATAATTTAAAGTAAAAAAAGATACAAAGCAGATTTTGGTATTTGGTTGGTATATTAACATTCATAATTCAAAGAAATATAAAAATGTAAGTTGTAAATTTACATTAAGGACTTTTTTAAACAACAACAAGAAATCTAAAATAGATACTGCACTTTTAAAATTGTATTTATGAGAGAATTCAGTCACTTTATTTTTATGTCCAGTTCTCGCTATTAACAAACCAATAACCAATAGTTATTAAGGTAGCTATTAAGTTTAGTTATTGGGTAGGATTAGGGATGTAGAATATGGTCATGCAGAATATGTGCTTTATAAGTATTAATAAACAGAAAATATGTTAATAAAAGACATGCTAATAAACAACTAGTTCATAGTGAGAATTGGTCTCTATACTAAAGTGCTACCGAGAATTCTACTGTATTTTTACTGTAGACGTCTTTGAAAAACATTAACAAATCTAAAGAAATAAACCATCTTTTAAGATCTTTAAAAGAAGCTCAGAAGTGATGCAGAATGAACAGTTTTTCTAACCCACACCTTTCCTCACACTGAAGTTAGACAGACACTTCAAATGACCTCCTTTATTTCATCTCCTCCTGTGATTTTTTTTTTTTATAAATGAATGCCATTACGTACTGCTAACTCACGTTAGATGCAGCTCCAAAGCGGAGATTTGATGTTTATAAAAGGGCGAGAGATTAATGCAGACAAACATAATCTGACTCACTTAAAAACTCAGACATAACAAAGAAGTATTATATTAAAATAAAACACAAGAAAACTTGCAGAAAGCGTACATAGACTGTAGTGTGACCCCAGGCACAATAACACCAAATATGTGGGGCGTACTGTATTTTCATAAAGACTTGTTTGGCAAGCTGTCTGAAAGGGTTAGAGAGTGTTTATCTTCTCAAACTTTAACACCTCAACGTCTGACAGGAACATTAAGAGATCTTAATATCAATTACGAACTCCAGAGAATCGAACATCAACATGTCAAATGAAGATGCTTTTATATGTTACACTATAACACTGTGGCTTTGTTCTCCTCTGGCCAGGATATTATTGTTTATTTATTGTTTACTTATTGTTTTAATTAAGATTTTAAATGTATAAATGTATCATATTTCTATTTTTATATTGTTGCAATTTCTAACAATAATAGTATTATGTAGTTCGGGATTTTATTATATTTTTAGTTATTTGTTTTATTTGAAGTTTTATTGTATTTTAAGTTGAGGTCTTCACTGGGGATATGTCCCAGGGGCTCATCCAGGTGTCCAGCCTCCGCCGACTATCAGGGCCACATACATCATCTCCCGGTGCCGATCCACTATCTGATCCGGACACGGACTGAGAAACAGTATAGAAACAGACAAATATTAGCGTAGATGCCATTCTTCTTATGATGTAACGAGTACATCATGTGTTATGGGGAGTGTCCCCGGTTCCGGTTGATCTAATTAATGCAGCCTAACAATCCTTTAACGGATTTGAATAATAGAAGCATATTAGTGTGTCTAAGCCAGGTTAAAGAAATGTGTCTTTAATCTAGATTTAAACTGACAGAGTGTGTCTGCCTCCCGAACAGTATTAGGCAGATTGTTCCAGAGTTTGGGTGCTAAATAGGAAAAGGATCTGTCGCCCGCAGTCGATTTTGATATTCTAGGTATTATCAAATGGCCAGAGTTTTGAGAACGCAGCAGACGTGGAGGACTATAATGTGATAAGAGCTTGCTCAAGTACTGAGGAGCTAAGCCATTCAGGGCTTTATAAGTAATTAACAAGATTTTAAAATCTATACGATGTTTGATGGGGAGCCAATACTTCCTGGTTCTAGTAAGGACTCTAGCTGCTGCATTTTGGACCAACTGTAATTTGTTGATCAAGCGTGCAGAACAACCACCCAATAAAACATTACAACAGTCTAACCTTGAGGTCATAAACGCATGAATTAGTATTTCTGCATTTGACGTTGAGAGCATAGGTCGCAATTTAGATATGTTTTTGAGATGGAAAAACGCAGTTGCAGATGCTAGAAACATTGCTTTCAAATGAAAGATTGCTATCAAACAACACACCTAGGTTCCTAACTGATGACGAAGAATCGACAGAGCAGCCGTCAAGTGTTAGATAGTGATCTAGGTTATTACATGTGGGTTTTTTAGGTCTGATAATTAACACCTCTGTTTTTTCAGAATTTAGCAGTAAGAAGTTATTCGTCATCCAGTTGTTTATATCGACTATGCATTCCATTAGCTTCTCAATTTGGTGTGTTTCACTGGGCCGCAAAGAAATATGATTATCATCAGCATAACAGTGAAAGCTAACACAATGTCTCCTGATAATATCTCCCGAGGGTAACATGTAAAGCGTGAAAAGTAACGGCCCTAGTACTGAGCCTTGAGGTACTCCATACTGCACTTGTGATCGATATGATACCTCTTCATTCACTGCTACGAACTGATGGCGTTCAGATCAGTACGACTTGAACCATGCTAATGCACTTCCACTAATGCCAACAAAGTGTTCTAGTCTATTTAAAAGAATGTTGTGGTCGATAGTGTCGAACGCAGCGCTAAGATCCAGTAGAACTAATAAAGAGATACAACCACGATCAGATGATAGAACCAGGTCATTTGTAACTCTAATGAGAGCAGTCTCAGTACTATGATACGGTCTAAATCCTGACTCGAAATCCTCACAAATACTATTTTTCTCTAAAAAGCTATATAATTGCGAGGATACTACCTTTTCTAGTATCTTTGACAGAAAAGGGAGATTTGAGATTGGTCTGTTGGGGTCAAGTTGTGGTTTTTTAATGAGAGGCTTAATAACAGCCAATTTGAAGGTTTTGGGGACATATCCTAATGACAATGATGAGTTAATAATAGCCAAAAGAGGATCTATGACTTCTGGAAGCAGCTCTTTTAGTAGTTTAGATGGAATAGGGTCTAACATACATGCTGTTGGTTTAGATGATTTAACAAATTTGTACAATTCTTCCTCCCCTATAGTAGAGAATGAGTGGAATTGTTCCTCAGGGGATCTATAGTGCACTATCTGATGCGATATTGTAGCTGACGGCTGCATGGTTACAATTTTATCTCTGATAGAATCGATCTTGGAAGTAAAGTAGTTCATAAAGTCATTACTGCTGTGCTCTTGGGAAATGCCAACACCTGTTGACGCTTTATTTTTCGTTAATTTAGTGACTGTATTGAATAAATCCCGCGGGTTATGTTTGTTTTCTTCTAGAAGAAACGAAAAGTAATCAGATCTAGCAGTTTTTAATTCTTTTCTGTAGGACAGGGTACTTTCCCGCCAGGCTATACGAAATACCTCTAGTTTTGTTTTCCTCCATCTGCGCTCCATTTTCCGGGCTGCTCTCTTTAAGGTGCGAGTGTGCTCATTATACCACGGAGTCTGACTATTTTCTTTGATCTTCCTTAAGCGTAAAGGAGCAACTGTATCTAAAGTGCTAGAAAAGAGAGAGTCCATAGTTTCTGTTATATCATCAAGTTTTTCTGCGCTGTTGGATATGCTGAGGAATTAAGATAAACCAGGAAGATTACTTACAAAGCAGTCTTTTGTGGTAGAAGTGATGGTTCTACGATACTTGTAACAAGGAGTAGAATTGACAGTTTTAGCTATATGGAGTTTACAAAAGACTAGATAATGATCTGAGATATCATCGCTTTGCTGCAGAATTTCAACACCACTAACATCAATTCCATGTGACAGTATTAAATCTAGAGTATGATTTCGACAATGAGTAGGTCCGGAAACGTGTTGTCTAACCCCAATAGAGTTCAGAATGTCTATGAATGCTGATCCTAATGCATCTTTTTCATTATCGACATGGATATTAAAATCGCCAACAATTAAGGCTTTATCTGCAGCCAGTACTAACTCAGATAGAAAATCAGCAAATTCTTTAATAAATTCTGTGTGGTGCCCTGGTGGCCTGTATACAGTAGCCAGTACAAACATCGCAGGGGATTGATCACTAACACGTGTTTCTCTAGATAATGTTATATGCAGCACCATAACTTCAAACGAGTTATACTTAAAGCCTGCCCTCCGAGAAATACTGAGAATATTGCTATAAATTGTAACAACCCTTTATCTTTTGGACGTGGTTAATTTTTATAGCAGTAATCTTGGGGGGTGGACTCATTTAAAGTAATGCATTCATTTGGTTTTAGCCAAGTTTCTGTCAAACAGAGCAAATCTAGATTATTATCATTGATCAAACTATTTACAAAAAGTGCTTTTGTAGAAAGTTGACCTGATATTCAGTAAGCCAAGCTTTATCAATTGTTTCTCTGTATTGCAAACATTTTTTATTTGTTGAACATCAATTATATTGTTACTCTTACATTGATTTGGATGTTTTCTGTATTTTCTAGTTCTGGGAACAGACACAGTCTCTGTAGTGTGATATCTAGGTGAAAGTCTCTATGTGCTGAGAATTAACTGACTTCTGTGACGTGAGGCGGCTAGCATACGGTCGGTTTAATCAGTCTATCTGCTTCCTGACCAGGGCCCCAGTTAGTCAAGTATGAACTCTAAGACTATGTGCCATATTTATAGAGAGAAGAGCGGCACCACCCCAGGAGGGATGAACACCATCTCTTTTCAACAGGTCAGGTCTACCCCAAAAACTCGTACAATTGTCTATAAAGTCTATGTTATTCTGCAGGCACCCCTTAGACATCCAGCCATTGAGTGACGACAGTCTGCTATGAATCAAAGGTGTTGACCTTTGGGCTGGGAACATATGAGGAGGAGGAATAAGCATACAATGCAATATTTAATTATAAATAAATAAATGTCAAGTGCATATTGCAAAAGTGAGTCACACAGAAATGGAAGATTAACATATTGCAAAGCACAAAAATGAAAGGCCACACATTCTACATGCAAGTCATCATTATTTTTGGAGTTGGAGGAAGGTGACATGGTTAAGGTTCTTGTTAAAAGCAAGACCAGTAAGTGCCTCGGGTTCTTGTTCCACATTGGTTACAAACCAGAGTTTAAAAACACAGCTATACGTACCAAACAAGATCTGATCTTGAAAGTTAAAGGGGGGGGAGGGGTGTAGAAGCAATGGTGGTGTGTTTTGAACTTACCTGTGACAGCCGTGAGTTTTGCAAAGAAAGTTGACGATGTGCCTTATTTCTGTCTGAATAAATTTTCCTCCTGGATCCGCACACACAACTCTTTAAGTAAAATGTCAAGGTGCATCTTTTATGCTTTACTACTGATGTTCCTCACATCTCTGAGACTCTATCAGCAGAAAGCTCACAAGAACTACAGCATATACTGCGAGAATGAAAAACACGCTCACACATAAATGGATCATTGTCTTTTATCGGTCTATTGATTGATAGGTTCTGATAAAAGTCTTTCTTTTGCATCATTTTCCTGTGAACGTGAAGAGTAACCCAGCAAGTCTGAGTTCCTCCATGTCTTTGTTCCTATTTAAAAACACTGTGCAGAGAACAGCAAAATAAAAGGGGGTATAGCATTTGAAATATTGAAGAAGACGAGGAAAAAAAAGTGGTGTTGTCAATAATTCATCTGCTTGATACAAAAGGAACTTTGTGTTAGAGAGATTTACGAGCTATGACTAAGGAAAGTACAGATGTCTGAAGGAATGTTGTGGACTTCGGTGTGCTATAGATGGCATTTCTGTGTACAATACATGCCTAAAAGAAGATGTTTTTAAAAATAATTGGAATGTCCAACAGGTAAGTCATTTATATATCAGCGGTAGAAGATGCCATTAGCGTTCACGCAGAGTTTACCCCATGTCAACACTGTAGTTTCATAGTCCCACATCGCTCTGAAAAGGTCAACCCATGAGTCACTGTCCACCAAAAGCCCCACATCTTAAACAATGTGCTGTGTATTTTGGTTTTATGTATACAAACAATTCGCATGTCGCCCACAATGAACAGCTAATCTTGTGTACCGTAGCTGTCAGTCCAGTAGTGCGGCAGGAAAGTGGCAAAACACACCCACCTGGGGAAAGTTTGAGTCCTGCTGTACACTGATCACCTGCAATAATGTGATAGTGAAAGTGTGTGGGTTAAATGTAACAGTGTGCTACATTCAAAATGCTGACTACATCGATCTATCTATTGCCGAGTATATAGTCAAGTCAAGTCCCCTTTATTTATATAGCGCTTTTTACTATGTAAATTGTGTCAAAGCAACTGCACAATATCAAAAAAGGAAATTAGTGTGTCAATAATGTAAAATGAAACGTTTTAAAGAAAAAAAAGTTTTTAATTTAAAGGCATTTCATTATTCAATTCAGTGATGTCATCATCCAGCTCAGTTCAGTAGTGTCTATCTATCATTGGTTTGGTTAGTGGTGTCAGCAAACAGCAGTGTTTTGTGCAGCACTAGTGGTTATGATGAACACTCAGATGGTGATTGGTAGCTCTCAAGCAAATCATCTCTGCTAATAGCCAGAGAGTGTTTTTTATGAGGTTATATAAATTGGATGCTTTTAATGACTTATTATCTGCTGTCAATGATCTATTAAATTACTCATTCCATCCTATTTCTGTCCTCCCTTTAATTGTAGCACAATATAAATTTCTACAATGTCATTTCTGCCCCAGGGGCATGGTAACAAGCTGTGAAATTAATCATGACTTGTGTAGTTTAAGCAGAAGTGGGGATTGTGTTGGGCAGGCAGAGTGTTAGTGACAAAGTCTCATGCTGGGCGAGACTTTCCTCTCTAGTCTTGGGCAGTTTTCTTTTACTTCTAAACTCAGGCCATTATCCAAGTTTCTCGTGTGATTGTTTGAATTAATGGCAGATAAGATATTTCCAGAAAAGCTTCTTCTGACTTAGGCATTCAGTTACAAGTCAAGCCATCATAAACACGCCGGCATTGAGGTTAAAGTGTCTTGTGCTGTGTGTTAGTAGAAAGAGCACCCCCTATTGGTAAGAGGATATGTTTTGATGTGTTGCTTTTTCATCTGCCCCTTTTAGCGTGATTGCTCATTGCTATTCAAGGTGTAATGATACCTACTAAATATGTTGCTCCAAAGCCATAACTGAATACAATTTGCCATGGAAAATTAACACAGCAAATCAGTGAGATGAAATGTCCAAACCAGCCAAGCGTTTCTCATAATGCAGGTGTTGCACAGGAAATCCCATATCTGGAGTTTAGACTGATACGGCTGATCATGTTTCAGGGTGGGTGTGCTAATTGTTGGAAACCGCATGATGGACTCCAGATGCATGTTTAATAATATGAAATAATGTGAGTCTCCATGTGTGTTTCTAGCGCTTGCAGATGTTACTGATAACACCTGTAAGTGCTAAATAAAGAATGGCACATGGCTGCTTTCGTGTGCTCTGGACAAAATGCTTTGCTTCAGTAATATATATTTAAATGGCATATAAAAAGGCTTATAAAATGCATAGCCGTGGTTCTTAACGCTGATTAATATAGCCGTCCACTTGTGCTAAAATAGTCATGACGCAAAACACCTGGGCCCGTATTCCTAAAGATTCTAAGAATCCTTTTAGAGAGCTCCTAATTTAGCTTAAAAATTTCTAACTAGGAGTCTTAGCTTAAAAGTGATTCAGGACCAATCTGAGAGCAACTCGGAGCGAGGAAAAGACAAACACTTTTATCTTTTGATAAAAGAACAGTGACTGGAACTAAACCTTCAGACACACAACTCATATCTGCATCTCTGTGAGTTACTGAAACCACTAGACACATACAGTATGTGTGGTGCAGAGCAGCTTTTTCGCACCGTATGACATGACAGACAACTTTAGAATAGGGACCAATTCCTAATATTAACTAGTTGCTTAACAACTACCTTACTAACTATTAAAAAGCAGCAAATAAGGAGTTTATTTAAGCAAAAGTTGTAGTTAATGGTTTGTTAAAAGTGTGAATTGGACCTTAAAATAAAATGTGATCCAGACATCTAGTTGTCCATTACGGTTCCGTTCACACAGCAAAACTTCGCTGAAAATACAATTGTGAGTCCTGAAAATTTACAGGTGTGAGTTCAGTTATAGAATGCAGTTGTCACTCCCGTAAATAAAAACTTCAACCATTGCCAGTGATCGTTGCCTTTAATATAGGACCAAGAGCTGTCAATGACATCAGACTCTGATTGTCCTCATATCTTGCGACGGTTTAATTAGTAAAGAGTAGTATCTCGTTTAGTGCTGGGCCAGCGACTGGGGTTAATGTTTATCTTAGCTTACAGCTCCTCTTCTTCTCAGGCACGTTAATGATGCTCTGCACTGAAATGACCCAAAGGATAACCCAATTACGCTTGGACCTCAGGGACAATGGCCTCTCTAGAAAAATCAGCATAACTTGATCGCTAGGAACACGGAAACCGTGCCTTTGTACAAATTAATTACGTTGTTTGTTAAAAAGTTGCCGTCGAGCCTTTATTCTTTGACAGCTCTGTGTTTTCTAGCCAGAGGAAGTACCCTAGGGTGCCAACGTCTTTTGTCATTAGTGACTTGATTTGACTTCAAAGCATGGTGCTAACTTTAACCTCTGTTAGATGACGATCAAGAACGCGATATATGAACTCTTGGTGAAATTACATTCTGACACTTGCAGCACTCTCTCCGTTCCTTGACTGACTGAATGGAAAGCAGTCAGGGTGGAATGAAGACATTTCTTGTGTGAACCTTTTGTCCTGAGGGACTGAGTCACTAAAGCCCATCTCATCTCCCTGTCCTTTGCGCTTAGTTGCCTTGGAAACCCAGAGGTAACTACTCCGAGGCTCGGAAACAGGAGCGCAATATTGACTTGGTGTCGGAATGCTCTACACAAGATCATCAGTCACATCACATTCCTCCAAACACAAACTCAATGGGCTCCATTATTCTTTCGCTCTTCAAAGCGCACGGCTTGCTTGAAATAAGTCACCAACTGGTATTTTTCACGTGAAACGCTCCAGGTTCTGGCAGCACAATGTTCAGCGTGACTGAAGGAAATGGAAACCCTGAACGTTCATCCTTTCTAGGAGTTGTTCTGTAGAGCTTGAGGAGAAGACGTATATGTTTTATTGATTTACCGCGAAAACACACATGCATGAGTTTCATTGTAACTCGTCCTCCACCGTGCCATCACAGAAAGACTCATGTTTATGAGGCGTCCAGAACCTCTCGCCCAGCCTACTGTCGGTTCCGCTTCAGCGGTGCAGGCGAGGGCATCTGAACTACCGTAATCGCTGCATCAATTACATGCATCTGCAGAGAGCGCTTGTTACTCAATATGTATGAGATTAGAGGCCTGAGTTCAATTGCCTTATTCATGTTTGTGAGGGAACAATGTCAGGAGAAATTACAGAGTGCACTACTTTTTTCTGTACTTTTGTTCTCCTGCTCATGTCTGGTTTATACGGACACAATTAGGCTTTCTTTTCACCTGCTGGAGAAGCTGTTGGGTCTTACTGATATGGTCTGTTACGATCTTAAACGTTGCTTCATTATGTTGCATGTGCTCATTTGTCATGCAGGGTATTATGCTGATGCCGGGTTTACGGTTTAAAATATGCATGTATCTTTGACGAGTATTAATTATGGCATCTTACATCAAGCACTCTAGGTCTGCATCTGTTTATGTCTACTGTTGTCTGCATTCTTTGAACTCCACCAATGAAAATGTAATAGGATTTTTTTTCCATCTTTCTTTGCAAAAAGGCTAGCCAGTACTGTAGATCAAATGCTGTTTAAAGATGTGTTTAAACCGTAAACAGACATGAGTGGAATATGATTAGCCAAAAATCATCTTGTGCCACTTTTTATATCATCTGGATGTAAGTAAAACACATCTAAAGGAATGTTTGATATATTTTGGTTTTTATAAGTTGTATCTTCCTAGATATGATTTAAGTCCTCAATATTTCTGTGTTTTAGTTGATGCAAAAGTGTGTAGTATTTTAAATAATGATGCATGACATGTTTAAGTGTCCTAAAAATTAGGAACCTAAATTCCTTGCATTTTCAGTTAATCTTTAAACTGGGTAAGTCTTAAAGTCTATTGTCCTGCAGAGTTTAGCTCAAGCCCTAATCAAACACACGTGCCTGTTATTGTCAAGTAATCAAACACATTGGTTAGCTGGTTGAGTTGTGCTTGATTAGGTTTAGAGTTAAACTCTCCAGGATAGTACCGTTGACTACCCCGTTCACCCATAAAAGTTAAATGGCCTGCAAGAAAATATCTAGTTAAAATGCAAAAATGTAAATATACTGAATATAAATATACTACTATCAGTTTAGCATTTGATATTAATGCTCAATTTTATAACCTCAAAATTCATGTCAATATTGCAGATCAACCTTTTTCTTACCTCAGTCTCTCAATCTTGAAAATTAATATGATCAATTCTATTTTTTTTTTTTTTTACGGAAGAAAGGTATAATTATTTCCACAAAGTCAGAATATCCGGAACCATGGGAAGTCATGTTGATTTTAGGTCAGCCTGACTAAATGATATCAGAAAACCTTGTCATGTGACCCACATACTCAAACAGACCCAACTATGATAAACGAAGGTTGGGAGTTCGTTTCACTACTGAGTATGTTCACTAAAATATTGAATTTTATGTGTTTTTTTTTTTTGCTTTAGTTTTTCTATTATCCAAAGTGACTTTAGTTTAAAGTATACATTGCAGCAGTTCATGCATGACCTGTGAATCAAACCCATGACTTTAGCTGCTCTAGCGCCACTATCTGACATTAATTTAAGGACTAATTCTCACTATTAACTAGATGCCTATTAGCATGCATATTACTTGCATATTTGCTGATTATTAGTAATTATAAAGCACATAGTAATGCCTTATTCTACATGACCATATTTTAGTTTTCATCTAATATTAGGATGTAAACCACTTTTTGATCACATCAAGAACCAATAATATTGAATGACTCAAACATGTTTGTCTGTAAAAGGTTATACTGAAAGAGGTTTTCTAGAATCAAGCTCCAAAATGTGACAGTATATAGTGTTTTTTAACTCATATCCCAGCCCTTATATCCTGCTGTCAAGAAAGAACAATATCCAGAACCCATGTTTCACCTCTTTTTCACCCATCTTCTCCCAACAGAATGTCCTCAGCCTTGTTTCTGTTTCAGCAAGCTTTACCTCTCGAGCTGCACATTTTGCGCCTGTTGTCAGGTTGCTGGTTGCACATGGACTCACGGGAGACGCCAGTGAGTGATCTGAGGTGACAGCCCAGCACGGCGGCAAGTGAGCGAGAATTTATGCCCCCCTCCACATATACATTTTGCTGCGACATGGCCCTGCCAGTGTCCCATGGGCCTCCAGTCACTAGAGTCATGGGAGATGGTGAGACCCCAGGGTTCGTAATTTAATTATTAGAAAGAGAGAGAGAGTAGGGTCTGATAGCACACGACACATTACTTAAAAACAAATGCACAGTCTTGCCCCCACCTCATCACTCACACATATAAACACACACACACACACGGATAAACACACAGAGCTGTCCGTGGAAAGGATTGGTGGAAGGAATTACATTAACATGGCTGTGAGCTGAGGGGGGTTTGATACTCATGCAACCTGATTGCGGCAGGAGGAGCGTGAGGGATGGGGATGAGCGCCGGCGCTGCTGTCCTCTACCCTGCGGAGATGTTTATCCAAATGAGAGTGGAGAGAGCGGCGCGCGCTCATACTGAGGCCGAGATGCCTTCCTCAGACGCTGCATTGGTTTAGCCTGCTGGGGAAATGTTTTCTGTCTCTCTGCTTTTGAACAATTCTTCTTCATAAGTTTCTACATGAGTTGTGTTTTCTCGCTGAGTGCCATGATGATGAAGATGGTGAAAATGAAGCTGGTGATGACTGAAACGGTGATGATAATGATTGTGATATTAAAGGTGCTATTAAAGATGGAGCTGGTGGTGGTGATAACAGAATTGCGTTGATGATGATGATGATGATGATGATGATGATGATGATGGTGGTGACCACAGTGGTTGTGATCATGATGCTAAATTACCATCATAATCTCAATCTCTGTTATCACTATCATCACAAAGTGATAACAGTGGTTGAGATTATGATGGTAATTTAAATTATGATAATGATGGCAATGATGCTGATCATTTTGTGATGATGATGTTGATGACAGTGATGGTACATTAACAGTGCTTTAATGGCCATTATGGTGATTAGTGATAGTGATGATACAGTGATGATAACAATGAACAGTGCTGTGATGAGGGTACGATGGTGGCAACGTGATGATTTTGGTAATAACAATGGTGGTGATTAGGATGATGATGCTAGTTACTGCATAAAAATGAAGATAACACATCGGTGATAAAAAAATAATTTTGTGATACAGCGGTGGTGATTATGATGGTAATAAAAATGTTGATGATGGTGATTACAGTAGTGATGGTGATGTTAACAGTGATGATGATGAAGTTGGTCAAAGCAGTGGGGTTTCATCATAACGGTGAGTATGATGGTGATAATGTGATGATGGTGATAACTGTGGTGGTGCCTATGATGGTAATAAAAGAGATGATGATGATGATGAAGATAATAATACTGTTGATAATTGTAATGATGATGAAGATGATGATGATGGCAATAACAGTGATGGTATGAGTATGGTACAGTGATGATGGAGATGAATTCTGTTAGTGATCATGATAGTGACGATATGACGATGTTGGTGATAACTGTGATGGTGGTGATGAATGATGATAGTTAATGCATAAGAGTGATGATGATAGCAGTGGTGATGATGAAAATCAAGCTGGTGGTGGTGGTGACTGTGGTAGTTATATAACGTGGTGATGATGGTGATTACAGTAGCGATGTGATGATAACAGTGGTGATGATGAAGATAAAGCTGGTCATAGCAGTGAGGATAGTGGTGAGCATACTGGTGATAATGTGATGGCGTTGATAACAGTGTTATTGACTGATGTTACTAACAGTGATGATAATGGTGATAATAGTGATTTTGTGTCTATGGTCATGATGGTGATGAACACCAGTGGTGATTATAATAGTGACAATGTGATTATGTTTGTGATAACAGGTTTTAATTATGATTTGATATCATTAGTGATAATGACAATGATGATGATGATGTCTGTGATACTGATTTGATGACAGCAGTGGTAATGATGATGATTGTGGTGATGCTTATATAGAACTCATAATGTGATGATATTGGTGATAAAAGTGTTGGCGATTATGATGGTGATAACAGTGGCAATGATCCAAGGTGTGTTATCATGAGTTATATTTCCACTTCACTTTGGTTTACAATACTACACACATTATAAAGTATCTCTACCACTCTTTGAAGAGGAGAGCTGAGAAAAAATCCATTTAGACCCACAAATAAAGCCAAAGTTGTCACTGGCCATAAGGTAGGAATTGACTATCCTACTACAACTGGCCTTGAAAAACCAGACAGTGAAAACTCACTGACACATTGAACACTGTCTATTTCTCAGGGACAGCTGGCTGCCTTCAGTCTGTGAAAGTGGTGGACGGCCACAGACAGCAGACAGAACTGGAATAATGGAGGACCAACATTTCAGCAGCTAATTTTAGAAAAGGCATCTCATCTTCATCCCATTTCATGGCATCAGAAGACTTGTCTCAAAACAGTGGCACGTGATGTATAGAACAATGATTTGTCAAGTATCACCTGAGCAGAAATCTCAGTGAGCAAAGAATAGCATTGCAGTAAATCACAAATAGGATGTGGCGGAATATACAAATGGGAAGGCAGGGGAAAAAGCGAGAAAGAGATAGACTAGATGGGAATTTCACATCAAAGAGAAGATACTTTCACTTTCCCAAGGCAAGCCTCCAGCTTAACCTGCTGCTTTTCCTCACGGAGAGAGTTCATTCTTGGTGCAGTGAAAAGAGGGAGAGATTGAGGGGAGGGACGGGAGAGAGAAAACCAGGAAGAACAAGCAACATCACTTTACAGAAAGGCCTAAGAAAAAGCTTTGGCATCACTTTATTTCGATTGTACACTTTAGACATTCTACTAACAGTAAGTAACTTTGCAACACCAGTGATGGTGATTTTGATGATGATATAAGTGGTGATGATGGTCATTACAGTAGTGATGGTAAAATGATGATAACAGTGGTGATGATGAAGATGAAGCTGGTCAAAGCAGTGGCGGTTTTCATTACAGTGATGAGCATGGTGATGATAATGGCAACAACAGTGTCGGTTATTATGATTGTAACAAAAATACAATATTTATGATTATGATTACAATGGTGATTATTATGATGACAATGATGCTGATAATAACTGATGGTGATAACATTGGTGGTGATTTTGATTGCAATAAAAGTACAACAATTGTGATGATCATGCTGATAATGATGATGGTGTTGGTGGTGATTACGATGGTGATTATAAAGATGATTGGGATGACAAAAGACACTGATAATAATTGTGATTAAGATAGCGATAACATTGGTGGTAATTGTGATAATAAAAGTGATGATTATGATGATGATAATAATAACAGTGGTGGTGATTATGATTGCAATAAAAGTACAATAATTGTGGTGATGATGATAATGATGGTGGTGATTGCAGTAATGACAGTGATGATTATGATGACAAAGATGCTGATAATCATTGTGATTATAATGGTGATAACATCAGTGGTGTTACGTGTTCTCCAGGAAGGCAGACAAGACCAGGCACAGATATTAAAAGTAACAGGTTTTAATGACAGGAAACTTAGCAACGTGTAACATAGACAATAACCGACAAAACTGGAACTGAACAGAGACTTTAAATAGGCAGCAACTTAGGCACAGGTGAAAGGGTTTAACTAATAATGACCTGGCGAGCAGGCTAAATGAGCCAGGAACAAAACCAAATAAGGCAACACAGGAAAAGGCGGACGAAAAAGAAAAAGACAGAACTAAAGTCCAATATCCTAACAGGCGGTCATTTTGATAATAATAAAAGTGATGATTTTGATGAGAGTGATGCTCATAATAATTGTGATTATGGTAGTGATTACAGTGTTTTTATGTTTATGATGGTGATTGTAGTGGCAGTGATGATGATACTGATCGTGACAGTGATAGTGATCATGATGGTGACAATGTGATGATGTTGGTAATAACAGTGATGGTGATGACAGTGATGATGATGATGATGATGAAGATAATCCTCGCTAAGAGAGTTCATACCCCAGCAGTTAGTCCACATGTTCCAACAGAGTGAGTCACGGTGATCATCTGGATGACGTGAGCTCAAATTCAGTGTGGAACAGTTCTGATTGTGTTTATCTTTATCTGCTGTAATGATAAATAATAATGGCAAAAGGCCAATATTAAAACAAAATTAGGCTTTAAAAAGCTTAATGTAATAAATTAAAAAAATACAATCATTATAGATTAAAATCGTTTTCTTTGTATTGCAAATTAAAATATTCATTAATGCACATTATTTTAAACTCCTTTGAAATTTAAAAGCTTGTTTACTTCACTGTCTTCAAGCTCAGAGTCCATGCTTGTTACTTCTAAAAGTTAAGAAATAAACTTATAATAAATATATGCATTTAAAATCTATTTAATTTTAGTTTTTCTCTTCCTCCTCTCTCTATCATTTATGACTTTGTGCCAGCCATTTCCTCTTCACTGCAGTCTGAGCTATACCTGATACACACCATTACTGACACTCAAAGGCAATTACTGTGTGTCCAGTCTGCCTGTGCTGCTATGGGATCTCTGTTTCCCCTCTCTCTCTCTTTCACTTTCTCAGTCTAAACCTGTTGTTCCTTGTATTGAACCTTGTCTAACAGTTTCCACTCTCCCTGCTGACAGGTCTGAAGCATAGGGAGTATGCAGTGCATGTGCATGTATAGATGTTGGCATTTGCATATGTGTTTGCCCGCATGTGTGGGTTTGTGTGTGGACAGGGAATGTTGTCTACTTCCAATCTAGGCAGATACTTTCCAAGAAGACATCCAAACTGTCAAGTGACTGATTTGGAATGCTGTATATAAGCAGCAACTCTATGCATAACACAAACAGCATAATGCTTAGAAGACTCACAAGTGATAATGTTGCTAAATACAAAAATTCAGACAGGTGGTGCAGGATCACATTAGATATTCTCCCAGCAGGAACACAACATCACAAGACGTTGATATTTGGTTAAATTTCGGTTGCGACGTCGGGTGACCACATGTAAATTTTACATCTAATGTCAATGTTAAATTGATGTCCAATCCCGACGTCAGCTGACGTTGAGATTTTGTTGTTTTTAGGTTGTGTAACCAACGTTAAGTCAACGTCAAATATTGACGTCAACCCGATTTTTATTTTCAACCAAAATGCAACATCTATCCGACGTCATGTCCAACGCCAACCTGACGTTATATAGACGTCTGGTGCCTGCTGGGCTATATCAGTATTCCTGAAGGTCGATGAATACAGCAATTTGAATGCAACCTTGAACAATAAACCTTTATTTCAGTGCCATTCTCCATGTGGCCTTATTCTCCATCACAAGTTCAAGAATCTAAGCAGCTAAAGAGACACCTTTCAAAAGAGAGCACATCAGCACTTTAAATGTGCACTCTATCCATAAATTCATCCCCTGCCAATTAGCCCCACAATATAATTTTAATTACAATTTTGAATAAGCACAAACAGTGAGAGCCAGCGAGTAAGAACTAGCATCGCTTGCAAGATCTTAATTAAGAGCATGTTTTGACAAAAGAATTGATCAGACACTCAGAACGAAAGGACAAGCTTGATGCTGAGATATGAATGATGATTATCTGTCATTATTTATGCTTCACAGGTTTTAAATGCAGTTGTTTTAGGTTTTTTTCTTCTTTTTTGCATCATCATATTATTCCTGCTATAATATTATCAGTAAATTATTATCAGAGTCATGCCTGCATACAATCAAATTTATTTAAACTAGAACGTATAATATCACAACAATGGAGAGACTCGCAATCAGCCACAGGATTTAATCAGGCGAGATAATGGAGCGATCTATTTTTGATTGCTATAGTTATCCCTTCACAGTAAGAGGTTAGTATTACGAGAAAATTCCCCTACGTCACAGTATTCCCTGGTTACCCACAGAGACCCAGAAATAGAGCGGGGGTTAAGTGTACCATCTGGGAGTAATTAATACTTAATTAGTGTGTGAGGTGTTGAATACTCGTTAGGGGGGACATTTGGGAGCACCTTCCATCTCCTAAAAATATCCTGTGTTCTGCCAAAACTGACTATGCGCAAACAGCCTCGAAACCTCTCGCTGACATTTAAACACGTGAAGTGTCCACAAGAAAACTGAATCATTCTTTTCAGCACCTCAGATGGTATTCAGTTTCATCAAACAAACATTATTACAGAGCCGTTTATTTTTTTTCAATTTCATAAATTAAAGCATCTCTAGATTTATTACCTACACTCCTCGGTGCCCATTTTTACTCGTGCAAGGCATCCGATGAGTCAAATTAAATGTTCAAAATAGATATAACAAATGAGTCATGCATATTTGGAAAATGTTAGAGAACTGGAATGATACATTAATGAGTTGTGTTTTTTTTAATGATATAAATTCAATAGTTCTGCTTCTAGAGAAAATTCCATATTAAAATTTAGATTTTTTAGATTTTATTTACCAATTTAAAAAGTATGAGTAATTTCACTTGTTGCTGGTGTCAACATAAAAACAAAAGCGTGTTGGAGCAGTGGCACAGAGCAGAGCATTTTACTCATTTGTTCTCAGAAGGAAACCAGTTTCAAGTCTGATCTGAGTCCTGACCCTATTCTCCCTGTCTGTGTGTGTGTGTGTGTGTGTGTCAACATTTTCTTGTCAGCTGTCCATAATAAAGTCAAAAAGCCATTAAAAAAAATGTACTGTGTTAAAACCCATTTTATTTTCTAATATAATAGGCCTATATAATCATTGATTAATCAGTTCATTATAAATGATATAATTAGCATAACAATATGAGTGAAAAGCTGCATTTAAAAATTAACAGAATTCGAGAATGTTTCACACTGCTGTTCAAAACTTTGGAAAAATTACATTTACCAATGGATCTCAGAAGTGAATGGGTGTCGTCAGAATGAGTCCATATTAAAACATCACAATAATCCACAGAACTCCAGTCTATCAATTAACATCTAGTGAAGTGAACACCAAGAAAAATCCGTCATTAAGACAATTTAACTTTAAACAGTCACTTCTGACCAAAATTCAAGTTTATAATCCATAATAACACTTTCTCCAGATCATTGTGATGTTTTTATGAGCTGTTTGGACTCTCATTCTGACGGCACCCATTCACAGAGGATTCTTTGGTTAACACATGATGTACTGTAATGCTACATTTCTCCAAATCTGTTCTGATGAACTAACAAACTCATGTACATCTTGGATAGCCTGAGAGTGAGGACATTTTCAGCAAATTTTCATTTTTGAGTGAACAATGCCTTTAAGCAGCAAAACCTGTTTTCACTATTAATAATAAGAACCTTTATTAATAGTTGAGCACCAAATCAGCATTTTAGAATGATTCTTTAATATTTTTTATTTTACATATCAGACATTCTTATAAATTGTAATAATATTTCATAATTTTACTGTTTACTCATCATAATTATTCCAAACTCTTGACCAGTAGTGTATATGTGTGTGTGTGTGTGTGTATATACACTCACCTAAAGGATTATTAGGAACACCATACTAATACTGTGTTTGACCCCCTTTCGCCTTCAGAACTGCCTTAATTCTACGTGGCATTGATTCAACAAGGTGCTGAAAGCATTCTTTAGAAATGTTGGCCCATATTGATAGGATAGCATCTTGCAGTTGATGGAGATTTGTGGGATGCACATCCAGGGCACGAAGCCCCCGTTCCACCACATCCCAAAGATGCTCTATTGGGTTGAGATCTGGTGACTGTGGGGGCCATTTTAGTACAGTGAACTCATTGTCATGTTCAAGAAACCAATTTGAAATGATTCGAGCTTTGTGACATGGTGCATTATCCTGCTGGAAGTAGCCATCAGAGGATGGGTACATGGTGGTCATAAAGGGATGGACATGGTCAGAAACAATGCTCAGGTAGGCCGTGGCATTTAAACGATGCCCAATTGGCACTAAGGGGCCTAAAGTGTGCCAAGAAAACATCCCCCACACCATTACACCACCACCACCAGCCTGCACAGTGGTAACAAGGCATGATGGATCCATGTTCTCATTCTGTTTACGCCAAATTCTGACTCTACCATCTGAATGTCTCAACAGAAATCGAGACTCATCAGACCAGGCAACATTTTTCCAGTCTTCAACCGTCCAATTTTGGTGAGCTCGTGCAAATTGTAGCCTCTTTTTCCTATTTGTAGTGGAGATGAGTGGTACCCGGTGGGGTCTTCTGCTGTTGTAGCCCATCCGCCTCAAGGTTGTGCGTGTTGTGGCTTCACAAATGCTTTGCTGCATACCTCGGTTGTAACGAGTGGTTATTTCAGTCAAAGTTGCTCTTCTATCAGCTTGAATCAGTCGGCCCATTCTCCTCTGACCTCTAGCATCAACAAGGCATTTTCGCCCACAGGACTGCTGCATACTGGATGTTTTCCCCTTTTCACACCATTCTTTGTAAACCCTAGAAATGGTTGTGCGTGAAAATCCCAGTAACTGAGCAGATTGTGAAATACTCAGACCGGCCCGTCTGGCACCAACAACCATGCCACGCTCAAAATTACTTAAATCACCTTTCTTTCCCATTCTGACATTCAGTTTGGAGTTCAGGAGATTGTCTTGACCAGGACCACACCCCTAAATGCATTGAAGCAACTGCCATGTGATTGGTTGATTAGATAATTGCATTAATGAGATATTGAACAGGTGTTCCTAATAATCCTTTAGGTGAGTGTATATATATATGTATGAATATATATATGCAATATGTATGAAATGCAAAAGTAACAAAACATACGTGAACAAAAAAATTATTACAGGAAGCTGAGAAATCTGTGCAGTGCATAGGAATGAATATTTTGTGCAATCAAATCCTTTTGATTACATTTTCCAATTACATTTAAAGTTCCTGCTTTTGAGACCATTATAACTCAGCACACTGAAAGACAGGTCACATGAGAGGCTGCAAACACCATCAACCTCACCACATGCGATCGGAGCTCAAATCGCTTCATCGCGAAAGCAAAGGCGTTCTGCGCTTCCATCAGTTTCCTGGGCCTTTGCATAAGCCCCTCAGATCATCTCTCAGTTCAAAGAGAAAAAAAAAAGCACACGGCTCAAAACAGCCTCTCTGTTTCAACAGCTGTGTGCCTCTGCATCTGTTAGGATGCACGTTTCGGGTTTTCTCACCGCTCTTTTGGTTTTCCTTTCTTTCCCTGCCAAGAGTCAAAATTCCTTTCATAAGAGCCGCAGGCGAGCAACTACCTCAGCTGGTGAGAGACACTTAGTAAAACAATGCAAGACAACCTTTTATTATCGCGGTACCTCATTACTTTTTAACATGTATAATCCTAACATGCTACTACTCATGAATAATTTAAGGAGGAGAGCTCACCCTGGAGTGACAGGAGAACAGGAGGGAAAGTTACAAAGAGCGAGTTTATGACTTCAGCTGCAGCACTTATAATTAAGACCGCTTCATGAAAAGTACCTTTTAATTGCACCATCATTGATCCACGGGAAAGGTGAGGCAAAAGCCTTTGATAACTAGTTAATAACACAGTGACATGAACACGGGTATCGTCAGCCACGGCTCGTGCCCTTTATAGTGCTCTTTGAATCGGCGGTGAAATGGAAACCGCACTGATAACTCTCTCTTTTAGTCGTCTGTCATAAGAGACGGTTACAGCGTACAGAGGTGTCTGGGTTCACCTCGCACTCATTAAAATCCAATACAAAACAATTACTGTTTCACTGACTAGATTTAGCTGTAAATTACATTGTAAATGGATGAGATTATGAAGGTAAAGGTCTGGAGGGGAAAATGTTTGTTTATCCTCTGCGTTGTCATCATCTCAGAAGGAATGTGATTTTGTGATGATTTTGGAGAGCCGTATGACACCTTTGCAACCCCGAATACAGAAGATGTTGTTTTCATAAATGAAATGGCTCTGAAAGCAGTGAGTTGAGATTTTGGGGTGAATGTGTTAAGTGAGGACACAAGGATGAAAGGAAACATTAGCGCTGTGAATGTGAAAAGCCTCGGGCTGGATGCTGTGTTTCCAAGAACTGCTTCACGCCGCTGGTTTGGACACATTAACTTGCGTTCTAGCCACATATGAGAACACTTGCTTTCTTTCCAAAGCTGTTTTCATACTGCAAGGTGGCACAGAACCTGCATCTGAATGGGCAACTGCTATAAAAAAAGTGTTTAATGTTTAATGTTACATGAACGCCTGATGGTCGACTAGGAAAATCTTTGGTCGGGGCAGCCCTTAATGGGTCACAGAACTGTTGTAAACTCACAACTACAGGAAACAATGCATGTTTTTTTGAGGAAAAACTTAATATGGTTGAAAAGACGGTCTAATTCATTGGCAAAGTTAGCAAAACAGCAGTGTCATTTGATTCTGAACCTCTTACCGTACAAGTCAAACAGAAGTCAAACGTCTACGAGACGGTAAAGACAACCACTTCTCCAAAAAGAAAAAAAGGTGAAATCATGCCTGCTTTCAAAGAGAGCCAATTTGTAAAAGTGAAGCATGTTAGTTATTTGGAACAAATCCATCCTCTCACACCCTCATTAACCTCTCTCTGAGGAACGCAGACCAAACACAAGGCAATTTCCTTCTGGATTCATCATTATTCATGCATTCCTAATTTAGTTTAGCTTTTTATTATGCAATTATTTAATAATATAATAAAGGGTCATGATTGCTGGACAAATTATTATTTTAATTGAAGCATTATTACAATTTGTAACTTCACACCATAAAGTCTAATAATGCCAAATGAATTACTGAAACCCAAAGTACTACCATTGAACAATTTGACATCTATAACTTTTAATGAAAGTAACTATGAAATAAAAGGTGGGAATCATCCTGTGATGATTTTTAAACAGTGTTTAAGGTGATCAGTGTTATTTTAGTATAATTAAAAGCTATTATTTGTTTTTATTTGAATATTTTCTGTTTTCATTTGAATTAATATTGAAGTAATTTTGAGTGGTTTTGACATTTTTATTCATTTTAAACTAAATGAGAATGAGAATGCTTTTGAGAAAAGTATTTGCTTTAACGTTTCATTTTTCAGTTTCAGTTATCATTTATTTTATTTGAAGTAACAAAAGTTTTTATGGTTTAGTTTAGTTAACTATAACCACTTATATATGTTGGGCACTCCATTATCACTATCTGCTCCATTTCACTCATTTAACATTTTTATAATATAAAATAAAAAAAAAGTAGGACATTCATATAGGCATCATTTATGTTTGTCTACAAAGCAAATTATAAGCGAAAGCCTTTCTGCGATCAGGAGAAACATAAATTCATACAACATAAGAAGTTTTCACCCCTTTAGCACTTGACTTATAAGACGCCATGATGCAGCTTTGCAAGATGACAAAGTGTTTTCATGCCAATATATTAAATGAACTTAAATGTGTTATTATAAGACACTTTGGGAAGGGGTACAATAAGGCAACGTCCACAGAGAGCCACTCATCACCATCTTTGGCCTGATAAAACATTTGAGCGACTCATTGGAGCATGACTTTCCCTCGAGGCACCAAGAGTCCCCAGTGTGGAATGAGATCATTAAAATAATCAAATTACGGCCACTACGAAAAAAATCACCAATGCCTAAAGTTGTTTAAGAGTATTATAAATAATGGCACTAATGCTGCAGCGAAGGAGAGTCATTTAGAGAGCTTAAACAGACCTTGAGCGCTCCACACTTCACTATAATAGACACGATTCAATCGCTCCCATACTAACGCAAGCATATCATCATGAAAGATTTCGGCACATTGCAAAGACAAATGTACAAAGTCACATTACGAAGGTCAGTTCGATGCTGATTGCAAGGTTCAAAACAATTAAAGCATGTCTTTCTGGCCGACTAAATAAATATCAAGCAAATTACAAATGCAAAGTTTTGTTCACGCAAAATAAACATCTTAACTTTAATTACGAATCGTTTAATTTCCCTTTCCTTCGGCACCTATAAAAATATCTCCTTTGAGGCAGTGTGTTATGAAAATGCTGTTTAATTTAAAGGAGAATTAAAACAGCAGTAATTACTTTATCCTCTCATCTGATGATCTTTATTGTTGGCTAAAAAACAATATTTCATTTCCCAAGGGAGTCTGAAAATAAGACTGTATTTCCCCTGCCTCCTCATCAACTTTGCGCCAGCTTCGTGAAGACGAGCAGAAATTGTTCTCATTTGAACCAATAATCTCCTTGTCAATGCCACTTATCAAAAAGCTTCCAAATTAATTACGGCAAAGTTTTTTTTTTTTTTTGCATTGGATCTGTGAAACTGCAAGCATCAGTTAGGAACGGCTCTGCAGAGATTATAGTTGATTTTCTTTTCTTTAATGAATGTAATGTTGCCTTTTTTTCGCCCTCCTTTTGGTTAATTGGATTATAATGTCTGTCTGCTTTAATGTTTGGGAAGAATGAAAAGCGAAAAGAAGTCTTTGTGCTCATATCTGTAATGAAAGTTTTCTCTTGGTCCCCGAAGATTAAACCAACTTCTTTATTTGTTCAAAATCTCTCTCTTGACACAGAATGATAGGAAATGAAAGGGTGACAAGTGATTACTGAAGCATACATTCTTTTGTTCTGCTTTGATAGTGCAAAGTCTGCAGAAATAATGAGGACAGGGGTGAGGGAAGACAAAATAAAGACTCAGTTTGCAATGACTCATTTTGAGATGTTGACCAAAATGATCAGTCTGCCCTAAATATAGAGGGATGTGAGAACAAGGCAATAGTATGGAAGAAATGGCAGAAATGGTGAGAACATGCAGCATTCTCCACACATCTGCACCAGCCAGTCAGTGTCATCGCTGTACAGTATGCTGTTTTGGTGGACAGCTGAACATCTGTGCATCGAACACTTGTTAACGTTGTTTTTATTAACTCAAGACTAAACAGTGCTAAAGACATTCAAGTACTGGCCGTAGGACAGTATGAGTTTGACTCCCAGCTCATGGACCTTTCCCAATCCTGATCCCTTCTCTCTTCATATTTTGCTCTTGGCTAAGCTGTCAAATGAAAGTAAAAAAAAAGCATCCTTCCAATAAAGGACATGCCAGTTACAACAGTTTTTATCAGTCCACCCAAAAACATAATTCTCAGGCTGTTTGTGAAAAGAAAACGATCATTGAATCTGGCTAATTTGGCATGGCAAACATTTGTCAAAAGAGCTTTTTATGTTTGTATGACATTAAACGTATGTAAATATATGCATCAGGGTACTGCACATGTACTCAAGGTATTTATGAATCAGACTGAGAAAATATATTCAAGTGTTTACAGTACATGCACATTTTTTCCTGTTGGTCTGATTATTTCAGGTCTATACAAACATTTCTAATCAGATCGAAAATTAATTCCGATAAAGCTCAAACGGATTGATTGTGATGTTTACATGAAGCCTTTTCAGTCCGACTGAGCCAACAATCTGTTTCTAAACAAATTATTTGTGTGCATGTCTACTGTGTTTCAGTTAAAATAGAAAATGTTTGAATATAGTTATATTCTCACCAAATAAAATGTTAATTTTGTTGACTAAAATGAATGAATGAATGAGGCACAGCCACAGCCATATCACCCTGCAGCCCAAGACTGGTTGCCCACTGAAGCTAAGCAGGGTTGAGCCTGGTCAGTACCTGGATGGGAGACCTCCTGGGAAAACTAGGTTGCTGTTGGAAGAGGTGTTAGTGAGGCCAGGGGTGCTCACCCTGTGGTCTGTGTGGGTCCTAACGCCCCGGTATAGTGACGGGGACACTATACTGTCAAAAAGCACTGTCTTTCGGATGAGACGTTAAACCGAGGCCCTGACTCTCTGTCGTCATTAAAAATCCCATGACACTCCTCGTAAAGAGTAGAGGTGTAACCCCGGTGTCCTGGCCAAATTCCCTCCACTGGCCCTTGTCAATCATGGCCTCCCAATAATCCCCATTCACTTGATTGGCTCTATGACTCTCTCACCTCTCCACCTGTAGCTGGTGTTTGGTGAGCGCACTGGCGCCGTTGTGCTGTGGCTGCCGTCGCATCATCCAAGTGGATGCTGCACACTGGTGGTGGTTGAGGAGAGACCCCCCCCCACGTGATTGTAAAGCGCTTTGGGTGTACAACAATACGCATTAAAGCGCTATATAAATACCTCATTCATTGACTAAAATGCAATGTCATTTTAGACTATGGCTGTCAAAACATCAAATTTTCACTACATAATTATAATGGCTGATAGATAGATAGATAGATGGATAGATGGATGGATAGATGGATAGATAGATAGAACCCTATTTTAAAGTAAAACTGACACAAATCGATGACTATGATGAACTATTGGAAACATTTTCATATAATTTAATCAGAAAACAAAACTACAATAAATGAGCCCTGCTAATCACAGAGTCCACTGCATCTTCTACGACCTAGCAAAACAGGCACTATACAAACAAAACTTGCCTCAACCTGACCTGAACGTGGACCAGACTTCATGCCGATAGTGAAGTCCGACTGTTTGGCACTACTTAGCGGTCATCATCGTCGAAGTGATTCCTCTTTGTCAACATCCTTAAGTGAGGAAGTGAGTTCTTCTAGTTATTCAAATGTACTTCACGTCAGATGTGCTGGAAGTGTCTACCTGATGAAAGCAAAGAAAAGAAAGGAGATACACGCAGCCTAAAACATGTTTCCTGTCTGAGACAACCCAAAGACAAGAAGGAAGTTTGCATTTAGTCTAACTAGACAACGGCAGTGAGAGACAAACCTCTTCCATTTTTCACTGTCAAAAAGACCTGATTCAGGCCGTATAGACAAAAGTGAATACAGCGCTGTAAGGATCTAACAGTGTATTGTGTTAAACCGAGAGAATCAGAGAAGTGACACTGTGTGTGCGTGAATGTATGAAGCTGGTTTGAAGCACCAGGAGGTATTTCATAATGAGCAGGGCGGCTGAGCGAACCGCTGCGTCCTGTGAAGGAATTGGGTGCGCGAGGCATCGAAGCAGTGCAGTACTGTCATTAACACACTTCCAAAATCACAATTTTCGCTGTATTAGTACCCTTTAGTTATACACACATATTTTCTTTTTCTTCTGACAATACGAATGCAAGAACAAGGAGCGAACGACTTGTCAGTTCCGAGGCAATTTCAGAACCATTTCAAGAGAAATTATGCTAATAAGGTGTAGCCGCTAGCAAAAGTATAACTATTCCATCCGAACCCAGTATGAAATAAATGACATCCTTACAAAGGGCCTACTGAGGAACGAAACACCAGGGTCTGAAAATCAAGGCGGAATCGGTCTGGTTTGAAATAACGAAGGCCATTTGTGTTTCATCTTGCAGTCCCCTGCTGCTTCCCACCAGGGTAATTTGATAATTTGGTTGGAAATAACATTAGTATTTTTTTATTTCTTATTTCCTTGCTGACCACTTGTTAACACAGATGTGTACTGCTGCCGCTGACTGCATGCTCACACACATACAACACCTGTTTATAAATTGTGCTTTTAGCTCCTGCGTCTTTAAAGGTGCACAGAGGTACGTCCGTGTGTACACACACACATACACCGCTGAGATTACTGTGGGAAAAGGGTGGGAGTCCTTGTGCTCCACTAAGTGGAAAACTCGATCTTCTTACCTCAGCAGCTTCATACAGGGGAGAGCAGAGGACATATGTGCCAGAGAGAGGTCTTATGTTGTTGATTAGCAGTTAGCATGGGAAAAGCTATAGCAGACTTCTCTTAATAAAACATCAAGCTAATTACCGAAACTGGTGCATGGCCAGTATTCACTGGGAACGTTTAGATGGTCAGTGAATCCACTATGAATCACACTTTTGTCCAGCTGTATGTCATTACAAAGACTTTGGTTTTTATTTATTCTGCAGCTTCAGCTTTAAGGATGTTAAAATGATTCTACTTGATTCTGCATTCAAAAGTAATGGATTTAAAAGCAGCTTATTAAATAAAAAATGAAAATGAAAGATTAAATTAATAATTAATTCGCCCTGATGCTGTACCCACAATACTAACTTTACACGTTTGGCTGATGCTTTGATCCAAAGCAACTTCAAGGAACATATACATCAGCAAATGCACTGGGAATCAAACCTATGACCTTGGAGTTGCTTGCGCTATGCACTACTGTTTGTGTGACAGGAATTTCGGTAACACTTCCCAGACAGCAAGCAGTGTCGGCCCAGATCCGGCCCACATCTGGCCCGCATGGATTTCACAATGGCCAGATGTGGGCTGGATCTGGGCCAAAACTATGTTGCTATCTGGGTTTAGAATAGTGAACACATATTCACTATTAACTAAGAGTTTTGCCTGAAAACAATTCCTAATTTGCTGCTTATTAACAGTAAGGTAGTTGTTAAATTTAGGCATTGGGTTGCTTTATAAGTAGTAATAAACAGCCACTATGCTAGTAATCTGCTTGTTAATAAGCAGAATTGGTCCATAAAATAAAGTGTTACTGAAGTGCAACTTGGAGTTGCACTCCAACGATGGCAAAAAAGCACCATAAATATAGTCACTTTATTCCATGACTTGCAATTTCTTGTGAGGACAAAAAACGAAAAACTACACTGTAAAAAAAAAAAGTTGACCTAACTCACAAAAATAAGGCAACCTATCACATTCAACTTTTTAAGTTAACTCAACAAGCAACCGACAACTTTAGTTCATCTAATTAATAAAAGTCAGTTTACTGAGTGTTAAAAGATCTGTTAGAGCAACTAAAAATGTTTTAGCATTTAGCAATGCTAATCTTTTTTAACAATCCTCTTTCTTTTAAATATATGTTTGTTTTCAAAGCTTTCTACATAATATGGGTTCGGTGCCTTGCTCGAGGGCACCTCAGTCGTGGTATTGAGGGTGGAGAGAGCGCTGGACATTCACTCCCCCCACCTACAATCCCTGCCGGCCGGGGACTCGAACCCGCAACCTTTGGATTACAAGTTCTACTCTCTATCCATTTGGCCACAACTTCCCCTACTACATTAATAGACAAATGTAATTAACAAGTTGCAATGAGATGCACATATACAGTACCTCAGCACACGATTCTCAACCATGGTGAGGATCAACAAATTTTAAATCAGTAAAATATGAACTCTAATCCACATGACAGCTAACTGACAGTGACAACAGCAGCAGGAGCATAAATTAAGCCAGTAAAATGTAAAACAATTATAATATTTTAGTAATAATTAACATAAAATGTTTTCAAGCTGCAATGCATGCTGGGAACTTGTGCAATGTTGTTCAATGTAAAATAGTTTGTTCAGATGACTCAATTTGAAAAGTTGGGAGAACACTTGGATATGTTGTGAATACTTACAACAAATACTTGAGTATCTAAGTAAGGTAAACAAAACAACTTTTGTTAGCGACATGCATATTTTTGTTCAGTTCACACAAAAAATTAAACTGACTTCTCCTACTAAAAACTCTTTGTTCAGGCTACTTTTTTACATTGGTTAGTAGAACTTTTCGAAAGCTGGATTTTTTACAGTGTATCCCCTCTATTATTAAAGTATTAAAGTGAAGTGACATACTGCCAAGTATGGTGACCCATACTCGGAATTCGTGCTCTGCATTTAACCCATCCAACGTGCACACACACAGCAGTGAACACACACACACACACACAGCAGTGAACACACACCCGGAGCAGTGGGCGGCCATTTATGCTGCGGCGCCCAGGGATCAGTTGGGGGTTCAGTGCCTTGCTCAAGGGCACCTCAGTCGTGGTATTGAGGGTGGAGAGAGCGCTGGACATTCACCCCCCCTACAATCCCTGCCGGCCGGGGACTCGAACCCGCAACCTTTGGATTACAAGTCCGACTCTCTAACCATTAGGCCACGACTTCCCCTCAGTTCTAGGGGAAGTTATAGCCCTCAGTCTATAACTGAGATCAGTTATAGGCCTCAGTTCTAATTTGCATTCAGGATCTAAAATATTTCATGAGGTTAGATGTAAAGAATGTCACTGCAATAAAGCCACCAGAGCTAAAGTAAAGACTTTAGACATACAAAGTCTAGACAGTCATATTACTTATGAATGGAAGAAAGTGCAAGGCGCAATGGTGGAATTCTCAATAAAAGTGCCCATAGCCAATAGGTAAAGTCATCATGTCACTGCAACCATTTATATGATATACAATGTCATATAAATGGCTGCACATGTGCAAAAGGAATGTTTCACTCTTAAAGAAAATATTCAGATTCAAGTTTTTACAGGTTTTTGTTTATTTTTTACCTGTTGATCAGATCATTTTCAAGTCTACACTGACCCTTTCCATTCAAATTTCATTGAGCTCAACCAGATTTATTGAAGTGTTTACTTATGACTTTTGAGCCATAAATCAGGTTATAAACAGATTATCTGGGCGCTATAAATGTATCTACTAACATCAAACCTGATTTGATATTTTTGGAGCTTAGCTTTACCGGTCCCCATTCCACCGCTGTGTGGAAAAGAACAGCCAGAAAGCTCAGCAAAATATCTCTTGTGTTTCAGAAAGAAAACAGTACGGTTCAGGATGGCATGCATGTGAGTAAATAATGACAGAGTAACAGTCTTGGTGATTTTTGTCTTGGCTGTGTTCCATCAACACCATTACCACCCTCTCTAAAAGTCAAGACCAGTCATCATAGACATCACCCTCTTCTGTCCTCTCAATCTGACCTTTCTGCGCCTCTCTAAGTCCATTTTTTCCCTCTTTGTTCCTTTCCACCCTGTCTTTGTTTGACCAACTTAAGTTTAGTAGTCTAGGAATCCCTTATAATGATGTCAACTGGCAGTCTTCCTCATGCACATCCACTTTTCTCTCCGTCTCAGCATTTGTATGTGTGACTCATTCAGGGAGTCCGGATGCAGGTATGAAAATGTTTATGCAGCACAATAACTTTCCTCTTAATTGCATTGAGTGTTCTCCAACACCTGAGATCCATAAACCTCCATCGTCATCACTCATTACCCATCACTCTTGCACATTCTTAAAGCTGAAGTGTGGATTTTTTTTTTTACGATGTTAAAATACCTTTTCCTATCCCAGTTTAATATGCAGAGAGGACTATAAATGAGCCATTCATAAGGCTTTTTAAACTACAGTTAAACGTTTTATTACCCTACGTTTGTGATTTTGTGGCAGCTTATTATTAACTTTGTAAATGTATCATACCTGATGCTAATATTAAAATAGCCAGTCAGAAGTTTTTGTGATTTCGCTTTCGCCAGAAGAAGTAATATGACTTTCAATATTTCAATATGGACTTTTAAAACATATGATGAGGACCATTTTCAGAGGACCAATGATTTTGCCGAAAAACAGTAATTTGCTCTGGAATTTTTGTGTGAGATGAAACACAGAGTTGGCAGATTTGGATGGGATTCAAATCACAAAGTATGTCTGTGAAACACAAATTTCTCTAATGTCCTCTGGGAAAAATAGTCCCTTCCGAATAGGGCTATAGACTGATTTCCAGAAAACTGTAAATGCTGTGGTGCTTTGACAAAATTCTCTTTTAGTTTAAGTGACCTTAAAAGTCAACTTACATAAAAAAGGTGAAAGTATCTCATTGAAATGCAGGATTCCTGTAGTTCAAACTGTGAAACCTGGTGCTAGCAATGAAGAGGTCATGGGTGATTGAGTGAACTGAATTTTATTTTGGTAAAACTTTAGTTAAAGCCTTTATGTAGAATGCATTATAAAAGTAGTTTTAATGCATTAATTATGCCTTTTGCTGCTATTGAGATGGGGTGAGGTTAGGGACCGGTTTGGGGGAAAGTCGTGGCCTAATGGTTAGAGAGTCGGACTTGTAATCCAAAGGTTGCGGGTTCGAGTCTCGGGCCAGCAGGAATTGTAGGTGGGGGGAGTGAATGTCCAGCACTCTCTCCACCCTCAATACCACGACTGAGGTGCCCTTGAGCAAGGCACCGAACCCCCAATTGCTCCCCGGGCGCCGCAGCATAAATGGCTGCCCACTGCTCCGTGTGTGTGTGTGTGTGTGTGTGCGTGTGCGTGCGCGCGCACGTTGGATGGGTTAAATGCAGAGCACGAATTCCGAGTATGGGTCACTATACTTGGCAGTATGTCACTTCACTGTCACTTCACCTTATAATGCACTGTACAATCTCATGAATAATTGTAAGCATAGTTAATACATTATAACACTTATCAATTCTTTGTTATACCATGGATTTTAAATTTGGTTATAATTATGACAAGATATAAATGTATTTCAATGCAAATTAAGAATAATTATAATGCATTTTACCCTTTAAACAAAGTGTTACCATTTATTTTTTTTAGCCTGAATGCAATATAAGATGATTTGGATAAAGCACAAATGTAAATGTAAATTAGTATCAATCTAGATATCTACCTATATCACAATATCAAGACTAATACTTTGCCTTTACTACTTTATAACTTTTGTGGCACTTGAAGCTAATGAAGATATTACCAAAAACTCACCGCACCTAAAAAAAGTCCAAAAATCTATGTGCATAAGCCACGATTCAAGTCTTTTAATGATGATCCAAAAAAGTGAAAGGCCTACACACTATGAGGGTGCAAAAAAAGCAAATGCAAGATAAAAAACACAGCTTTACTGAGGTGTTTGCTTTTTATTGTCAGTTTTTAATACTTAGTGTTCAGCAGTGTTGGGGAAAGTTACTTTTAAAAGAAATGCATTACAGTATAGTAAAGTAAAGTAAAGTAAAGTCGTGACGTATTGTCAAGTATGGTGACCCATACTCGAAATTGGTGCTCTGCGTTTAACCCATCCAAGTGCACACACACAGCAGTGAGTAGTGAACAAATGCACACACACACACACCGTGAACACACACCCGGAGCAGTGGGCAGCCATGCTGCAGCGCCCGGGGAGCAATTGGGGGTTCGGTGCCTTGCTCAAGGGCACCTCAGTCGTGGTATTGAGGGTGGAGAGAGCGCTGTACATTCACTCCCCCACCTACAATCCCTGCCGGCCGGGGGCTCGAACTCGCAACCTTTCGATTACGAGTCCGACTCTCTAACCATTAGGCCACGACTTCCCCAGTATTGCATTACTCCCTAAAAGTAACTGATTACATTACTTAGTTACTTAAGGAAAGTTGCATGTGTTACTATAACAAACACTGCGTGTTTCTTTCAGAATCATAATTGGCTGGTAGAAAGACACAAATAGGTTGCATAAAAGTTTTTACCATAGTTTTAAAGTTTTAAAACCATAGATGGGTCAGGTAAGGGAGACATCCAAAATGTGTACTTTTGGTGTGCCTCAAGGAACAGGGTTAGGAAACACTGGTACATCCTATTAGTTGAAGATCTGGTACGGTTGCAGGTTCAAGTCTTTTAATAATAATCAATCAACAATGTGAAAGTGGCAAGACAATTAACCCCAGGATGCCCTTGTAATAAGTCTAACGTAACTCATTTGGGATACAAGTGTCAAGTAAATGTAGACTATCTACCACACAAGAGGATTGATGCTGTGCTTCACAACAATGCTTAGTCAGTCATCAGCCTTCGACTTCTTATGTCAAGTTCATGACCATGACTAATTAACATTTTCTAGGACTTATTAAGGACTCTTCAAATAAAGTGTTGCCTTAGAAACAATGACATCACGGGCCTGTCATGCCTTTATACTAGCTGAGACTATGTGATTATGAGTGTCAGGCTCCTCTATACAATGGGTGGATCAGTGCCACACTCCGACAATCAGAATTATTACAGCAGAATGACAAGCCACAGTACTGCCATTCAGCACTGTCGAAAGTAGTTATTTCGCCTTGAACCCTTGTGAGCACGTTTATATATAGTACAGCACATATGCGACATGTTACAGAAGGGGAACGGTAATTAGTGAACAATGAAGTGAATGACTATCTCGTTCACGGGTCAGATGACAAGCGCTGCTTAGCGAGACAGACCGAGGTCTGTACAGACGCTTGAGGAGTGATGGGGATGGGACTGAAGTGTCACGTAGAGCAGATGAGACACATGGGAGCTGACACACTCTCAGAAAAAATGTGCAAAAATTGTACCTTGAGGGGTACAACAGCTTGTCACTGGGGAAGTACCCTCGAAAGGACACCTTTGTACCTTATTTACCCCTAAAGTGTTCAGTATAGTATCATAAGAGTACATATTACTACTCTAAGGGTAAGGAAGGTACAAAAGTGTCCCTATGAAAGTTCTGCCCCAGTGATAAGCTATTGTACCCCTAAAGGTACAATGTTTTGGACATTTTAGTGGCCATCAACTCACTACACAGCTAAACAATTTAAACAACCCTGAATTAGTACTTCAATGTAAATATTTACCTATTTTTTGTTAGCACAAACACATCTTCTTTCCTGAAAATTATGCTTTGAATAGCCTTTTTTTGGCGAAGAATCTTGGATTCTGGTCTCCATCGACTTTCAAAGTATTTTTTTTTTCATACTATGGAAGTCAATGGCGACTAGTAAGTGCTTGGTTACCCACATTCATCAAAATATTAAATTTTTATCTACTCAAAATATATTTTCTTTTCTTCTCAAGGAAAATCAAAGAACGGACTGGCCAAAACAAAGTTTCCGGACTTGCTATAGTGAACTATCCTGAAAAATTAGCTCCGGATGATAAACACCTTCAAACTACTATTGGTCCATGGTGCATATGCAATAGGTAGGTTTACTTTGGGGCTCCGTCTTTTTTGACAAGGAAAATATCTTCAGACTGATAAATTTTATACAATTTTGTCAAAATTAATGAAAATTCTAAAACTAAAGTCAATCATGTTAAATGTGAAATTATCATGAAAAAACGTTTAAAGAAATCTAATATTGGCCTGATATGGCTCATATAATATTGATATATATTGTGCACTTCTAAATTAAAGATAATTTAGTAAAAAAAAATTTTATTTAATACTGTAAAAATGCTATTATAAGGACATTCATTGCATGACAGATAACATATGATTATTTTTTTATATAAATATTATGTTTCTTCTTATTTTTGTTATTTTTATCAGTAATGTACATTGTGGTCTTTATGGGTTATTTTCTGTTATTTAATTAATGTTTATTGCATTATTTTAGTGTTGTGTATTATCTAAATATGTATTATCTTTTTTATGGTCATATACAATGAACTCATTCATCATGTGGCTTTCTTTTGTGCAAATTGTATTGTCATGGTGGTTATCTGTGCTTATTTTACGAATAAAGTGGTTTTTGGCACTTCCAGTAATTGATATTATTGATATAGAGATATATATATATATATATACACACATTTTATAGGCCTACTTTATAGTGCTGATAATGGTAGAGTCAAATGATGATCAAATAAAAGAAAGTAGAAAGTACCTACAAAAAAAAACATAACTATCAGACACAGTTAATTCGTTACAGTGATGTTTTTAGTGTGTGTGTGTTTCCGGACACATGCAAGGAATGCAAGGCTCATTATCACCTGCTCATTGTAGTGCGAGTGTGTGTGCCGGGAAGGTAATTTGAGAGTGCATGGAGTGTTTGAGGATTGCGTCTGTGATTTGTTTCTCTAAAGTGAGTTTACTGCTTTCTAATCGATACCATTGTGCCAGAGCTCTCTGCATAACAATACAGTCCCCTTCCCTAATCATGAAACACTTATACATCTCCTCCCTCTAGTGTAAAAATATGAGCATTCATCAAGCTCAAGATGTTTGCCATTTCGCCGTGCACTCGCAGTTCCTGCAAATTCCGCGTTCAACCTCCCCAACAGCGCGCGAGCCCCCAATCACCAGCCCCGCACTTCTATTCAAACCACACCTGCATAATTGCCACATCTGACCTTTTCCAACCTGTCTCAGGCAAGCGCGAATGCACAATTGAGCCGTGGTATAAATAGCAGCTCATTTCATGCTGCTGAGGCATAAAACAAAGCTTGATTTTCATACCCACTTCATCTCACCAACTCCGAACCGAGCCACCAGGGCCTGTTTCCCGTAATGATACCGACCCAAACCGACGGCGCAGCCAGTGAAGAGTCACGGGAGGTGAAAAGACGGTGTAAATACGACCCTGTTGTCGTTATGTTGTCAAACTGCTTGGATTGTGGAATCAATTCAACGGCATTATCCGATTCTCGCCAACCCTTGTGAATTGGTAATGGCTCTCTGGATGACTAACTTCGATTACTGACAGCCGTTCTCTAAGTAGGGCAGGAAAAAAAAAGTTTTGACATTGAAAGCAGCTCATAGGCTTAATCCATAATTATCCTTAAAGCTCTCCTCTGTCTAGGATCTGCTGTGCCCCTGTACTGATTCGCCGTTGATTTCTTTAGCGTGTGAGCAAGCATTAGAACACAGATTTGCAAACAATGCACACATGCATAACAACATGCAAAGCACGCCAGTCGCATATTCTTAACTAGCTCGTTGCATACATTGCGGCTAAACGGCATTTAAAAAATATGACCCCGATGTGTTGCGGATTATGCTTTTGTGTTCTTGAGGCAAGATTACAGAAGCTTGCACTGTTGATCTCATTACAACAGATTTACAGGATGTTTTATAATCTTAATAATTCATCAGATCAGATTTGATCATTCTGAGGAAGAGCATTCCTTTGAGAAAGGCTTTCCACATGTGTGACTGCTTGATATAAATCTGCTTGGCGTCTGCTGCGACGGGAAACCCAGAAACAAAGGACAGAGACGGCGCTGGCCTAACACAAGAGGATCGCTTTTAACACACCACAGACAGCTGCGATAAAATGACACGGAAAGAGGGTCTTTTCATGTGAAAAACGAATTGTACACAATCACTGAACACAGAAAACCAGAGTAAGAGTATTCTTGAAACTCGGAAGTGAAGTAGAAGAGTGTGGGTGTGGGTGGACGGGGGTGGGTGTTAATAGGGAATTAATGAGAGAAGAGCACACTGGATGAAGGGATGAACATGGAGCTACGAAGGAAAGATGCAGGATTAGCTGAGAGTGGGGGTGTTTTATGTGGGAGGGATTCTCCTATTAGAAAAGTAATGGGATAGGGATCCCCCTGGAAACTAGAGCCCACACACAATGCCTTAGACATGCAGTTCTCCTGTGGACAAGCAGGAGCGCTAAAGCTGTTGTGCTTATGTTTAGGGTGAAAAGTTTGTTGAAGAAATGTTAAACTAACCCCGTCTTACATACAGACATGAATGTTACCTGACATGAATGAGGAGAGGTTTGCTATTACTTTTCTAAAGGATCCAGATTTAAATTTTCATCTGCTGAAACATGAAATAATTGAGTTAAGGGATCAGAGCCTAAATATTTTAGAGACTTACAGGTGGGCTCTTTAGATTGGGCCATTAACCAACTTCCAAGAAGAACACCCTAAAAACTGTCCAGAACACCCAGCAACTGTAACTTTTCATATGTAACAGCTGCATAAAACACCTTAGCATCTGACCAGACAACCCGAGCAACTGCCCAGAACACACTAACAACTGCCCAGAACAAGCTAACAACTGCCCAGAACACCATAGCAAGTGCCCAGAAGAGGCTAACAACTGCCCAGAACAAGCTAACATCTGCCCAGAACACCATAGCAAGTGCCCAGAACAGGCTAACAACTGCCCAGAACAAGCTAACAACTGCCCAGAACACCATAGCAAGTGCCCAGAACACACTGGCTGCACCCACAATCGCATACTGCATAAGTAGGTACTACATTCGAATTTGAATGTACTTCCCGACCGTTAAAAAAGTACGTTCTATACAGTATGAATGTGGGTAGTATGAATGAAATTCGGACGTACTACATCCGCCATGTTGATATTGTCACGTGACATGCGTCATCACGACAGCGTGAAAATTTAAAGAGCCCACTCTACTGAACAAACATCGGCGATGTTTTTTGTTATTCTTACCGTTTTCGTCTGCGTTTTTGCGTTGGTCAGCAGCTCGCAGATTACCCCTTTGTCGACAGCTTGTAAACCATTTACTAAATATATAGCAAGCAAAATGTATCTCAGAATAAAAGCAGCCACAGCTGTGAACCTGCTGATTTTGAGTAATTTATTGTACTACAATTTAATCACAATGAACAACGTTTTTCCTTGAGGTACTTACACTTGAAAACAGCCGCGTCGCCGCCTTCCGTCATTTTTCGAATATGATGCCTCCTCTCCCGTGGCCTCATGGGATAGTAAAGTGTCCATCATATGCCTACTACAGAATTTGGGCGGAAGCAGTAGGTCATCCGGGTACTTCTCACCTACTGTTTTTCGAATACTATGAATTCGGACATATTTCTCGCCTCGCATACTGTTTTTTTCGCATACTATATAGTAGGGAAGAATGCGATTTTGGACGCACCCACTAACTTACTGCACAGAACACCATAGCAAGTGCCCAGAACAGGCTAACAACTGCCCAGAACACACTAACCACTGCCCAGAACACACTAACCACTGCCCAGAACACACTAACCACTGCCCAGAACAGTCTAACAACTGCCCAGAAAACCCTAACAACTGCCCAGAACAGGCTAACCACTACCCAGAACACACTAACAACTGCTCAGAACTCTCTAACAACTGCCCAGATCACACCAACAACTGCTCAGAAAACACTAACAACTGCCCAGAACAGGCTAACCACTGCCCAGAACAGGCTAACCACTGCTCAGAAAACCCTAACAACTGCCCAGAACAGGCTAACCACTACCCAGAACAAACTAACAACTGCTCAGAACTCTCTAACAACTGCCCAGAACACACTAACCACTGCTCAGAACTCTCTAACAACTGCTCAGAACAGGCTAACAACTGCTCAGAACAGGCTAACAACTGCCCAGGACAGTCTAACAACTGCCCAGAAAACCTTAACAACTGCTCAGAACTCTCTAACAACTGCTCAGAACACACTAACCACTGCCCAGAACACACTAACAACTGCCCAGAACACACTAACCACTGCCCAGAACACACTAACCACTGCCCAGAACTCTCTATAACAACTGTTCAGAATAGGCTAACAACTGCCCAGAACACCATAGCAAGTGCCCAGAACAGTTGAACAACTGCCCAGAACAGGCTAACAACTGCCCAGAAAACCCTAACAACTGCTCAGAACTCTCTAACAACTGCTCAGAACACCTAACAACTGCTCAACACACACTAACAACTGCTCAGAACACCCTAACAACTGCTCAGAACACCTAACAACTGCTCAACACACACTAACAACTGCACAGAACAACCTAGCAACGGCACAGAGCACCCTAACAACTACCCAGCAATTGTAACTGTAACTTTTCGTATGTAACAGCTGCATAAAACACCTTAGCAACTACACAGAGCACCCTAACAACTGCTCAGAACACCCTAACAACCGCTCAGAACACCCTAACAACTGCTCAGAACTCTCTAACAACTGCTCAGAACACCTAACAACTGCTCAACACACACTAACAACTGCTCAGAACACCCTAACAACTGCTCAGAACACCTAACAACTGCTCAACACACACTAACAACTGCACAGAACAACCTAGCAACGGCACAGAGCACCCTAACAACTACCCAGCAACTGTAACTGTAACTTTTCGTATGTAACAGCTGCATAAAACACCTTAGCAACTACACAGAGCACCCTAACAACTGCTCAGAACACCCTAACAACCGCTCAGAACACCCTAACAACTGCTCAGAACACCTAACAACTGCTCAACACACACTAACAACTGCCCAGAAAATCCTAGCTACTGCACAGGGCACCCTAACAACTGCCCAGCAACTGTAACTGTAACTTTTCATATGTAACAGCTGCTCAGAAGACCCTAACAACTGCTCAGAACACCCTAACAACTGCCCAGAACACACTAGCAACTGCCCAGAACACCATAGCAAGTGCACAGAACAGGCCAACAACTGCCCAGAAAACCCTAACAACTGCTCAGAACTCTCTAACAACTGCTCAGAACACCATAAATACTGCTCAGAACACCATAACAACTGCTCAGAACACCTAACAACTGCCCAGAACAACCTAGCAACTACACAGAGCACCCTAACAACTGCTCAGAATTCTCGAACAACTGCTCAGAACACCCTTATAACTGGCCAGAACACCCTAACAACTGCTCAGAACACCTAGCAACTGCCCAGAACAACTTAGCAACTACACAGAGCACCCTAACAACTGCTCAGAATTATCTAACAACTGCTCAGAACACCCTTATAACTACCCAGAACACCCTAGCAACTGCCCAGAACACATTAACAATTGCCCAGAACAACCTAGCAACTACACAGTGCACCCTAACAACTGCTCAGAATTATCTAACAACTGCTCAGAACACCCTTATAACTGTCCAGAACACCCTAACAACTGCCCAGAACAACCTAGCAACTGCCCAGAACAACCTAGCAACTGCCCAGAGCACCCTAACAACTGCTCAGAATTATCTAACAACTGCTCAACACATCCGAACAACTGCTCAGAGCACCCTTATAACTGCCCAGAACACCCTAACAACTGCTCAGAACACCCTAACAACTGCTCAGAAAACCTAACAACTGCCCAGAACACCCTAGCAACTGCACAGAGAACCCTAACAATTGCTCAGAATTATCTAACAACTGCTCAAAACACCCTTATAACTGTCCAGAACACCCTAACAACTGCTCAGAACAACCTAGCAACTGCACAGAGCACCCTAACAACTGCTCAGAATTATCTAACAACTGCTCAGAACACCCTTATAACTACCCAGAACACCCTAACAACTGCTCAGAACACCTAACAACTGCCTAGAGCACACTAACAACTACCCAGTACAACCTAGCAACTACACCGAACACCCTAGCAACTGCACAGAGCACCCTAACAACTGCTCAACACACCCTAACAACTGCCCAGAATACACTAACAACTGCATAGAACACCCTAGCAACTGCACAGAACACCCTAACAACTGCAGAGAACACCCTAACAACTGCCCAGAACACACTAACAACTGCATAGAACACCCTAGCAACTGCACAGAACACCCTAACAACTGCTCAGAACATCCTAACAACTCCCCAGAACACATAGTAACCATCCAGAACACCCTAACACCTGCAAAGCACTGTAGTAGCAGGTTGTGTTTGGTAAAGCACCACTCATAGTTTTTTTTTTTAAATTCAAAAATCTAATTTTACATGTGTAATTGAATATGTATGTGATATTAGAAGTATGCATAAGCCTTTCAGCAATATACATACATTTATCAACCTACAGTATATTACCCTGTATGAGCAGCAGGAACTACTGACTAAATGTAAATGCACATTATTTCCATTTTAAACCCTGGGAAGTACACTGATAATTTATATCAGCCACTAAAGTGTTGCATAATGCAGATGCTGATGAAATGCCCACAGAACAGAGCTTTATATCAAATAAGAAAGGCAATGTATTTATTTGCCTTGTGCTTCCATCTTTCATTTGTTTCAAACGTCAAAACATCTGATTAACATTCATGTGAATGGGTGCATGTGGATAGGCTAAAACATGGGAAAGATCTACGCTACCAGTCAAAAGTCTGGAATAATTATGATTTTGAAATGTTTTTGAAATAAGACTTTTATGCTCAACAAAGGCTGCATTTATTTGATCAAAAGTACAGTAAAACATTATTATTTTGAAATAATTACAATTAAAAATATTGTTTTGTATTTGAATATTTTTTTAAATGATGTGTGATGCATTGAGCGTTGCCAGTGTTGCCAGACATTTGAACTCTATCACCTCTATGAGGTGAAGAGTGTAATAATGGCTGTTTTCAGACAGGTTTCCCTCCAAACTAATAGTCCCGGCTCAAACTTGCACCATTAGCTGAGTCATACAGAGATGTGTTTACACATTTTCATATTATTTTATGTTGTTTAGACAGTACAGTGGAGAGTATGTTTAGGGGACAGAGGGGGCGAGTATTGGGAAAGGACCCCCAGCTGGAATGTCAAAGTGCAGCCCACAAGCCTACACCATCCCCACCCCAAAAAAACCCAAAAAACAATTGGCCTAAATTTAAGATTATGTATTTGAATTGCATTTATATTTTTTTCTATTTGATTTTATTTAAATAATATGTACCAAATTAAGGTTATCAGTTAGTTTGAATGTTAAAACTGTGTAATCCACATGGGTGGAAATTTGATATGCAATTCAAATAGACAAGTCTTCAATTTAGGCCTAATGGCTCCAGCAGCATTTACAGTTTTTATGTGAATCAACCTATAAAAGGTGTACTTATAATTGAATATTAAACCAGGATAGAAGCGTTTAAACATTGACAATCATGCATTCTTCTCATATGTATAATACAACAGCATGTGTACTTGAGTATACAGCAAGTTTCTGGCATTTGTAAAATAAAGTTGCACAGCCGGCAATCTGGGGAAGCGACTCAGCGCTCATCACAGCAACAAGTCCTCAAGTCTCCCACTTGGGAGCTAAGCGTGCCGCTCTTCTCCAGGTGTCTCCTCTGGCTGCGAGACTGCCATTTATAGAACAGCAATTACTCAACATCTGCCACAGTGATGGAACCTCAAATTATAGTGTGGAACCCAGCAGGGGGCTGTAGGTAGGAGCTGTGGGTTTTCAGCATGGAAGGGCGGACAGGGACCAACCTACCAGGTGTTCCCCATGCTGAATGTCTCAAGGGGGCGATGGAGAAAAAGTTGGGGAGGTATTCAGTTTAGCTCATTTAGCCTCAACAAAACATTAACTGCACGGCACCCAGCCTGGCCAGCAGTTTGAAACGCTAAGTTATGCGTTTGCATCATAAATGAATACATAAATGATAAATAGGACCACATATTGGCGAGATTCAGCTTTTAAACTTCTAAATATAGACTAGTCATATAGCTTCTGTGGTCTGCCTCTCATCTATATTCATGCTTTTCCATATTGGAAAGGTCTATGCATCTCAAGCTAAGCTGTGAAAAGCACTCCTACTGCAATTACTGATTAATTACAGGGAATTAAAGCAATTAAGGCTTTTGAAATATACAATTAAGCATCACATTTCCTGTTACAGGCCTGAGATTATAATGCATTCATATCTTGTACCAATGTAGCGTTAGTTTCAGATGCTGGCGCCTTAAATTGGTCAAAAAAAACTTTCAACAACAATATGGATTTGTGCAGTGCGTGAGATGACATATGCATTCACATGTTCATTATTTAAATATAAGTGCTTTGGCACGCAGAATAATGCTTGTCAAATGTTCTTCGACATCGGATCCACCCAAAATATAGGCGGGTTACCAAAAAAAGAAAATGAAATAAACAAAAAAACCTGAAAAGACAACAGAAATATGCAAATGCTCGCTCCTTTCACAAGTAAACAAATAAACATAACAATAGTTTGTGTTGTCAAATCACGATTCAGCTTTCCTCAAACCTCAAGGAAAGAGCGATACTTTTTGACAGATGAGGCACAAAGGTACAATAGAAGGTAGGAGCGTGGCTCCTCTCCTAGGTACGGCGATGATGGTGTGACTGATTGAAAAACAAAGAAAGGAATTTGAAGATTTGAGAAAGTGAGAGAAGGTCTTACGGGGCGCTGTTTCGGCACCGCTCTCCTGCATTACACCAAACGGGGCATGTTGCCTGGGGTCTTGCCTACGGACATCAGCATGGGCACGCACACACTTTGTCCTGCTTTTTTTTCAGTCGGTTTTATTTACTAGCTGCATGGCGCGCATTTGCATGACAACAACAACAAGATGTCTCAAAAGATTTCTATTAAACTTTTCAATGTGTCATCTGTCTCCACACGTTTCTCTGCACTTAACTTTAGGTGCCAAGTCATTTCGAACTGAATTCTTAATATTAGGAGCGGAGGAACTATTTGAAAAGTGCGTTTGGGGACGGGGAGACACACAAAGCATGAATATTAGTAATCCTTGAGCGAGATAAAGGTGGCTTGGATTGCAGTCTGACATTTGACTGTTTGAATTCTACCTTGAATCTCTTAATTAATAAACTGACATTTTATGCAGTATGACATATTACCTAAAACATAGCTAAAATTATTTAACATAACTATTTAATTACAATTTTCAATATAACATTGTTGTAATTCTTTTATAATTATTAAACCTGCAGTGACCTCAAATTAATTGACTATTTAAGTGACATATAAATGAAAGGATGACAGGTTATGAAATATTAAAAATGTAAAGCCATAAAAGAAACTCTGATCATTCTAAAAGCATATATACTGTATATAATAATAAAGGATTTTTATTTCAAATATGTATTTCTATTTCAATCTCTCTATATATTCTCTAATATTCTCTTAAATTATTACCATATAATTTTAAATATGAAGAGTTAATTTGCAAAAACAGATAACTCCCTTTTTAAAAATGTTAAAAAATCATATTTTTATCCTGTATTCCAATTAATAATCAAACTGCAGTACAGTTGTTTTGATTAAATAATAATAACTAAAAAACATACAGCTTACTAACACAGTAAAAACATAATAACACAGTAAAAAACCTGATTTATGAAAATTAAAAAAATTTTGTAAATCAAAAAATGTTTTTTGAGTTTGTAAATCAACTCTTCATATTATTTTAAAATTTCAGAATTTTCAGCATCATTACTCCAGTCTTTAGTGTGACATGATCCTTCAGAAGTCATTCTAATGTGCTGACTTATTGCTGAATTTTTAATAATGGTTATTATTATATATTATATGCTGAAAACAGTTGTGTGGAAGCTGTTTTTTCTCAAGATTCGTTAATGAATAGAAAATGTAAGAAATATTTTGTTACAATATAACTGTAACAATATAATCTTTACAATCACATTTGAAAAAAACTAATGCATCATTTTATGCATAATTAATATATTAACATGAATATTAAGAAATATTAAATGTGTGTGTGTGTATATAATTTCAGCTTCAAGAGTGCAGTACAGTACAAATATGTATAGAAATGTCTAAAAACAAAGTACAATTGCTGAAATAATTCCATTATTGTAAATATAAGGCACATAACTTGTGCAATGTGTTACTTTTTTCCAGCAGTGCAGTTCTGCTAGCGCTGGTGTAATAGAACAAATTCTGCCTATTCCTGCTGCCGGAGCCTCGGGACTAAAGGCCTGAAAGAGGAGCTTACGCTGTGTTACCCGGTGTCATGAATCTTTCATAAAACTGTCACAGGAAAGATGGAGCGCTCGATGTAGCCATAATTCCCAGTGCCGACACAGTCCCAGTAGAAAGTGTGTTATTGAGGCAGGTGGATGCTTCGAGTCTGTTGTGTTAATTGAGATTGGCTGTAATAACATTTTACATCAAGTGATTATAAGAGCGTTATGACAATTTCAGTGTCAAGTTAATATTGAAAAACTTTCTATATCCCTTCTTTGCTCTTAGTTCTTCGCTCTGTTCCCGTTTTAAGTCTTTCTCTGTATTTTCTTAAATGTGATGAATTATCCATTCCTCTCTTCAGGAAACTCTGTCTGCCTCGCTAAAATAAGAGAGATTGCCTTCTTTTGCATGCTTAGATAAATGATCAAATATTCATATCCATACATAGTTAGCTTGTGCTTTTTTGTTCTATTTTCTTACTCTGGAACATTTCTCTGCACTTTATTTTTTTTCTTATTCATGAAGAGCACAGCAAGTGGCCTTATATCAGCATTATGAGTCATTTAAAGGCTCTGCTTGGGAATTAACTCCACAAACTTTAACATTTTCACTCTCATACATGCATACACGCACATCCTCACACGACTACAGTCGAAAACCAGTGCTATGACAACCCAAAGACCTTTGCAACTGCGGCACATATCAAAACCACTCAGTGATGGATGTTAAATGAATCCATTTAAGGCCAACGATCACATTTGTGGCCAAAACTTTGTTCTGAAAATGTCTGAATGTGAACATTTTCACATGGCTGATTCAAAAAGTCACATGACAGTTTAATTACAGCTGAATATGTGAGACATAGGGATATTTAAAACGTATGTTATTAATGCGTCAATGACATTGCTCTGACTTTCCTCATATAAATCATGATCATAACGTATAATATGGAAATATGTCAGTGGTCACATTTTTATCCACCATACTGAATATGTAGTGAAATGACCTTTCATTTGCTTTTTTCTTCTTCTCACAGTTAGGTTTTACTGACCATTTGGCCATTTTACTTGTTTATGATCAAGCAATTGTAGATTCCACAAATAGCGAGTAAGACTAAAGATTAAACTTATATACATATCTTAAAATTAAATGTTCATGTGCATTATTGGCTCCATGGAGAACATTTAGATCCATTTCCATTTTATTTTAAGTTTTTTTTTTTTTTAAATGGAACAAGGTTTATAAAATGTTATATACAGTATATATATATATATATAAAACTTTCTTTAGACAAAGGTTCTTTTACAAACTGGTCAGTGAAAGGTTCTTTGGGGAACCAGAAAATAAATATTACTATTAAGCTCTCAATATCAGAGCTTAAACGCAATATAGTTTCATCGTTATCATTAATTAATAATCATCTTGTTTACAAAGACTTATTAACAGACTTTGATTGAAAAAAAATCAGCCGATTCCAGAATTATTTGTGTGTTTCCTTCACTTTCCACTTCCCCGTGGAACACTTCAGCAGATAATGACGAAATGCTGTCTGCTCCAGCTCTAGTAATGACATCTAATGTGTTGAGCTGGGATAATGTGCATTACAAGTTGCATTTGCGTTGAGTTTGGAATATGTCTCCACGCTTTAATACCGCGCTGCAGTGAGAATCCATTATGGTAATGCAGCACCTGAGGGAAGCAATGGGAGAGATCAGTCTTCAAGTGCTTATTACCAAAGATGACTGTGTTTAATGAAAGCCTCCCTGTGTGAGAAGGTAAGCCTTTCCCTTTCTCTTTCTTTCTCTCTCTCCCCCTCTCTTCTTTTTCCATTTGTCCTTTCAAACTCAGCTTCCAAAGTGGATTCTCTCTGCCGCCCATCCAGCGTTGGAGAAGCTACTTTAAAGCTGTAGCTTGTCAAGCTACAAGCTACTCATAAACTGAAGTAGTTGAAGTGCAGTCAAGCTACTCTTTTTAAACATTAGCTACGCTACACGCTTCTACAAAGTAACTAGACTGAAAGAACCAATATTTTGTCAAACACATTGGTAAAGTGTTTGGTTAATATATAATTTAATTAGATCCATATTCTTGTACAAAAATAATGATGCTTTTTCGATTAAATAAATCTTAATTAGGGTCAGGGCTTAAAACTTGAACATATACAGTAAATGTACATTAAAGGGGTGATTGATTGTGATTTCACTTTTTTAACTTTATTTAGTGTGTAATGTTGCTGTTTGAGCATAAACAATATCTGCAAAGTTGCGATGCTAAAAGTTCAATGCAATTGGAGATATTGTCTTTTAAAATGATGGCAGTTTAATAGAGTTACGGCTGGTAGGGACTACCATAGATATACTAGATGCCTCATTAGCGACTGTTTCTATGGGCTGCTATAGGTAAGCCGTCCGCCATATTGCAGCGGTGAACTTGACGTCATTCACCATAGTAATCACTGAATATTCGAAAGATGCACACAATCATGCACAGAACGGCTCAACGGCTCTATGCGAACCTACAGTATGGTGAATGACGTCAAAAATACCATTCCAAGATGGCGGCCACATCTACGTGCCTGGAGCAGTCGAATAGGCCGTCAATATATGTCTATGAGGACTACAATGAGTTACTTCCCGGTTTGGTGACATCACAAACCCTGAAATTTACATAAAGGAACCCCGCCCCCAGGAACATGCAACAAAGGGGGCAAGGCCATGTTGCACTGCTTTAGGATAATCAGGAAAATCAGGATAAAACCATATATTATTAAGTAAGGAATAATTGATGACGGGCCATTGAATTATTAGAAAAATAATGCACACCCGAGGTGGTGATGTGGCCACGACGCGAAGCGAAGTAGGATTATTTCTTCCGCATCTCATCCAATGCCTCCCTTGCTAATTCCATAGTGTCATTCCTGTTAACTGTCGGTTCCACTTTTTGAGTATAGGCCTGAAAATGACATTTCCAACTTAAATTGTTATAAGTTTTGAATGGTTTGGAGCAGATACTTAAGGTTGGTCTCTTTTTAAAGAAGACACTTAGCAGATTATTGTAGAGGTGAAAAACGTTATACAAATTTTATTACAAAAAAGTTATGGAAGTTTAAGTTTATGAAAAAATAAAACGTAAACATTTTAATATTTATATTTTATGTAAAATATATTTTACATAACATGTTTTACTCTGAAACTGCTAGAAAATCAAAACCAAAATTCTGAAGAAGTTGTGTTCCAAATTTGAGGTTGATATCTCAAAAAATGCGCTTTCAGTGAAATTTTGTTTGGGCGTAGTGCCAAGCTTTTCCAGTAGATGAACATCAAACCCCATTAGTAACCATATAAGGGCGGCTCCATTTCCATATATGGTTTGAGTGATCTGAAACATGTTTTTTCCATACTTTTCTCAGTATTTATGACGTAGACATCACATTCAGAAGTATTAAGGGTGGTATGGCAGTATTTGATTTCAATTCATCCTCTAAAAAACACATAAAAGACATGCAACAAGCACCCTGGACGTACGATATAGTTCACGCTGCATCAAAAATTGAGAACCTATTGTTTTTTCTTTATATTCGAAACACTTTTAGACCTTTTTTTCTCAAAAAATATAATTAATTTTATCTTTTGAACACTTGACATGAACATGAATGGAGATTTTTCATGATTTTATATATGTATCACTATTTCAAAGTAAAGGTCAGAACTCTCTCTCTCTGACTGATGAGTACTCTTCTTACAAATGAACAAATTACAGTTGCCCTGTAAAATATTTTAAAAATCAGTCACCATATATGAAAACTAGAGTCTTTAAGCTTTCAAACGATATATAGTTTGTCAAGATTGCTTTTGGTTCAGACTAAGATATTACTGTTTAAATCATGTAATGGCAAGTGGGCCCACCGGTGGGCCCGTGACAGTTAACAGGTTGTAACGGAGGCTTGAGCCATTGATAGTAGACTACTGCAGTCAGATGCAGTTAATACAGTAAATAACTAAGTTATGAGAGGAGAGAGAGATTACCTCTGTGAGTCTGTGCGTCTCTCAAAAGTGTTCGGCAGCAATGTCTCTAGTTATAGTGAAACTTAAAGTTAATTTTCTTCACAAACAGTGCCGTTGTTGTTACCTCACTTGTGAGAAGTCATGTAATTTTTAAGTTGTTAAACTGTGTTACTGAAAAAATCGTCAGAGTAGTGCTAACAACATTAGCGCATATGTTAACGTGTGCAAACTGTATGTGCGTCTGTGAGGGAGAGAGAGCGGGAGATATAGAGTATGTGCTTTCCGTACATAATAAAACGTAATTTTGTGGCAAAAACATGGATATGACCTGTCATTTGTATCCTTATGTTTACTATATTTATTTGTTTGGCCAGTGTTTTGTGGGTTTTGGTTCTTTTGCTGTTTTAGGCTGTAAGGACCTTTGAAATAATGCAAATCATTTGGCGAAGTGATATGGACATGTAATGCGGTGCCTGGAACTACATTCGCCGTGCGTTTCCCTGAAAATAATTGCACACCTTAGAGCGTTCGTCAGCCAATCAGATTCAAGTGTTCAACGGCCCCGTAGTATAAAAGCTAACATAAGCAGTAGCATTTACAAATAAATGCGTATCTAAAAGTATGAGACAACAACAAACAAAAAAACATATCATTCTGAAACATCCTGTAAGAGCCATGCTTGCACAGGTTCTGCGTGATCCTCTTCACTAATTGGATTGGATTGGATTCAATTTATTGTCATTGCACATGTAGGTACAAGGCAACGAAATGCAATAAAGAAGAAGAAATACAGCATAACATGAGGAAAGAGAGGAGAAAAAAATTGTCCTCACACTACGCTCCTGAACGAGAGTGCAGTGTGAGAACAGACAAAAACCTCAGCATAGAGCACAGTCAACACAGGAACATAACTTGCATAGTAATCCTAGTTCAGACGAAACAGCCATCCGGCCTGCAGCCATTACAGCGCGAACACACAGACCCGTTATCAACTGACAGGATGAAGCGACGAAGGCGTGGGATGGGGGTAGGGAGGTGTATGAGTGTGTGTATGTGTAAGTTCGTGTGAGTTCGTATGCCTTGAAATCCGTTTCGCCAGCACTCCAAACCAGTCGACTCAGTTCGCAGGTTGTGATGCGACATAGCAATTGCCATGGAAACGACCTTGGACAGAGCACAAGCGCCCGACAATAACAAGGTGTTTGATGGGGGATGGAAGAAAGAGCGTCTCCCTGCAGTATTCACAGGAGAGTTGATACCAGAGCGGCCTTGCCAAGCCGTTCTGTTGTGGGAAGCCGGAAAGAGATAAGATTGTTTTGTCTTTGGGCGAACAGCTGTCTTCCAGTTTCACAGCTATTCTCATTGTCCATTCTGATCTCCTTGTCCATCAATTTTCCTTTCCAAAGCCGAGAGCTTAGCCGTGATCGAATCCATATTGCGGTTAATCGTCTCTGTTTCAGAGGCGACCGCTCTGCCTACAGCCTCAATCATGACGGGCAGCCTTGAGAGGTTTTGGATAGCCAGTCCCGTCTCCTTAATTTTCGGATAGTTTAGGGCAACGCCTAATCCAAATAGCAGAAACCCAGTTATCATGGTTCCGAATAAGAAGATGTCTTCAATGTCCTCCACGGAGAGAGCCGCCAGACACACGACCCGCCATCTCTCCCATGCGTCCATCGTGTAGCCAGCAGCAAACGTCCCAGCGGGACATTCCGGTTCTCCAGATCCCGATCTTCTAGTCGAGAAGATGGTGTCAATTGCGTTAAGAGACCAGTTGATCAGATCCATAATTTCGGTTTTGTAAATAGTGCAGCGAGAGTCTCTTAAGAAGGACAGGACAATACTAGAGAGCAAGCAGGGAAGTTCAGGATAGGGAGGGAGGGAAGAAAAATGCGACCGCCTTCGAACAGAGCCAAACGAGAATATAATATTCTCTGGGTCTCAATCGGTCACAAATTGATAAGCAATATTGACGACGCAATGACGCCATTGTTTACAATACAACACCAGAGCACATAATGCTGAGGTGAGGGGCGTAAAGTTTCTTGGACTGCACTAGGCGGTTTAGCCAATCACAACACACTGGGCCAGCTAACCAATCTGAGCCCATTGCGTATTTCTGAGGGAGGGGCTTCATAAAAACAGGGAATCATCAGAGCGTTCATAAGAGAAAGGACAGAGCGGTGTAGAATAAAGGTAAATTATATGAAAAATAATGTGTTTTTTTGTTGTTGTTAAACACAATCAAGCCTAGAAAAAAGCAGTCAACCACCCCTTTAACATTGAATGAGAAAGGCCTAAAATGTCATGCAGTGATCAGGTGAGTGTGTTTGATTAATTTCACTTATCTTTACCTTTCTTCTAGACACTAGCAACACCAAGGCTATGGGTTAAATTCCCAAGGAATGCATGAACTGAGGTGAAGTTGACTGAATGCAAGTCACTGATGTACTTGGCACAAAAGCTGCATACATAATACAGAGCGACATTAACAATGGCAAAGCAGTAATTGTTTGAAGTATACTGCTATTCACTGGAAACACTATTCGAAAAACAGTTGAACTTATGGCAAAGTCGTTTTAATGATCAAATCTATTCGATATTGATAATGCTGGGATCTATTGTCAGGAAACACACAGCATCACTAACTACTGGCAAAAATTACATTCAAATAACATCAGACAAAAATGTGCAAAAAAACAGGCTTATTGGAAAAATGTGCCCCTGCCTACATTATTGCAAGATGTAGCTAAACATACAATTCACTAGAGTTTCCAAATGAAAAGCGGCGGTAAAACAACTTTTATTACTTTTCACATAAATTAGAATTACTTCAGATTATCGATTAATAAAGACATATTTTCATGTGATTGCACAACACAGTGTTATGACCTCAACACATTTTTTACCACAGTGCATGATTTGTAAACCAATAAATTTTGACGTTTGCTTCCCATAACCAGATCCATATGTATGGCTTTTCTGGTGTAGTAAACTTGCTCAGTAGCACACCTGATACAGCATTGCAGTTGCAATGTGGAGCATCCGGGTACGAGCCCTGTGAAATGCGAGTCATGATAAAAAAAGCTCAGAGACTAACATGGCATGTTAGTGATTTATCTCACGTTCGCTTTTGTTAACGGGTCATGAACTGAGAAACCAAAATTCCCTTGATTTTTTACATATAAGAGGTCACTGTACTATAAAAACATCTTGTAAGTTTCAGAACTCAAAACTTTCTCAGTCTAAAAAAAGCTTATATTAAAGCCAGTTTGCCAAAACGACTTGTTGTGGAATGTACCACTTTATGACGTAATAATGTGGATAAGCACCACCTCTACAGAAGGAGTATTTATGCAGTTTTAACCCAAATCACAGGATTCAAAGTGTCATGAAATGTGCAAGAAGTAACATAATTTTGAAGAAATGCTGCCACAGGTAGATTTTTGAAAGGAGCATTTGCAAAAAACAAAAACATAACTTTTCAGGAGGGTTCAGTTAATGAGTATTCATTTTCTAGAGTAAACAAATAGGCAGTCAGCTCTTTTAATTCCAAAGCATAACCAATTTGTACAGTCAACCATATTAAGTGTTACTATTTCTCCCATTCATATGTGTACAATTGGTCTCCTACAAGTGGCTTTTAGCATTATTCCCTTTATAATATCTCAGACCACACCACTTAAGTATGTACTTTGAGAGTTTGTACACTGCAGCCATCACCATTCTCCTTTGCTCTTCCTTGTCCTCCTCTCATGTCTCACCATCTTTCTCTTTACCTCCCCTCTCTCATTTGTCTACACCAAGCAGTGACAGCTTATGTAACAGCTCCAAACTTAGCTTCCTATTTGAATGGCACGTTACGCTTCTGTTTTTTTCTTCCATTACATGACTCATTTTAGTTATTACCCTTTGACAAAGAGAAAAAGATGAGGGGAAGGCTGATATGGTAGAAGCAAGAGAGAATGATCGAGAATAAGATGAGAAAGAGAAGTGGAAGAGAAAATAAGGATTTAATTATTTAGTCTCTACAGAGTGAGTCTGACCCAGGTGAGGCTTTTGGCGCTATTCATAGGCCAGAGGTGCATGATGCTTCATGGGGGTTGCCCTGGGACAGGGCAATGACAGCACACAAAACCAACATTTTGAGCGGGTAACATGGAGGAAATTGTGAGCGAGGGAATGAGGGATGTGAAAAACAAGTCGCTTGTCTGCCTTGTAAATATCCTGATCTTCCATGATCAGTCACACGCATTTCATTACTTATGCACACAATAAAACTTCTCACCAAGCAATCATTTATTTAGTTAGTGATGAATTTGGGGTGGGGTGGGGGGGTTGTGCTGTCAAATTGATTAATCACAATTGATCACATCCAAAATAAAAGTTTGTGTTTACATAATATATTTGTATGTACTGTGTATATTTCTATGTATATGAATACACACGCATACACATGTATATATTTAAGAAATATATCTAATATATATTTATATGCATGTATAAAATAAATCACCGTCACGGTGCACACACGAGGAGGACACAGGAACACGCAGAAGAGGATGTAACTCAAAATAACAATCTTTACTGAAGACCTCAAGGCAGGGCAAGACAAGGCAAGGCTGACACAGACAGGAAAACCGCGGAGTAACGAGTAGACCAGAACCAAATCAAACTGAATAGACAGGACTATAAATACACAGGTACTGTAAATCATAGATAACGAGACAAACACAGCTGGACAAGGATTAACTAATGATTACATTTAACAAGGACGGGAAACAAACCAAATATGGACACAAGAGGCGGAAACACATGACACACACGACAGAGGACTGACAATCACATATAAATATAAATATATGAATAGATGTAAATATTTCTTAAATATATACATGTATTTGTGTGTTCTTACATAGACATATAAATATACACAGTACAAACACATATACAGTATTATGTAAACCCAAACGTTTATTTTGGCTGTGATTAATCACGATTAATTACTTTGACAGCACTAGAAAAAATACATTACGTTCTGCTACGAAATCAATGTTTATTATTAAAAATATATTTATATATGTTTTTGTTGCCTTTATTTAATCAAAAATACAGTCAAATAAAAACAAACAAAGTTTTGTATTGAATATAATTTAAAATTAATTTATTCTTGTGATGCAAAGCTGATTTTTAAGCATCATTCCTCCAGTCTTCAGTGTCACATGATCCTTGAGAAATCATCCTAATATGCTGATTTGCCGTAGAAGAAACATTTGATTATTATTAATGTTGAAAACAGTTGTGCTACTTTTTGTGAAAACCGTGATACATTTATCTTAGGTTTCTTTGATGAGCATAAAGTTAAAGTAACAGCATTTATTTGAAATAGAAATTGAAACAATATAAACGTCTTTACTCTCACTTTTTTTTAGCAATTTAATGCATCCTTGCTGAATAAGAGTATTAATTTTGTTCCAATCAATCAATCAATCAATCAATCAATCAAAGTAATCCCAAACTTTTAAATGGTATGTCTTTATTTTAAATTTATAATATTTCAAAGTATTTTGAAAAGAAATGCAGATGCATTATGCACACTCATATAAATAAATGCATGACACTTATTGGTATATATCTTACGTCCATATATGTAGATTTTTTTCTGCTCAAATATGCTAAACCCAACTGTTTCAAGTCTGTTTGACGAAGATGCATGCAAACAAATTTAGTTAAGTGAACTTCTACATACTGTTTAGTGTGTGAGGAGCAGTGTACACTACGCAGGGACCATGTGAATTGGACAGTGTTACATTAAGGGAAAGTGGAGAGCATTTTCATATACAGTGAAATTCCCCAGAGTTCCCTTACTTTCATCTTTTATTTCCTCGGGGCAGACAACAAACTTGAGAGAGCAAGAGAGAAAATGAGGTAGGACAAAAGAAAATGTGTAACAAAGCTGTTATCCCCTTGACTTTATTCTTTCATTGTTATATTACATATAAATAAATCTAATAATTTCTCAAAGTGATTAAGTAGGTCAGACTTCTACGCTATTCTCTGCATCCTGAGCTTTACATATGAGTGTAAACAGTGCTGATATTGGCTTTCTAATAAATGCTTAGAGGCAGGAATTTCTCAATCCAACCCAACTAAAAATACAACTACAGTTTTGCCGGAATATCAGAAGCCAGGAGAGGAAATGCTTTTGTCGCTGTCTGACTGAACCGCCAGGAACAAACATTAGAGGAAAAATACTACAACTTTGTCCTCTTCCTCACCTAATTGCCCTTTTTTTAATACTGTACACTGCGCTCATCTCTTCATTCCAGTTATTCCTCCAACAGATTCCGTCTGCTCCAGCGCACGGGTGAATCAGCGCTCCGTACGGCCACAGCCACTAAACTTCCGATAAAATCAATGTTTAATTCACATCGCTCGAGGCCATTGACAGAAAGTGGAAGCCTTTCATCTACAAAGGGATACACGGAGGCTCCTAGCATGAAAGAAATCTTGCAGAATTAGTGCAATCGTCACGAGTTGTCCCATTTATTTCACTGAGCGTGTGCTCTCGCTGACACTAAGAAGATCTGAGGGGCCCCGGAATGAGACGTGTCCCGTTCACCCAATGAACTGCTGGAGTAAATGTGGACAGGGTGCAAAATGCACCTTTTAGTACTTCAAACGACAGACTTTTATGCATAATATTGTTCTGTAGTGGACATTATTTAATCCTGGTCTTGGTGACCCTCCACTCTGCATGTTTTGCATGTCTCTCTTATTTAACACACTTGATTCAGATCATCTCCATGAACTGAACTGAGTGTCCCCACGACCAGGATTGAGAACCACTGTGCAAGGCCACTGTCAGGTGGGACAAACTGGGATGGCGACAAATGTTGTCCCAGGCCCTGTGATGAGGCGGCCCTTTTGTACGTTTTTTACACTGATGACAGTATGAGGGCTGGGGCCCCTATGTGTCATTTTGTCCCAGAACCTATGAATTCAAGTAATGACCTTGCATGAGTATTTATGAGTATTCATAAGTATGAGACATGCTGTCAAAATCTGGGGTTTTCACATGATATTTTAAACATGACAAAATTAAATAGTCATAGAAACACTTCATATATGTCAGACTTTTGTCCCCGTGTCTTATGTTTCCACGTGCTCCCAGTGTTTCCTTGTCCTTATTTGGTTTTTCCTGTTTCCTGTTCCCATCATTAGTTTATTAGTCCCCAGCCGTGTGTCTTTTATCATCTAGTTTACTCCACCTGTTTCTGTTTCCCTGTCTTTAGCATCCGGTATTGTTTGTCTTACCCCCATTCTCCATGTTTCCTGGTGAAAACTTCATTAAAAGGAATATTGATTGTTCTCCTCATCTCCTGCGTTCTCCTTGCTCCTAGCGTAACGTGACAGAATACAACACCGAAAGTGAGCGGCGCCTTTTTTCCCGTTTTTGTTTTCTGAAAGTTGTTTTTTTTTGTTGTTTAGTTCTGTTTTCCCCCGCGGCTATGGAAGTCGCCACTCGGTTCATCACCCTTGCCCGCCGAGATCTCCCCTGTGGAATATGCCTGGGAGTTCTGCGGGCTCGCTGTGGCGATGGCTTTCGATGACGCCACCATCAACTCGCTGTTCTGGCATGGGGGCAACTACCTCCCAGACACCACCGGACTAAGTTGGAGGGAAGGGATCCTCCGGTGTCTGGAGAGTGTCCTACCCCAAGCCAGAACCAGCCCGCCGCCCGATCCTCAATCAAGTCTGCTGGCCGCTCCATGATCAAGCCCGCTACCATCCGCGGCTCACTCAAGCCTGCCAGGCCACCCAATTCATCCATAACCAAAGGAGGAATATGAGGAGGAAAAGATTGTTTGCAGCTCTCATCCTCATCTCTGAATCGGCTCCAGCCCCAGAGCCAGCTCCAGTGTCAGCTCCAGCCCCTGACCAGAGTCCAGTGCAGGCTCCAGCCCCTGAGTGTGCTCCAGTGCCAGCTCTTCGAAAGCTCTTTGCTGTGCCAGCTCCTCCAGAGCGCCCTCCAGTGCCAGCTCCTCGAAAGCGCTTCCCAGATTGTTAAGCCCAGGAAGGGCTCCTGATCCCGAGTGTAACGTAATAAAAGTAATATTAATATGTAATTTAAAGAAATAGTTTAATTTAGCTCAAAGGGAATCATTTATGATTTTATAGGAATTTGAACAGAATCATTGTTACGGCGATTCACTGAACGAGCCGTATAACAAACTCTGCACTGGATATTAAAATTCAAAATATAGTGAAAACACTATTAAACAGCACAGTAACAAAATCGGCAGATTAAGACATTAACTTGTGAGCAGAAAACACAAGATACTTCTCTTTTCAATATAAATCAGATTTTATTTATATAAACCTAAGACATAAACTAATCTAACACATGAACACAAGCATTCACACGTTGCAGAAAGAGAGAAAGTAAGGAAAGGATGAGTTTAAGAGAATGGAAATGTGAAATCCCAAGTTTACAGCAATATGTTCAATTGCATAGACATGAACAACCATCAATCACTTATTTAACCCTCGCTTTGAGTTTCTCAATGAGGCTAACATTCATATTAAATGCATCTGATTCAGTTAGAACCTGGACGTGTTGCTTTGCCTATGTAAAGGGGTTTCCCTTGTGTCGTCGTTGCAGACAGGGGGTTCCCCCGAAGTGTCTGATTGGCTGGAAGTTCAGTAGTCTTTGAAGTGAGGTCTTGGGCGTTGGCTGAGGATGCGGAGTTGGTCTGGTCGAAGTTTGAAGCGAGTGCAGTCGGAGCTGGACTTTGTAGCAAACTTACATTAGAACACGAAACTCTACGGAAAGAAAAGAAACTAAAGTAAAAGAATAAAAATAAAAGGATGTAATGAGACCAAGTTGTTTTCCTTCTCATTATGGTAGCAGCTGGCACGTGGGCCAGAGCACGCTCAAAAGCAGCGTCAAAACACGGTGGCAAAAGAGAAGAAGAGGAGAAGGGTGACCAAGAGAGTAAGAGAGTAAGAGAGAGTTTGATGGTGTCCTGAGTTTTTAAACTCAGCTTTCAGACTGTCCCATCTGGACGTCTTGACCAATTAGATACTGTCCTTGCTTGGGGAGTTGCTATGTTCCTCCACCAAATCATAAATCAACTTGTTATCTGTTCAGTCAGACGTCCGAACTTTACAGGCTCTTGCAAAGTATACTTTTGAACATGATTTCTATAACAAGACTATGATGCATTTGACAAAGAATTGATTGGAAGAAACATTTAAAGCATGATTTTCCAAACTCATACATACTAAACATGAATATTACCCTTTAAGGCTTAAGCTATTCAATACTTATTAAGTGATTAAAACAAGGATAGTCAAATGTGTGGATTACAAACATAATATGGGGTTCTGCATAGAAATGTCCTTTTAGGATGATTTTATGTGCATATGAAAAATACTTTGTGTAGTTCTATGGAGAACAAAGGCATGTTCTTTAGACAATGGAATTTTGGTTTGGACTGTCTTCTGTGTGGGGGAGAATCAGTCTAAGGAAGCTCGTGAATTCAATCGTGGAACACGTGATGGCCATCTCTTTGACAATCAGTCTTGATTATTTGTAACAAATTTGACAGTCTCCTTCTTGAATTGGAATTATCAATAAGTGTTCTTTTGTCTCAATGTCGCAAGCTGTTTTGTGAAAGAGGCTTGCTGGTTAGGAGCCAGGAATCCGATTTATGACGTTGTCCTGTTACAGCTTTGAGGCCTCTCTGCATTCCAGCTCCTCAGGTTTCAATGTTCTGATGCATCTTAAATTCGTCTGATTCTGTCTCTGAAATCTTACACGAGTTAAGCTCAGGGAGGGCTCCTTATTCCCCATTGATCTCCCGTTCAGTCCTGTAAGGGTGGGGGGTGGGGGGTGGGGGGTATTATGGCTCCAGCCGTAGAGGCCGGGGCCGGTCTTGTGTTTCCACGTGCTCCCAGTGTTTCCTTGCCCTTATTTAGTAAAAGGTATTACTTTATACCCAAAAAGTTTATTAATTAACAATGTTAATTTAATCTTCATTTAAGTTTATAATATGAAATATGATTTTTATAACTTTAGCATAGAATTTATTTTTGTTAGCTGGTAATATGGTAATCATTCAGTATTGTTTATTCAGGCTGAGCTGCACAAATTATTCTGAGTGTTCACCTCTTGACCTGAAACAAATACCATTTGATAAGCATTCATGAACATCAGAAGCATGATTGAATATTTTCTGCCATGCAATGTTCTCTCTCTCACGGTCAGCTAGCTGGGGGCCAAAGGCATTATCACAAACCTACATCCACCGTAATGCCACCCGAAAGCTCTTCGCCTGGAATTCATTACTTCAAATGAGCCACCTACAAAGCCCTGTCCATGCTGCAAGCTGCTACGCCTCAATCACTCTGCCAAACACTAATTCTAATTTGTCAACCTTTCGGAAATAGCTTTTTTATGTAATCCCCCCTCCCCCTACCACCATCCAAAAAAAAAAAAAAATCAAAAAAAAAATATGCTTGCTTTCGAAAAAGCATAAATAATTAGCATTTTGTTAGTGCAGAGATAGCTTATTAAACAAAGCTGGAGCTTAGCGATGGAAAGGCCTTTGAAGTGCTCCTGAATAATCCAGCTGAATATGTACTTGCCCTGCAGCACTGAAGACACGGCCAGAACCGTCACACCGTACAGAGACACTGACACGTGACTCACTGCTAAAGCTTATTGAGACATGATCTTCAGAAGCAACACATGTAAAATCTCCCATGTGCTAAACCCATTCCTCAATAGTTTCTATAGATGTTTGTATCAACAGTCAGATGCCCATTGGCGATGACCTATCAGTTCCTGCGCTGGATGGCACTTCCATGAATAAACTACACTTTGATCTTCCACAAGTCTTTTTTAAGCATTAGAGGCACAAATATCATGTTTACTTTTTGTTTTGTTCTTGCTGAGAGAACTATTAGATAGCTATGATGCAATATAAAATGAATCAATTAATCCAACAATGAATATATATATATATACATACATACATATATATATATATATATATATATATATATATATATAAAATTTATTTTAGAACAAAAAAAAATATTTTATTTAATAATTATCTTATATAAATTTAATTGTGTTAATCAAATTAATATAATAATAACAACATTAAAATATATCATTCATTCACTCCACAAATTCTTGTTACAAATTCTTTGCATCCATTTATACCTTGGATTTATATATATATATATATATAAAATCAAAATAAAATTATAAATTGCATGGTCAATATAAAAAAACAACAACATTTGGTTCCAGCTCTCTAGACCCCACTTAGCAACCCAGTTATCCATTCTGATGTTTAATTTAATTTAATTTAATCTTTTTCTAAATACATTATTTTTTCTATTTAATGGACACCGGCACACGTAGCCTTTATCATTTCATATCATACAGCGAAAGAAACTACGTGCATGCAATGTCGCATTTATGCCGTCAGTTAAGGCATGAAGTTACCAAAAAGGCGATTGAATCTGCCTTAAAACGGTGTGCAAGCATACAATATGTTATATATGCGTCACATTTAAGAGCATGTCTCTGAAATGGTTTTAAAAACTGTCCTGAGGCACCCACGCACTCTACCCACGCGTCTCCCTCATCTAAAACACCCAATTCAACTCATCTGCTCATTAAAGAGACATTAAGACCTGAAGTGGGTCAGAAAAGGTAAAGAGATTTGTGAGAAAATAAGATGCATGTCAGCTCCGCGTCACGTTCAGCAGCAGCAGCTATTAAAGCAATAGCAGGCAAGTACCCTATACCAGCTGCTGTGATGTCTATTAATCCAAGAACAAAAGAAAAAAAGAGGAAATCAATAACTTTTATAGCTTTAAGGGGCTCATCTATATTTAATTTAGAATTTAGTGTTTGGTAACTATTCATTTTCTGTATATTTCTGTTGAAGGGCACAGGTATGTCATATTATAATGGGTTCGTGTGAAGATTATATTAAGTTCACTTAAATTAGAAGTTAAGTCTAATAAATGTTAAAATTGATAGCTTTAAATTATACTGTAATGCTGAATGGCTACAGTCAATAGTTAAAAACTATTTTATAGAGCCATCAGTAGTATTGATATCAGTGATGCTGGCCTTTAACTAACTCTCACTTATTTCTCCTCAAGCTGTTTCACAACTCTGGAAAAAAAGAGACAATAAAGCATACAAACATGAACAAAATGTTATTCCATGACTTGATGCAAATTGCCATACTTTAAGAGGTTACCTTAACTTTAAAAGGAATAACGAAGGATTTAGTATTTAAAAAGCCACTTCAGTTGTGTATACAACAGTTGTTTGTCTTTGACACCAACAGTCAGTGTATGAAGTACTCAAACTGCTGTTTGTGTGTCAAACAGAAGCAATCAACCCACACTCTTCAAAAGAGGCTAAAATAATTTTTCTGTATGCATTGACTTCATACGTTTACGCAAGAATTTGCAGTTATGACCTGGTAGGTTCCAAGAGCTCTTAGAAGTTTCCAAACAAGTGATTCTGACTCACTGACACCTTTAGCTTAGTTTTGTGATCATGTTTGTGCATCAAACATCACCTTGATAGCTCCTCAAAGGTGACTGTCATACTCCAGAGCGAACAGCAGAGATGTGGGTGTTGACCTTTGCACCGGTGACCTTAACTGACCACTGCTGCTCTGAACAGTACGCTTGATTGAGAAAGAAAGTTCAGGACTGGATGCTCACCAAACATTTCCTTTTAGCCGCAGAGATAGAAGAGTTTTACTTATAAATAAAGCAACTAATTCTGACTGTTTAGAGGCAACTATTGTAAGACTTATTTTGGGGAAATGTTGCCATTAATGTCTAAATGAATTACTGCTGATATAATTAACAGAAAAAAAATAAATAAAAATCACAGATACTGAAAATTACCTGAGCGACATAATCCTGTATATAGTGCAATAAAAAATAAAACATTTTAATTATAAATAAATTATAATAAAAATATTTTAAAAGTCAAAACTATTATAAAATACTTTGATTTTGATTTTATTATTTGAGAAATAAGGCCTTGATGACTTAATGCTGATACAATTAATAGGAAAAATCACAGATACTTAATATTTAAGAGGTTTAATCATGTAGCGTATATAGTGCAATAAAAAAGTAAAACAAGTTTTATTATTATTATAAATAAATTAATTATAGAATTATTTTATTTTATTATTAAGAAGTCTAATTATTGCACACTCTTACCTCACAGAACACATATGCAAATTGCATTAGAGGTAAAATAATAATTTGTACTGTACATTCATTATATTTTATTTTTATTATGTGTGTGTATATCTGAATTTGTTCTTGGCTCTGTTTGTTGTTTCACTGTAAGATGAGGAACTGAAAAAAAAAAAAAATGTACTGTATATAAAATACACACTCATAAAAATTAAAGTTTTTTTTTTCCAGGAACATCCATAGAAACTTTTTATTGCACAAAAGGTACTTTCTTGTGGGAAAAGTTATTTAAACTTAGAAAATAATAGTTCTTGTTTACCGAACAGAACTGTTTACTGAAAGCTTCTTTGGGGAACCAATTGGCAAAATGGCAAAAAAAATAAAAAAGTTTTATATTAGAACATCAGCCAATGTGTTTGTCTTTTAACTCTTTGATGTGCTTAAGCCCATGAAACTTCATCTACACACCTGTCCTGAAGCCACCTCCACCCCCTGCAGTCGTGTCAGGGTCTCGTGTCAATGATAGGCTCAACAGAGCGCATAATCCAAGAGACAGACTCATCCACATGCCTGAAGGATTCATTAAACCACAACACTTCTGAAACACAATGACATTCTCAACCAGGGGTCAGACTTGATGCTAAGCAGGGTTCACATCCCCAGAATGCGTGAAGAGACTCGGCTAGACGAGTCCTTCCGTGCAGGACAACATACTGATTTGGACAGGAGCAACTTAACCTGAGCTCACCAGTCTGGGTTACAAAATATTGCACTGGAGAGAAGGGATAGGATGGTAGAGAAATAGACCTGCTATGAAAGGATTCCTGGGAAAAACAGTTCACTGCCACCGCCTTGTTTAGTCATCGACCTATATGTTTCAAGACCAGAAAAGATCATCACACCATTGTAGATCAAGACAAAAACTTTCACAAAAAGACTTTTTTGCTATATTCTTCTATATTATACCTCTCTTGATGCTCATTTGCACATTGCCCTAATTGAGTTGTAGCAGCAAGAAGACTCCCAAAAGCCTTTCCTTCGAGTAAAAAACATATTATTATGGTATCTTCAGATGTTCTCTGGCAATAATCATTTTCCTAAGGATGATAGATTCTTCTGATAGAAAATGCTGGTTGTTTGTGTTCCATTAGTAGGTTTCGCTGTAATTTCCAAGAAACCAGCAATCTTAATTTTTTTTTAAATCTATTTTTGAAGACTTTTTTAATGTCAATGGGAAATTAGAGTCTTGCATTGACAATGATAAGAACGTGTTGTTTCTTCAGTTTTATGGAAAAAATCATGGAGAAAAAAATATTACAAGTAATATAATATAATAAACTGAATTGTAAGGAATATCTATTACATTTTGTGGATTTTCCCTGGTTAAGTAAAGGAAAACATTTAAAAAAATCGTTTGAGTGGCACTAAAATATTAACACTCTGTTGTGTTTGAAAATAACATACTGTACATAACATAACCCCGACCTAAACCTCAAGTGGATGTGAGATAATGCATTTGCTGAAGCAACATCAGAAGAGCCATACATATATAGAGCTAATTATGTGATGCAAATGTCAAAATATATTAGTTTACAAATCATGCACTATAGTAAAATCATTCTGAGGTCATAAAAATTAAGCACACAAAAGGTCTTTATTAATTGGATAATATGCCCCCGTAAATATAATTTATTACATCAACTGAGTTGTATGATCTGTAAGACATTCTGGAAAGCTACTGTTTGCCAGTTGAACCTCAAGTTTAGATATTTGCTGGCACCCCAGGAACTTCTCAAAGTCTGAGCCCACTAGACAGGTCAGGTCACTCTCAGACTTTGACAAATCTTCCCCATCTCCTTGTTTACCTCCTCTGATCTGATTTTAGTCTGGCCCTTCCCTGGAATAGCAAAAGCAACTCTAATCCTTCCTCAAGACTTTTTCCAAATCTCACCGAGCAGGAACAACCCCAGCCATCTGTGTGTCTCTCTATTGATCTGGCTTCCCTGAGAAGATTCTGGAAGGCTGGAAAATCCTCCCCACCGCCACCAGACTGCACCGCTCAGCGGCCACCATTCATCAGATTGGCACGTGCTGTTCTGTGACCTTACTGAACATAAAGGCACGTCTGGACGTCCATCTCCCATTAGACTCATGGACGTTACGTCTCTTTGGAGATCCGCAACAGGAAGTTGTTGGCTCAGTAGGGGCTCTCGTTTCACGTGACCATGTAAGACCTTTCACACAAATTAATTTTTTCTTTAATGTGAACGCAATATTTTTTTTCTATATTGCACTGCGAAATATGACATCCATCTCAGACTTATCCTGACACCAAGGGCTAGATTTACTAAACTGGGCAAATTAGTGTGAGAGCACAATCCCATAAAAGTGCCGATGGGAGTGGGAAGTTCTGTGGCTAATCTACTGACAATACGCAAATTAACGAACAAAGATGTAGTCAGATCATTTCCTTAATGACCAACGCAATCTAACAAGAGCAGCGCAAATTAGTGGAGGGCCACAAACAAGCAGAGTTGATGATAAGGCCCAACATGGGTTAAGACATTTTTGGGCGTTAAATAATGGCAAAAATACCAGTAAACTGACTACCGAAAACTTTAGTAAATCAGATAGCATGATTCATTTAAATACTCTCCTCCAATAAATTTGGCATGTGAAAGGGAAACTCCTACAAATATATATGCAATAAGGTGAGCCGCAAATATAACTGTGTCCATGTCTTTCTATTGCTACAGTTTCACGCATGTCTTTAGTTAATCCCAGCAGTAGTTTTTTAATGCCAAAAGAGGGTTTGCGCTGGGGCAAGTTGTTAGTAAATCTGACCCTTAGTGGTGTGGCTATTGCATCATTCAAAATGAATAGTATTTGGTAACCAATTCCAACCCGATCTCAGAGGAACATAACTATACTGTACTTTGCGAGATGCCAGGTTTGCACAAATTCATACAATCTCTACGGAAACATATGGTTTTTAGAAGAAAAGTAAGAATAAATGTCCTTAACCAAACCATCAGTGCGCATAAGCAGGTACAGTATACGAAAATGTATACATGAGATCATACAACTTCATACATATTATCCACCAATTTGCGAAACTGTCACTTACTGGAGGTTACAGAGATAAAACTGATTAGTATTCAACTCAGGGTTGCCAGGTCTGCTTATTAAAACCAGCCCAATTGCTACTCAGTTATAGCCCAATCATGTCTAAAACTAGCCCAACTGCATTCCAGAGCAAATTAGCTATTAAAATGGCTCTAAAATCACATTTGGTGGGGAGGGGTCAAAAACTCTTTCCGGGTGGGCTAGGGGTTTTGCTTCAACCCGCAGACCAAAAAAAAAAAAAAAAAAAAACCCGTGGGAAAACCGCAGACTTGGCAACACTGATTCAAGTGGTCATGTGATTCCAGAATGGCGGTTCCAATGAAATGTTAAAATAAAATTAAGCTACATCTAATAGGGTACATATAAGACTGCAGTCTTGTATATTAGTGTATGACTTTAAACATATACACATTTTTAACAAAGTACTATTCACTTCTGTATGAATTTAAAAACAAACATTTTATATCAGCTTATGGCAGTGAGATGTCATATTTTAGTCTGTTTATGGGCATGTTTACACATTTGCAGAGACAAGTGAGGCACGCGACTGGCTGAGGCATCCCTGACTGTTCGGACAGTTCGACCTTCTGCGGCGGAGGGGGGCCGAGGGGGGAGTCCCCGTTCCCTGCCCTGCCCTACAGAGAGGGCCATCTGTGCTAGGGAACCTCACGCCGAGGACCTGGCCATGTATGCCATGCCCTGTGACTAAAACACACACACACACACACACACACACACACACACACACACACACACACACACACACACACACATAACATACACTTCGGCTATCAGCCTTTTCACTGAGAGATTCTGTCAGCCCTCGTGCCAATCTCCATCTAACCGTGCCGAAATGATCACAGGAAAATGATACATAACTATTTTTTGATGCACGGGTCACCGCTCTCACCTACCAAATTAACATATATTTCTGATGTAAAAAAAGCAGTTCTGTCATGGCTAGGACGTCAAACATCACCCGAAGGGAATCATTAGGAACTCATACATGTGTTGCGTGCTGCAAAATGTGATAACAGAATAAGTGGCAGCACTTTGTTCTGGTCTCATTCGGGGAGCCGGTGAGCTTGTGGAAGTACTTAAACCTCCAAAACATTTGTGTGAGGGGCACAGGACGGGATGAGCCAGGAATATGCAGAGAATGTGTGATGTGGAAAAGCATTTTCAGGTCAGTAAAATCGAAAAAGACAAACAGAACGAGAGAGAGGATGCAATGCTGAATGTAAAGCCATGCACATCGAATTCAGCCTAAAATGATTTTGTGTTCTGTCTATTCAAGTCAGCCTTGATTTGGTTTCCAACACTAATCGCATCATCCAAGAGATTTGCATGGGCTTTTTTTCATCTCTGCTTTTTTTTTCCCTCTCCTCTCCTGCCTTATTGAAACTCTCATCAGCCATTGTCACATAAATCCCCCCGATAAATTAAAAATGATTGATTCAGAGGAGGAAACAGCACCATAGGGGTTGGGGGGAGGAATCTATTGGCAACGGAGGACAAAAAGGGAAACATAATTGAGTCCACATTCATTTGAGCGTGAGAGTCAGGTCCTGTAATCACCTCAGGAGTGAGTATACCGCAATCAGTCCGCCCCTCGCTTTAACCTGCCTCGCTTTTTGAGAGCGCTTTGTCAATTAGAATCAGCTTGATGCAAAAACCTTATTTTGTATTGAATTTCAGCATGTGATATAATAAGCCTGGTCACTCTTTGTGCTAATGGGCCAGTCTCTGTACACGCTGGCTTTAGTACATACTAATGACAGTTTTTCCAAATTATTCCAACCATCTATAAAATCCTTTATTTCCTGAGAAATTAAACTAGGACAAATTTGAGTTGTGATATGTTTGATGTTTTATCATCATATGGTCCCACTACACAACGTATTTGACAAAATTTAAATTCAAACTTTGAAAATGTTAAATAAAAGATCGATATCAGCCTCACAACATCACAGATCTGTAATTTAGTTTTTAAATTAACACATTAAAGTTGAATTTGCATAGGGCTTAAAAAATTTTGCACACTAAAAACAAACATGTTAATTGAAAATAATATAATAATCCACTTAATCGCAGGAATTCCAGTGCTTGAATTAGATATAAATGGAATTAGATAAAAGTAGATATAAATGGCATTTAAGATATATACAGTATATAAATAACTACAGTATAGCTGTTGTTACTTTGCTGGACACCTGTGTGAACTTCATATAGCCATTAAATGAACATTGAGATTAGTCAAATAGTGAAAATAAAAATTAATTTTGAAAAAGCTCTAGCATCATTTACAGTATTTGCAAATGCCACATGGTTTGAAAGTTGTTACATAATAAAATTAAATTCATATGTGCAACTTAAATGTCTAAACACTTTTTGTTATCGCTGTATTTAACTGGATTCCATCATTACATTAATAATCGGTCTGTGTTTCACTGTTTTTATGTCGGTCATTATTTTGTAAGCAGAGAAAATATTCGACTACTAAAATAGCTTCAAGTATGTGTTTTTAAAGAAATACTGTATACTATAAATTTATGCTGCTTACCATTCAACCATTGTTGTTTTCTGTACAATAAGGGCAGTTGTGGCCTAATGGATAGAGAGTTGGACTTGTAACCTTAAGGTCGTGGGTTCGAGTCTCAGGTCCGGCAGGGATTGTAGGTGGGGGGAGTGAATAACCAACACTCTCTCCACCCTCAATACCACGACTGAGGTGAGACCCTTGAGCAAGGCACTGAACCCCCAACTGCTCCCCGGGTGCCGCAGCATTGGCTGCCCACTGCTCCAGGTGTATGTTCACTACTAGGTGTACACTTGGATGGGTTAAATGCAGAGCACATATTCTGAGTATGGGTCACCATACTTGGCCACACACCACTTCCCCCCTTTCCCAATAAACATCCAATGATATAAAATCAAACAAATTCTTTTCACCACGTCAAAAAGGCACCACACACAAAGTATTATCCGGATGGTGTTGTTGCTTTACAAGGACTTCTAGCGTAATAAAACTCTTTATTTTTTTTTAATTAAAGTAATTTGCTGCTCTGTCCAGTTATAAAATATAAAAGCGTTTTCCGCACACACACAGGATGAATACACAATTAGCTTATTTAAAGTCCTGTTTTGATCATTTATGCATTAATTTGATGACAGTTGCACTTGCACAGTAATTTAAATCAACAGCCCTACCACAACAATTTCCTCAAATGCATGCAAATAAAGCAGAGAAAGTGTGAATGAGAGAGAGAGAGAAAGAAAGAGAGTTTGGGTGTAGTTGAACAATGTCAACCTCAGACGCAGCGACGTGCGTCTACAAATAAGCCTTGGTCCCAGTCCCACTCAAGAGTGTATTATCATTGTTATTAACATGTTTCACACAAAGCGGATCTTATTTCTTCCCAGGTTTCCCTGCACACACCGCGCACACATACACACTGCTCCAATTAGGAGGGAGTGTTGTGTAGCGTCAGTGTCGAGGGATTCAGCTTTCTTCTGCGCTGTCAGGTCCCATCAGAAAGGCGGCTCATTAGTGTCAGGTTCAGCACTGCCACCGACTTTCCCTTCTCTCTTGCTCTCTGTCACTCTCATTCTCTCTCTCTCTCTCTCCTCCTTTTTCCTTTTCGCACAAACATTTCAAATGAGCCTGCCATATGCTTTCATATCTATATCATCAGAGCACGGTGTTGTATTTCAGACCTCCTAAATGATCGCTTGCCCACCGGTCCAACAGGAGGAAGTGAAACGCATCCAGAGTGTGAAGAAGGGTTACAAACGATCAAGTGATGGCTTTACTTTTATTGGTGAATCTCACAAAACCTGTCAGAAACATGTCCCAGTCACATTGCACCCCAAAATCAAACCCCTCTGTCTGGAATTCTCAATTCTGATTGGTCAGTCACAGCATTCCTCAGTCAAATAGTTCTCAAGTATGATGCGGCAACATATAATTGACCGTTGTCCCTGGCAACCAATCTCTAACACTGTTTTGCTCTGTGTTACACTTGCATCACTCTATGGTTTCCTTATTCTCACAATATAAATAATCTTACTAAAAATCAATAATTAATGTCCATTTATTTAATTTGCCAAATAGCTACATAATAAGCAGGATAACATCCCGATCACCCTCTAATAGCATATATTTTTTCAATAATAATAAATTGTTATTATTATTAGTTGTTTTATTAATATTTTAAATTCATTTTTATATTTTGTACTACATTTTAATATGTTCATTTTAGTGTCATTTTTATTTGTTTAATTTTTAAGATATTTTTTAAATATGTCTGTATAGTGTTTATTTATTATTATTACTATTATTATTATTAGTAGTAGCAGTACAAGTTATACTAAATGACAATAAGAACTGTTACCTTGACGACTAGCTGTAATAAAATTAGTTTATTTATTTTATTTAACAATTATTTTATCTCAAATATGATTTTAGTTTTAGTTAACTTTAATAACCATGAAAATAATAATAATAATGACCAACTGCATTCTCCTTTACATATTTTACTTATGGAAAATCAGGCCTATTTTTAGGACCATTAAGCATCATTTGGAATTGTGACATTAATTATCTTTAAAGTAAATCTATTATTTGTCATAAAATATATTAATTATTAAATTATAAAGAGTAAGGGTAACATTTGTTGAATTGACTTATTTATGGTCTAAATAATTAAAAATAATGTTTTAATTGAATTATTGTATTATAGGTAGATACATTGTTGTAATGAGAAAATTTGCTTAGCTGTCAAAAAAAGTGTGTGAAAATGCAAAAATAAAAATCTTAATGTCCTTTAAAATGAACTTTTAACAGACATTTTCCTTATGCAATATATATTCTTTAGTGAGATTCATGCTCATATTTTCATAACTAACGTTACACAGCCTTACAGATGGGCGAACTGTGGGTTTTAAAACAGAAAGCGCTGGCATTAGGCATTACGGAGTATTTTTACTCTCGTCAGCAGGAGAGGTGGCAGAGGCAGACTGGCAGTGAGAGTAGAAGGAAAACAGCACTAATGGTCTCAATGTGTCAACAGGTTTTCGCCAAGGACTCCATCTACAGCCACACACACACACACACACACACACACACACACACACACGTAACTCCACACACATAGCTCTACCCAAAGAAATCTTCAGGATGAATTTACACTCCACACACTAGATAATTAATCCTAATCTGTTTATTTTTGAATCTGTGTTATGCCTACAGTGGCTTAAATGAGTCTGTTATTGCTGTATACACATCACTGCACGCTTGTCAATCTTGTGTATAGTATAAACCAGGTAAGAGTCATACTCAGAACTTGTATTCCAAATTTCACAAAAGAAAAGTAATGCTGTTTAGGTTTGTTTTTGTTTTTTTTCCTCCAGAGAGCCGTCAAAAGGTGGCGATATGAGAGAGATTATTGTGGTGTTACACTTAAAGCAAAGCTACTTATCTTAATACTGCTTCCATCTGAAGCAGCACCAAAATATCATTTCAATCACATATGCCAAAAATAAGCGGCGGACTTGAAAATGTAGCACAAATGAACACAGCAAATATTCCAAAACTTATCTGAGCAAGGCATAGATAAAAAAAACTGAACTTTTGTTTATCTCAAGTCTCATCTTCCCCATCTTCTATCCCCCATAATCCTCTCTCTCTCGTTTTCTCTTCAGGCAGCCCAACCCCATTCCTATTAAACCCTTTAATTAAGAAAACAAGCTTTGAATTCGACTGTGCAACCCCTTCTCCGGATGCCATGTTGGGGAACATTCAAAACTCCATCTCTTTCCCATTCCATACGTTTTTTTTTTTTTTTTTTTAACCGCTTTCTTTCTCTCATGCCCTGAGCCCCCTTCACTCTCTTTCATTCTCTTGCTCCGTCTGCACACTTCCACTATCAAAGACATTATAATTAGTCACAGAGGTTCATCTGGAATCTATTATACTCCTTTTCTTTAATTAATCGCGCATTATAATTATAGAGGCGCTCGGTGTCGCGCTCGGTAGCATGTACGCATGCACGCTCCCAACTTTGAACCGTACTCTGGAAATGCCACACAGATAAAAGCTGTCAAAAAGCAAGCAAACTTTTTCTTCCCTCCTCTCTCCTCCACTTTCCCTCTCCTCTTCCCTTCTCTGCAGCGTGCGTCTTTTCATGCCATTTGTAGCGACCTAATGAGGACATTTCTGTCAAAAAAATCAATCAAAGGCTCGGCTGGAAGCGTGTTATAAGTCACAGGTATCTGAGGTGCCTCTTTTCTGGCGGATGAATAATAATAAAAATAAAATAAAATAAATAAGGAGTGTGTTTAATTCTGTGACATGGGGGGCTGCTGGCGAGGAGGGGGGAGTTGAAAGAGGACATGTTGGGGAACAGACGCTGGTTGGATTCCCTAATCTCTGAGATGGCATAAAGTGAACATGCCAAACACCTTCGAATTGTAAAGAGAAAAGTGTGACTCATTTTTTCCCTTCCTGTTTCTTTTTCCAATGCCTTTTCTGTTTTAGCTCCATTAAAAGGCTTAAAGATGAAGCGTTTGTGCATGCGCATGTAAATAAATATAAGGAAGAGATGCACAGCAATGGGCAGACCTCCAGCGCACCCAGAATGCCTCACATTTTAACTTATCTCCAGCAAACAAAGATGGATGTTTCTCAGCGCTTATTAAACCATGCTTTTTAAGCTCCCGCATGCCTTGTTTTGAAAAGCAAATCTCTTTATCCTACAGTTTGACAGAGCAAACGCAGGGAAAAAAATACATGTAAGGGAGAAGAAAAATTCTCATTTGACTTGAGCATCGTGTGCATGATTACTTGTTTTAATGCGGACGCTTTGAGCTCGAGCAGGATCCTGGGTTGCCTCTCATGTAGGGCTTAGCACTGTATTCTCTCAAAGGGGTGCTGATCGCTTAATTATTTAGCAAGCTCGTCCCTCTCTGATCAAACAATGGCGTGATCGAATGTTTCCACATGAGCTGAAAGTGGCTTATAATCTTGCTTGTTTCGAACCGGAGCGAAAAAGCAATGAAATCCGGCCCTGACAGGTGGCCGATTGTTAGAGCTCAGAATGTGGAAAACAGTTTGGCTCCAGCACATCCGCATTATGAAAATGATGCAGAGGAAATTGAAAAGACACTTCATGATGAGAAGTCCCCGAGGACACTGCTAACATAATATCAACATAATGTTGATATTTAATTTATTAAATTAAGGCAATGGCATAGCGGATATTGTATGAAGTACAAGATCGCACAGTGCAATCTCAGTTTCCAAATTAAGAACGCTTAATTATTTATCATAAAGGGCAATTGAGAATATTGAGGTCTAAATGTGCTGCACTGAATAGTTTGAGCAAATTATTCTATAATTACACTAAATTATAGTTTAGTACATAAGGGTTTATGAAAAATATGTTGAATTATCCATATCACTGTTAAACATACTGCGAAGTAGCATTCTGGAGAAAAGGCATATTTGTAGCATATGCTGTGAAAAATAAGTGCTGTATTATTTTTGCATGACTAATTAAACTATTCTTTTCCAGCTAATTAGTTTGAAACTTTTAGGTAAAATGTTCTGAAATATTCTGGGAAGAGTTATTCATTTTAAATTTAAATAATTACAATAATTAAGATATTTTAGATTTGTTTTTCTTTTTCATATTTCTCAATGGTCTTTACTTCAGTATGTGGTTGTTAAAGTTGATTTTATTTTATTTTCATGTTGCTAGGCAAGTCAAAAGAGCAAGTTTGCTTTATCATCAGTTAAGTGAAAATCTTAACTCTAACTGCTTCCACAAGACATTTAATCAGTAACACAAACAAAGCAGGGCAAATTATGCTGCTAAACTTTATATTACAGATTAAACATTTCTTTAAATCTGTAACCATATACAGTACACTGTAAAATTATTTACACAAGTTGGAAATAAAACAATGATTATATACTGTATTTTTACTTTAAAACGTCACATACAGTTACAGGCTCTTTTTTTTAAATAAATTATTAAATTTACTATTAATTTCTGAGTGAAAATAGTTTCTTAGCTTTTCTCAGGTAAATATTTTTCAGTGTAGGGAACAGTAATAGTGAAATGATGTAAAGTTGTCACATTTACTTAAGTTCTCACACAATTATGGTAAAATGATTGTGTGGAGGGATTCACATAAACACAGTCAGTTATGTCTTTAATGAATGTAAACAACTGGGTAAAAACCGCCATGTGTCAGTATATTATATCCATTTTTCCACTCCACTCTCAGGTCCGCCGGCCGCTCAACTCTCAAGCCCACCAGCTGATTCACTCTCAAGTCCTACGATAGTGGCAGCATCCTCTTTATCCTCAGCCCAAAGAAGTGGCTCTAGCCCCTGACCAGAGTTGAGAGAAGGCTTGTGTTCCAGCCAGAGAGTGCTTCTGTTCCCACGTCTGGCCCAGGGAGGGCCTCAGATCACGAGTCAAGCCCAGAGAGGGCTGCTGTTCCCACGTCTAGCCTCAGATCCCAAGTCAAGCCAGAGAGGGCTCCTGTTCCCACGTCAAGCCCAGGGAGGGCCTCAGATCCCGAATCCGGCCCAGAGAGGGCTCCTGTTCCTGAATTTAGCCCAGAGAGGGCTCCTGTTCCCGAGTTTAGCCCAGAGAGGGTTTCTGTTCCTGAATGCAGCCCGGAGTGGACTTCTGAGCCCAGCCCAGAGCCTGTTCCAGCCATGGGACCCGGAGTCTTCCCGAATAATTTTTTTTGGTGGGGACTATATGTCGCCGGGCTGAGTTCCGAGGGCAAGGCCACGGGGGCTGTCCCGCCATGGCATCCTGAACTACCTGCTCCGCCATGGCCCCTGAACTGGTACCGGCCTGGAGGCTTCATGCCCCGTACTAGCCTGCCCTGAGAGGCCTCCAGGGCGCCCACCCCTTTTTTTTTATTGCATGTGGCACGAGGACGCGCCTTCCGGGAGAGGGGGGGGGGGCAATTGTCACACCCCTGGACGTTCTGTGTGTGTGTGTATGTTTCTCCCCATGTGCTCCCTGTGACCTAGTTTTCCCTCAAGTTTGATTGTCATTCTATTCACCAGTGTTCCCTTAATTATCCTCATTAGTTCTCCTTGTTACTTAAGCCCAGTGTTTTCTTTGTCCAGTATTCGGCGTCCTCTAAGGCTGGCCGCACATTAGATGATTTTAAGGCTGATTTTAAGCCCGCTTTGCGCCTCTATTGTGTGGTGTCATTACGATTATTTAACTGCTCCCGATCGAGATTTCAAATCGTAAATATCAAACATGTGCGACTCGGGCTGCTTCTGACGTGATACCCGTTATAGCCAATGAGAGCGAGCAAATGTCCCCTACCAGATGTTGCGTGCTTCTATAGCCGAAACTTGGCAGCCACAAACATGCCATGAAAGCAGAGAACATCACCCATATTCTTTTCTATACTTTATTTTTCACTACGAAACAGAACGTGTGCCGGGAGAGCTAGCTGACAACATTGATTGTCCTCTATTTGTTTTTCTTCTCTAGTCAGGTTTGATCTCGTGAGTCTCCGTGAGATCACGTGTCACTGTGAAATCGATCCTACAATCGACAAGTGTGTGGTCTCGCGGTCTGGTCGAATCATCTAGTGTGTGCATTCAGAGGATTATAGGGCTAAAAATCGGTTGAACTATCTTCATGTCTGTGGTCTCCCATGGTTTTAAAATCGTTTAAGATTTGAAAATCGCCTAGTGTGCGTCCAGCCTAAGTATTGTGGATCTAATATGCATTCCTTGAATTTGGGATTAAAGACTATTCTGACTATGTCTTCGTCTCCACGCGCTTGTCTGTAGTAGCCACACGTGACATATGTAGTGCTTTAATATATTCGATTGTATTTCTTTCTTTGTATCTTTGTTTAGTTGTTTGTCCTATTGTTAGCAATTTGCTCCATTTTCTTATACTGTTATCTTGAAACTTAACATAAAATTTCTCAGATCGTGTTAAGATTTTGGTCACATTTTGGTTATGTAAACTGTTCAGCTGGCAAAACATTTTTGGGGAACAAATCTATAAAACAGTTTTAAAAGTAGAAACTATGTTATCTAGGTCCTTTATACAGTGCGTGCCATTGTATAAACTAAGTCTATCCCCCATAGCCTCATTTTCATCCACATTAAATTTAATATGGCATCTAATCTGACTAACACCTATAGATAAAGGACTCATGTTCTCGCAAAATTTCACGAAATGTGGCTAAATATTAAAACATTGTAATAAAAGCCTTTTTTTTCTCCGTCTGTATTCGCTCATTATGGTGAGAGGCTGATGTTTGCTTAAACATATCTCCACAGCAGCACTCTCGAACCCTCTGGGTCAATTACCTAATCTTAATAACCGTAATTGCTGAGCTTGGAAAGTAGCTGAGCTATTAATTCTAGTGTGGACCACTGGAGAATCGAGGGCCGCTGCCAGAAACGACATATTCAAGCACACACACATAACACACTCATGTCAAAACCGAGGGTTAACAAACACATCAGACTGCGAGTTTAACCACCAGACAGACCGTATTGTCATATATGTATGTATATGTCAGTTATTCATCAGCCTCTGCCAGCGACGGGGGCTTCTGGGATAATTAGCGAGACACTGCACCCCTCTCGGCTCTCTTTACTCTGTTAACAGGTCGAGCGCAGAGGAATCCCCAGCACACAGGGGAGGATCAATCGATCCCTGTGCGAGAAGATTGATCCAGGAACCATCCCACTGCTTTTAATGAAGCCGTCTGCCAGGGAATACTGCTCTCACACCATTACCCAGCAGCCCTTTCACCACAGGAGGCCCATATCAGACTACAGCTACTATGCGAATTACAATGTGAGCAAGGAAGGGGGCACACTGCCACATCACATATTAACACTCTCGCACAATCATCTCAACGCAACGAGGAGGGGTCGGATCCGAGCACAGACATCGGAGGTGACCCGAAATCAATAGTGTTCAACTAAAAATAGGCAGGAGGGAAATGTCAGCTGTCATTCTGATACTTAAGACCAATTCCTGGTGTAGTGCAGAAAAACGATCCACGCAGAGATACTATTCGTCAAACCTGCGTGAAAACTAGACTTGCGATCCATCACCAGAAAGATAAAAGACTTGTGTGATTATGTACTGCAAGATAAAATGATGAATTACAAGGTCTTGCCAAGTAGCTGCCATAACTGTCTTTTCATTCTCTGACTGAATAACACACCTGTTTTTTTTTATTATTTGAGTTTAGCTAAAGTAATATCACTAGATCTAGAACATGGATAAATGAACAGATTTCTAGTAGTGGCCAAAGAATTATATTCTGAGTGCATGTTAACAAACAGCATATATTATATTATATTAAGCACATCACTGTCCATTTAGACGTGTGCGAATGAGCTGAGGTGTTCTGAGCTGGACACATGTAAATGAACACAGTGCTGCGCTCCACTCTGAAACCCACAGTGCATTCATTTATTTTTTTATGAAATCACAGCCTTTGATAATCACACTAAGCCAAACTGCATAAATATTTTACTGAGTGATTGATTACTATATTAGACAATATTTGTGCGTGCTCTGTATTTTATCCTTACTGAAGTATTACATCATTATCTTAGCAACATGCACATGTCAAACTGTATTGGAATCAAACTGAGTATTTTGAGTCTCCTGTTGCAAGACGTTCTCACTCCCAACTTGTCACATATTGACGCTTGGTCAGGACCCCTTGGCGTCGATTTTTGACACTCAAGGTACCCCTTTAGCGTCACTTTTCGGTGTGCAGGGTCCTCCATTGTATTCAGTTGTTTGTCTTAATGGTTTGCATGTATTTGTAAAAAATAGAAATAATGTTTTATAAATGTATACTTTCATTGGAGCACCTAACCTCACCCCTACCCTAAACCTACCCCCTTCTGAACAATATAAAACATGAAGCAGGCAAATTAAAGCACATTCACAGGTATTTATTGCAAAAACGGACCATAAACAAGCAGTATAAAAACATTACTAACAAGTCCTGTTGTAGTCCAAGTCTTCTGAAGCCATACAATATCTTTATGCGAAGAAGAGGGTAAAACATATGGTTTTAATCGCTGAAAATGAACCCGCTCCGCTTCAAAAAGATACTCCCGTAGCATAACGCAATCGGTCACGAGACACGCACGCAAGAGCCAATAGCATTTCACAACAAAGCTGACGTAAGGCTTCTTCTGGCAGCATTTTTTTTTATTTGTGCACAGACTGCACACAGGATGAGCTTTATGGCAGACGGCATTCCTCTCACAAATCAATCGTTTTGCCTTGGACGACTTGGAATATTAATTTTTTTTAATAAATGATGACTTTAGTTGCATCTGCCTGTTATATCTTGTGTTTTATTGACAAATGGTATGTTTAGGGGCAGGGGTTGGGTTACGTGCTCATAAATGTGTAAATAGTGTAATATAAATAAAACTGTTGTGACTGTTTACATTGAAAAATCACACCCCAACATATATGCAATAATGACAGTATTATTACCCAATATATAATTAATCATGACGATAAAATTCCAATGCCTTTCGTGTCGCATATTGATGCTAAGAGTTTCATATTTAATGCAATGGAGGACCCTGCACATCCAAAAATTATGCTAAAGGCATCAAAAAGTGATGCCAAAGGGTCCTGACCAAGCGTCAATATGTGACGAGTTAGGAGTGAGAATGTGTTGCCTTTACACTTCACTAGGAAGTGCCTTTTATGATGTGTCAACTTGCTGACAATCATAAGCGCTCCAAATTAGTCACATAAGGTGACATTTAAGATACTGCCTTATAATGCAGCTGCCTATGTAGACAGTAGGTAGCAATGCACATTTTGGAGCTGAGCTAAAATGTTTCAAAGTGTTTGTGGATCATGTTCATAGTTAATGTGATTCTCTGCACCTGTGGTTACTCTGCTTGACTCCTGTGTGAACTTGAGGAGAACTGACTTCATACATCTATTAAAATCACCTTGATGCCAGCTGGTTAAAAGTCACTGGCTCAGAAAAGTGAAGTTCTGCGAAAATGTCTAATTTATTTTGCTTGCAAATGCCACTTGATATTGTTATCTACTATAACACTGAAACATTTTTTTGTTCTTTTTTTTTAGAAAAGTTGTTTCCATTTTTTATGTTTCTTTATGAAGTTTGACATGCTGAATATGAAAACCACATTACTTTTTGTGCATCATTAACAGTGCTCATGAAAACTAAAAACATATGTTTGACAGCTTCTACAAGCTAATCTGTTACTACTCATGAAAAATACATAGTGCATGCATAATTCTGAGCTAACAACTGTTTGACATAAACAGTCACTAAACCAATGTCTCATAATTGTTAGTGATAATAGAAGTTCTAAAATTGACTTTTTACGGAGAGTAATGCATTACATTATTTTTGTGTTAATTTTTGTCACCTGGTCTGGGCTTGCTTATTTGTCTTTTAATAACAAAAATTTATTTGTTATTAAAAATTTATATTAAATTTATTTTATTTTATTTTTTTACAGCTATAAAGGCCCTTTCACACCAAAAGTGAATAGAATAAGCCTCAGGCTGACTCCTGATTCCTCTCAACTGACTCCCTAGTTCTCAGTGAATAAATGGGAAAACAAAGTAAATTGCGTTACTTATTTGAAAAAGTAACTCAGATATTTCATTGTAAATTTTAAAGTAATGTGTTAGTTTACTAGTTACTTGAAAAAAAAAAAATCTGATTACATAACTAGCATTACTTGTAATGTGTTACCCCCAACACTGGTAATATTTAGTTTGGCCTAAGCGCCTAAGTAAGATTTGGGGTCACTATATAAAATACTGTAGCTTTTAGATTTCGAAAACTGCTCTTGATATCCTTAGGTACAATGTACTCAAATAATACACAATCTGGATAAGTATATCTGTGAATCATGTAACCCCCCAGTCTCTCTGTGAGCCCATTTATTAGACATGTCAGTATATAATGGTGCTCTTTAGTTCTTAAGTATATAGAGTGTGTTCAGAGGCTCAGCCATTTGTCATCTTAATGACAGTAATTTCCTCTTCTGTTATCCTGCCTGCTCTAGCCTCAAGTGATCCCGACACCTGATACTGACTTTGGGCCGACTCCGCTAGTGGACATCTGTCACTCTGACCCGCGTCACAACACATCTCATCTCATTGTCAACCCATGTCTGGCACGCAGTGACACAGGCACATCGGCGTTAATGCCGGCATGCCGTTCTTGGCAAGATTTACAAATTTACAGACACATTGACCTATTCCTTTAGCTTTAGCATCAATGTCAGCGTATGCCCGCGTCGCACAATAATGGCACGTTGCTGTCAAGAGTCGTATTGAGCTGACATTGAAACGACGGCCCTCTGTCCGCTTCCAGCTGTGGCCTCCGGATATGACGTTTTAACTCTGGGAGCGGGAAGACTCCCAACACGGCTGGAGGTGGGAAGCACGAGTGCATGAGAGAGAGAGAGAGAGAGAGAGAGAGAGAGAGAAAAAGAGGAGAGCTGGCGGCTCAAGCTCAGGCTGCAGTGGTTGCCATAGAGACAGATGAGGAGTGAAAGCGAAGCAAAGGAACTAAAATAAGAAATGGCCACAGGTAATCAGCGGCGAGCTGTCGCAATAATGTTGACATCTTGCTCATAACTAGTGACTGAGGCAAGAGCTGAAAAGCCAGTGTCTTATTTTGTAATGGCAGGGATAGGTATAGAATCACAAAATGAGATCAAATTAAAGTTTGCTGGAGTTCAGGCCTGGGAAGTTTGCTGCAATGAGCTGGTTTCAAACTATTACAAACTATTGTTGTACTTTAACTCATTAAAGTGTTAGTTCACCCATACATTAAACTCCCTCAAGTTGTTTTTAACCTGTATGACTTACTTTCTTCTGTGGAGGATAAAATAAGTTTAAGAATTATTTTTCTATACTTCTACTTCTGTATATAGTGCATTATTTAATTTTCTGTTTTTCTAATATTAGTGTAATTTTCCATCGCTACTGTGTTATTCCATTGTATTTCTGCACTTGTCATGTATGTTTGCACTATGTCTGTACTTTCTTCTGCACTGGAGGCTCCTGTCGTCAAGTCAAATACCTTGTGTGTGTAAACATACTTGGTAATAAAGCTCTTTCTAACTTCTGACTTTGAAAAATTTAGTGCAGAAACAATTTTCACTCAGAAACTGCTAGGAAATATCTCAGACAATTACAAAATATGGCAAGTAACACTCAAATAAATGTAAAATTTGAAAAAGTTAAATTGTTGTAAATTATACTTATAGTACATAGTCTGTGTTATATAATTTTTAAAACTCTTTTTACAGTGTGCAATGGACGGTAAAGGCAGGGTAGGTGATTTGGTTCAAAAACATTTTTTGCTATGCTGTTTGAAAGTCTACACATCCCGATAAATGTATTTATATCATCTGTGGAAGGCGTAGGACCATCAAATGTTGTCTGAGGGCTACGACAGGCCTGTCAACGTGTGTATTTGCATACCTTATACCTTATCTTATTGTTTCAAAGCTAGTTTCCTAATGCTAAAATGTAATCTTTCAAACATGGTAACGATGACAGAAAATGTATTTTTGGGTGAACTATCCCTTTAACTAGAAAGGCCTATATAGGATATAATAGCATAGAGTAGATGAAGAAAAAGTCGCCGTCTGTATTTAAATGAGCAAATACATAAGATTTTAGGATCTAATCATTATTGCAGCGATTAATATGTTTCTGGCATATTGTATGTTTGGCAACAAACCTTTTAGAAGACATGAAAACTAAAAACATAGTTTTCATTTGGAAGACATATTCAAGGATTACAATATCAAGATTCATCAGGCTGAAATTGTGAAAGATTTGCCATCAAAGAGTCTTGACCTAAACTCCAGTGCTGGAGTCAGTTTTACACTGCCTGTCAAAAAAAAACACACTCTAATATTTCACTGGACCGCCTTTAGCTTTGATGACATTGTGTTCTTATATTGTGGCATTGTTTCAACAAAATTATGCAACATCCCAACATTTATTTCCATCAAGAGTTGCATTATTGAGTACAACCAAACTATAAAGTACAACTCCAGCACATCCTAAAGACTTTTAATAGTGTTAAGGTCACAACTTGGTGGCCAATTTATACATGAAATGATTCCTTATGCTCCCTGACTAAATCAGTATTTCACAATTTCAGCCTGATGAATCTTTGCATCGTCATCCTGGACTATATGCATGGGTATGTCTTCCATTGTGGTTGTTTGAGAAGTAAAAAGCTACACACTGCATCAGTATGGGTTAAAAAAATTGTTGCCAAACATACAAAATGTCAGAAACATATTAATCATTGCAATAATTATCCAATCCGAATTTGGCAGTGTTTATATACCTAAGGGTAAGGTAATATGGATAATATGACTTCACATAATAGTGCAGATAATATTGATATCACATGCATGTTTAACATACAGTCTGTATGGTATTTATACAAAGAAAATAAACCAAGGCAAACATCCTGCAGTGCCATCTACAAACCATGTTATATGAAGATGGTAATTAAACAGCGGTATTAACATTCATGCACCATGGAAGTGCAGTGCTTTTTACAGGGGTAGAGAAAAATGAGAACACTAGTGGTTGCTATGGCAAATAAAACTTTTTCATCATGCACAGCAAAGCTGAAAAGAGAGGGATGAAATTAAGGTAAAGAGAAAGAAGAGAGCGAGAGAGATGGACATGAGGGAGATATAATATTGAGCGATGCAGTCAGGGACACATTAAAAACAGCTCTCAGGAGAGCGCACTGCAGTCAACAGCTCTTATGAGCCACTCAAGACATCTCTGTTGTACAGGTATTGTGTGGGCAAAACTTATTCACTGGAGCGATGACGTTTAGCCTGCTTTCATCCAAACCGTTTCTGACCTAAACTGCACTCTTAAATAGAGCACAATATCAGTTTACAATGCGAGGCAAAGGTTTGAAGATGGCGCTTTATCCAGGAAGAGTCGCATTAATCCTCAAGCCTCATTTACATGGACAAAACCTAGACTTACAAAAGAGAGAGCAATTTTGGATCACTTATTTATAGCTTCCACCTTTGAGCTGTGTGTGCTTCACTGGTGCCAGTGTGTTTGTGGGTGTTTGTGTAGATATTTGATCATGTCTGAATGGTAAGAAGTAGGCGGACGCCTGAGGGTTTTGCTCTCTCTCTTTATTTTCTTCCACTGCTCCTTCATCCCAGAGCAGTGGTTAAGCCCGTATTATCCCGCCTTACCCGGGCTTACATTATCATTATCATCCCTGTGTACCAACACTATTGTTACCACAGGGCAGCACTCCAATGTGTTAAGAGGCAAGCTTAAAATCTCTTAAAGAGCCAGTAGATTACCACCATTCAATATTTCTCGCCATTTTCATATTCTGCACTTATGTTTCCGGGTCCGCGCTCTGCTGGTGAAAAGCACTTGGCCCATTTTGAGCTTGTTTGTTCCTGAATGTTTTTATACTTGTGTTGAAAAAAAAAACACCTGTGTGTTACCCATAAATATTAAACTTTATTCTGTAACTCACGTTTGTGCTATGGACATGAATGATACCTCAAATCGCGTGGCTTGTTGAGTTGTGTTTTTTATTTTCTGAGCAATAACACAAAGACAATAGGATAATATAGACAAAAAAACATGGTCTTACACTGAAAGTGAGTCTTGAGTAGGGTTGAAATGATTAGTTGACTTTATCGACAACAACCAAAAAAAATTTGGACAAATATTTACAATAGACCATAGATCTCATATGACCTAATGTAAAGGCCTGCAATAACACGCTTTGACCAGTGGAGCGCTGTAGCACAAGACGTAATTCAGAAATCCAATATAAGACGATGCACTTATGGGAAGTGCAAATAAAGCCGAGACAAGTGTGCCTCACACATCCTGAAAAGTGGAGAAAAAACAGGTAACACTATTTTGATAGTCCACTTTAGACATTCTACTAACTATAAGTAACTTTGTAACTACATGTCAACTAATTATCATTAGAGTAGACTGTTAGGTTAAGCGTTAGTAGAATAAGTTGACATATACTTGCAAAGTTTCTCATAGTCAGTATGTTTTATGTGGACCTATCAAAATAAAGTGTTAGAAGATATTAAGCAGACAGTCTACTAATACTCTAATGACTGCTAGTTGACATGTAGTTGCAAAGTTACTTACTGTTAGTAGAATGTCTAAAGTCTGAAACCCCATGTAAGCAAATGGGATGTGAGCCAAACTAAAAAAAAAAAATACACTTCCAAATAAATTTTTCACAAAGATGGTTTCCATCATTTTAGGTTCTTCTTATCACGCCGATGTATGTTCAAGTGTTCGGAAGTGTTAGTGGAAGGGAGTGGAGACGCATCATATTTTTTACAGTCTATGAGGTCGAATCAGTATACTGCAGGAAAGTTTTACAAAACTACAAACAAAAAATACTGTCTTATGTGAAGGCCCCGATATACTCAATATAAGCAAGCAGTGGTTTATTGTTGAACATCCCGACGCTGCTGAGAGTGGCATTTATATGAATATGTAAATATATACTGTATTTCCTCTCAATAACAAAAACACAAAACAAACATGAAAAAACAGGGAAAACAGCAGTTAAGAAAGCATCTGATCATACTGATATGGATGTTTGCACATGCACTGCAATCAGCATCCAGACACGTCATGTTTATTTATATATGCAATTGACTGCTTTAAAGCAAGCAGCTTTGCAGTATTAGTTTCAGTGTTGCGTTAAATTAGAATTACATCTTGATTTTCTGTTATAAAGAAGCTCTATATTTATATAAATAAGTATAGAATATGTATAACACAATATTTGAACTAAGTACAAAACTATGACATTTGGGATTTTTTGTTATTAAAAAGCAAATAAGCAAGCCCAGCCCAGGTCACAAAAATTAACACAAAAGTAATGTAATGCATTACTTTACATAAAAAGTGACAAACTAACTAGTGCTGCCAAACAATTAATCACGATTAATCACATCCAAAATTAAAGTTTTTGTTTATGTAATATAAGTGTGTGTACTGTGTATATGTATTATATATATATAGTGCCCTCCAAAAGTATTGGAACAGTAAAGACACAATTGCTCTGTTGGCTGTGGAGTCAAGACATTTGCAAATATGATTAAAAGATGATTATGAGACAAAACTACAGAATCTCACATTTTATTATTAGCCGTTTCAACACACAGATGTTTTACCAGCTAAGAAGTTCAGTACTTTTAGCGTTTCATCCCTCTATCTGATGTGAGCATAATTATTGTAACAGTTGCCTCACAGGTCTTTCTAAGTGATCAGCTGTGTCCTGTTGCATTCATTCTTCAGATATTAAAAGCAGGGAGTGTGTCGTATCAGTTATATCCATTACTTCTGTATTCTGAATCTTGCATTCGATGATGACACACACAAACCAGGATGAAGACGAGGGAGCTGACTTTGAGAGAAAAGCAAGCAATTTGGATGCTAAAAGAAAAGAGGAAGTCAGTTAGAGCTTTAGCAAAAACAAAGGGCATGGAGAAATCAAGAGTTTGGAAACCACCAGCGACACCAGCAACCAACAACTACCTGATCGGCTGAGAAAACAACAGTAGTTGATGACAGACAAATCATAAAAGCTGTGAAAATGAACCCTAAAAGACGTGTCTGTAAAATCACCAACAACTTCCAGAAAGCTGGGGTGATGCTCTGACAATCTACTGTCCTCAGGAGACTTTGACACAGAATTACAGATGCTACACAGCAAGATGCAAACCTCTGACCAGCACCAAAAATAGAAAGGCAAGAGTAGAGTTTGCAAAAAAGCACAAAGGGGAGCCAGAAGAGTTTTGTAACTGTGTTTATGGACCGATGAGACAAAGATGAACCTTTATCTAAGTGATGGGAAGCAAACATGTGGAGAAAAAAAGGGAACTGCAATGATCCCAAGCATACAGCCTCATCTGTAAAGCATGGTGGAGGTGGTGTCATGGCATGGGCATGCATGGCTGCCTCTGGAACAGGCCCTCTCAACTTTACTGATGACTTAATGTATGATGACAGTAGCAGAATGAATTTGGAAGGGTACAAAACCATCTTGCCTACCAATATTCAAGAAAATGCCACCAGATTCATTGGGAAGTGCTTCATATTGCATCAGGACAATGACCCAAAACACCATGCCAGTTCAGTCAAGGGATTTATAAGGGCATAGAAATGCAAAGTCTTAGATTGCCCAAAGCCGGGCTCACATTGTGCGATTTTTAATAGTCTTTTGCGATTGTTGCTTGTCACACTGTACGAACATGATCCCCATGTCAGACTGTAGGATCTCAGTTGTCTTAATGTCAGACTGTACGACAGTCAAGTCGTGACAAAAACGGACGTACTCAAGAAGACTTGTCCGGAGTTTTACATCATCAATACGTGACCCGCGTTCTCTTGCTATAATGGTAGCTAGCAAACAACAGCAACGTGTAGCGTTAGTTTTATTAATTACATGCCTTGATGTTAAAAACCCCCCGAAAAAGACGACGTGTGTGGAGCAAGTCATGGCTGGGCAAAAGAGGACTTTATGGACTTCCAGTTCTACAGAGCGAACTTGAGGTAATTTTGTTATTCGAGTTTAAACATCCTGCCCCTTAATAAATAAACTTTAAGTAAACTTTACTTTGTACATATATTGTTTTTACAAATAACGAAGTTGAAGTTTGAAGTTGTCGTGCTAATTGCATCATCAAGTTCAGTGCTCCTATTGGTTCTTGGTTTGACGGTCGTCGTAGGAGAGGTCACACTGCCAGAATTTAATTGGAGGAAAAAATTGATCGCAACGGCCATTAATCGGCTGTCGGTGAACATGTCAAACCAGCGATCTAGACAACCGATTTTAGCCTAGGATTATAGGAATCTTTTAGGATTTTCAAAATTTGTCTCAGACGACCAAATCGTGGCGAAAATCGCACAGTGTGAGTCGGGCTTAAGTCAATCTCCAGATTTAAATCTGATTGAAGATGAATTTCACCAGCTGAAGAGGAGAGTAAAGGCAGAAACTCCCCAAAACAAGCAACAATTGGAGTTGGCTGCATTAAAGGCTGGGAAAAGTATTTCAAAGGATGAGACCAAGAGTCTGGTGATGTCTATGGGTCCCAGACTCACTGCTGTGATTGTGTGCAAGGGATCTGTAACTAAATAATAGCTTTTAATCTTTTATATCTGCCTTATGTTCAACTGTCCCAATACTTATGCTCACATCAATGAGTGGGATGAACTCTAAAAGTGCTGTTCTTATTATTTGGTAAAACATATATGTTGAAACGGCTAATAATAAAATATGACATTCTGAAGTTTGTCTCATATTCATCTTTTAATCATATTTGTAAATGTCTTGACTCCACAGCCAACAGAGCAATTTTGTCTTTACTGTTGCAATACTTATGAAGGGCACTGTGTGTGTATATATATATATATATATATATATATATATATATATATATATATATATATACACACACACACAAAAATGCACATACATACGGTATTATATTTAGAAAATATTTACATGTATATATTTATATTTATAGAATTTATATTGTATATTAATATATACAAATATAACATATTTCTTAAATATATACATACGTGTGTGTATTTATATATACATAAATATATACAGTACACACATATATTATGAAAACAAAAACTTTTATTTTGGATGTGATTAATCAACAGCACTAAAAAATAATGCAATTCGTTACTTTGCATGGAGAAACGCAATATTGTAATACATTACTTTTAAAATGTTCTAGCATTAACCACCTACCAACAACTAACAGCCATCAACATCTTGGCAATCACATAGCAATGCATTAAAAATCACCTTTGCCTAGAAACCACTCGGAATATCTTGGCATCCACAAAGGAATGCAAAATAAACCACTCAAGACACCTTAGCAATATCAACCATTTAGAACACCATAGCAACCACATGGACATGTGTTAAATCTCGTTCAAATCAGCCTAGCCACCATTGTGCAACACCAAAGCAAACAACTTGGCAATATGCTAAAACTCACTCAGCAACAAGCAGCCATAACAACCTATCATTACAGCAGTGGGTTTCACATGCACAAACACCACTCACATCTCCTTCAAATATAGAAATGTTTTTTCCTATTTACTAGTTCTATACTGAAGCTTTATGCAACAGACCTTATGACTCCAAACAGAAACAGATCACACGGAAACCGAAAGCCCAGTAAATTTAGCTCTTTGTACTTTTGCCTTCCCTGAACTGCGTGTTCCATATCTTGATAAGGAAAGGTTTGCAGCTTTGTTCTGAGCGCCCAACTATCCTCATATTAATATAGCCGGTGTGCAGGTGGAGGGGAGAGAGACCAACTCTCATGCCATTTACAGCTAATATGATTTTCACCACAGAGCAGCAGGCACAAAGCACAGAGGTTAAAGAGCGCGTTTATATATAAAAAAAGCACATACGCTCTTAACTTTGAGGTTTTTACACCCTTTCCGGCAAAAAAATAAAATAATTCAATGCAGCTACTTTACTTTTTTGGAATGTTTCTGTGAATCTACAGCCTGTAACACTATTCTATGTCAGGTCATCAAGGGCAGTGGAGAAAAATACAAGTTGCGTATAAAGCTGAAAGCAAAAAGGGATGAAATGCAAGAGCAACATAACCTTTAAAATTGTCCATGGAAGAACCTTCAACATCCATGTAACCTTTCCACTGCACAAAATGTTCTTTATAGTAGAAATAGGTTCTTCAGATTATTAAAATGAAAAACATGATTCTTTTAAGAATCATTCACTGAGAGTTTCTTTGCACTCTTAGAATTAAAGTTTTTTTTTAATATATTTTTTTTTATTGGCATCAATGGTTCCACGTTGAACCTATAAAGGTGCAGTATGTAATATTGACAGCTAGCGGTTGAAATAATTACTGCAGTCCAAATTCAAAATATTGGAGAGAGTTATTTCTCCCACCCTCTCCTCCTCAGACTGGATACTCGCATGGCGTGCCAGATTGAGAGCACACGACAAGAATGAACGCAATTGGCAATGAAAAGTGACAGGCCTTACACTGTAGGTTGATAACTTGATTTATCTACATTTTAATATGCCTCAGGTGATAGAGCTTTTTAGCTCCATGCTGAGACTTTTTAGGTCGGGTAGAATCTGCGATCTCTGACCCAGTTTGTTTGCTTGCTTTCATGGCTGCAACTGGCAACCAGCGGAGTCGGAACGCTATTGGCTAAACTGGCAGGGGGCGGAATCACAAAAACAAAGAGAGACATTCTGACATGGAACACATATTTCAAAGTGGGATAACTGGCTGTAGCATTAATATTCAGAGAAACAAGTATGTGAACTTGGCACATTTCCTAAAAATCTGCAAACATTATGGTTTTTTATGCTTAAGTACAGTCCAAAAATTAACTTTAACATCCATGGAATTTTTCCATTGCACAAAAGACTCTTCAGAGTGTAAAAGGTTTTTCAGATTATTAAAAATATTTTACATACGAAGATTTAAAAAATAAAAATAAAAATTCACTGAATGCTTTCGAGAATGGTTCTTGTATGGCGTTGAAGGCTTTCCTGTAGCTTAAATAGTAGAGCATGGCGCTAGCAACGCCAAGGTCATGGGTTCGATTCCCAGGGAAAGCAAGAGCTGATAAAATGTAAAAACTGTAACTTGAATGCAATGTAAGTCACTTTGGATAAAAGCATCTGCTAAATGCATAAATGTAAATGTAAATTGCTGCAACCCCCCCAAGTATTACTTAGCTTTTTTTATAGGACAGCGACAGGAACCATGTGCATGTGTACATCTCTGAAATAATGACAGCATTTTAAGATAAACATTTGTCCCAGTCATGAAAGATCACATCACATATGGCATGAATGGTACTGGGAACACAGAGGAACATGCTGCACTTTCATGCATTTATTCCACAAGATTTCGACCTGTAGAGCAGAGGCTTTATTGGCAGGTGGAGAGGTTGTCCCTGGACTTGGATCGGGGGCGGAGGTGGAGGGGACTCTCTCCTGACAACAGGCTGGGGAGCCGGAAAACTCCACCACCAGCAGCGGCCATACCAAATCGCCCCCTCAGCAGCGCTCCGGAGCTGTAACGGGAGAGCCAGCAGCCTCCTACGCCAGTGACACACACACACACACAAACCAGCGCTACTCCTTTCAAAGCGAATGCTTTTGGCTCAGCTTTGAAGATCGATACTTTCTAACCTTCTTTTCATTTATTTTAAAAACAGTACATGCCCTTTTCTTCCTCTGTGTTGGCATATGTAGCAAAAGAACTCCATTAAAAGTGTTTCCAATAGAATTGTTCCACTCAGGAGGATAAAACTTGGATACAAAGCGATGGTTATTATTATCAGGTTAGGTCAGCTTTGACTCAAACTTTCTTTGCTTCTAGATTAACGCGGTTTATGGTACATTTCCCCCTCACAGCGTGAATTATGGTCTTTTTTCCACCTGCGTGCTTCAATCTCTGCTGCTGCTGCTTTCACTTAGCAGACATTTCACAAGTCATTTCAAAGCCAGGTGTTGATGACACACTCCGCAAGCGGCTTCTCAAGGACGTCGAGCTGCGCTCGGACAACATCTCCACATATTGAATCCGCCACAATAGTGACAGAGCGTGTGTCTGAGAATAACTCTCGGGCGCCATCGCAACTCTGAATCTTCCATGTTTAAAAGTCTCTGGAACGCTGTGCGAGCGTGCAGCCAGTGGATGATTCATTCTGTAATCTCTCCGTGCATATCAGAGATATTGACTGCAGGAGAAAAGCTTTCAGACGTAATGGAGATTCATTTTTCCAATGGCGTTAAGGAGGAACATATAGCTCATATTTGCACTGGCCTTCTCCGCTGTGAGCTATGAGATTTCAAAGAGCCAAAGAACGAGTCGAAAGGAGACGGAAATATGACACAGGCATTGATCTGAAAAACTCGAACAAGAGAAATGTTTGGAGAATGCAGGCTTGGAACCTTAATGCGGTTTGTATGTATTAGATGCAACAGTTACACGGTGAATCTGGAAAAGCTGGAGTCTAAATCATGTTCCACTGAACCTGTTGTAAGTAATGGAAGACTACAGGCGTATAAACAATTCCATGAGTGCTGTAGCTCTGTCGTCCATGACAACGCTGAGTGGGACGAGTTATAGTCTTCAGGCTCTCCAAGGCAACTGGCGGCACAATTAAAAAAAGCAAACAAACACAAAATGAAACACCCACCCTCCATCTCACCTCCACCCGCTAGTCGACTGTGCATGCTATCCTTCACAAAACAAAATACACAATGGAGGAAAAACACACCAGATGAGGAACATCTATTATTTATACTGAAATACAGCATAATACATGAAGGTAGTCCTTAAAGTTACAGTAGATGCGTGCTAGTGACCTACGAACCTGAATTTCACACTCCTTCACACGAAACTGTTCTTCTTCAAGGAACAATTGACAGTCATGCATTTACAATGAACATGGGGCAAGTGTACAACTTCTGCAGTGAGAATGTTTCTGAATACACATTTTTTATGGCTGTTAATACAGATGGAGACATCATGGTGCAATGTAATGCCCAAAGATATTAATTTTTAAATTAAATAAAATAATGCATTGACTTTTAAAAGACACCTTTTGTCTACTCAATGCATTTATTTACAATTGTAATATATTAAATAACAATAAGAATCTTAATTTTACACACACACACACACACACACACACACACATTATTGTGCATTTAACCACAATAACATGGCATTGATTAACTGCTTGAACATAAATGTGAGTTTACATGCATATGTTCAAACACATGCACAGAACTTAGAAATTAGTTTAAAACTTGCCTCAGAGGGTACACTGGGTTTGGCGCCTGTGCAGAGAATGCACATGCCGTTTAGGAAACTATAACTTGGGAAAAACATTAGCGTCAGATTATTGATGTAATATTTATGAAGTAATATCAGGAGGCTGTTGTTCCATTATTCAGAGCGATGGAGGGAGCAAGGAGTGGAGGAGGAAACAAACGGCTGGTGTTAAAAGACTCATGCGCAAGCTGCAGGTGGGTGGAAAAGGGCTTCCCCGTTATTACTGACGCACAGCTTACATAAACACACACACGTTCTCACTTTCACAATGTGACCAAGCCATCACGTACACACTTACTGAGTTACAAAACACAGTTTAAACTACAACAAAAGCACCTCTTTCTTATAAACATAACATTCAAACAAGGTGGATGTAGCCTCGGAGATGTTTGGGGGATGTGGGAGTGGCAACAGCATTTTTGGTAATGGAAATATATTCTGTATACTTACAATCCACACTTCTTTCCATTTCATATGCAATTATTTACTGTTCATTCTAGTATTGTCAAAACAAGATGCCTAAACGCAATTTCACATGGGGTGTTTCAAATAGGAAGAATCAGAAGAGTCATAATCTCACGGGAAATCTGATTTTGATACCATGGCAGCAATCATTTTCATCCAGAAAACAGCAAGTTTTGGCAGTGCGCAAGCGGAGGAAATCCAAAATTCTGTCGTTTGTGTGTGCTCAGCTTTTTTGCCATTCAAAATGCTATCACACCTTGGCTTTGGGGTGTGTCTGTGGCAAGTGTTATGTCTAGGTTTTTATCAGCACAGGGCCAATATAATAAACATATACAGTGGGGAAAACATTATTTGATCCCCTGCGGATTTTGTACGTTTGCCCACTGACAAAGAGATGATCAGTCTAAAATTTTAATGGTAGGTTTATTTGAACAGTGAGAGACAGAATAACAACAACAACAACAAAAAATCCCGAAAAACACATTTAAAAAAAGCTATAAATTGATTTGCATTTTAATGAGTCAAATAAGTAGTTGATCCCCTATCAATCATCAAGATTTTTGGCTGCCAGGTGTCTTTTATACAGATAATGAGCTGAGATTAGGAGCACCCTCTTAAAGGGAGTGCATCTCAGTTTATTACCTTTATAAAAGACAACCTGTCCACAGAAGCAATCAATCAATCAGATTCCAAACTCTCCACCATGGCCAAGACCAAAGAGATGTTCAAGGATGTCAGGGACAAGATTGTAGACTTACACAAATGGAATGGGCTACAAGACCATCGCCAAGCAGCTTGACAACAGTTCAGACAAAATAAGTGTCAATCTCCCTCGGACTGGGGCTCCATGCAAGATCTCACCTCGTGGAGTTTCAATGATCATGAGAACGGTGAAGAATCAGCCCAGAACTACATGGAAGGATCTTGTCAATGATCTCAAGGCAGCTGGGACCATAGTCACTAAAAAAACAATTGGAAACACACTACGCCGTGAAGGACTGAAATCCTGCAGCGCCCGCAAGGTCCCCCTGCTCAAGAAAACACATGTACAGGCCCATCTGAAGTTTGCCAATGAACATTTGAATGATTTAGAGGAGAACTGGGTGAAAGTTTTGTGGTCAGATGAGACCATAATCCAGCTCTTTGGCATCAATTCAACTCGCCGTGTTTGGAGGAGGAGGAATGCTGCCTATGACCCCAAGAACATCATCCCCACCGTCAAACATGGAGGTGGAAACATTATGCTTTGGGGGTGTTTTTCTGCTAAGAGGACAGGACAACTGCACCCCTTGTGGCCCTGCCAGTCTCCAGACCTTAATCCCATAGAAAATCTGTGGAGGGAGCTAAAGGTTAGAGTTGCCAAACATCAGCCTCGAAGCCTTAATGACTTGGAGAGGATCTGTAAAGAGGAGTGGGACAAAATCCCTCCTGAGATGTGTGCAAACCTGGTGGCCAACTACAAGAAACCTCTGACCTCTGTGATTGCCAACAAGGGTTTTGCCACCAAGTACTAAATCATGTTTTGTGAAGGAGTCAAATACTTATTTGACTCATTAAAATGCAAATCAATTTATAACTTTTTTGAAATGCATTTTTCTGGATTTTTGTTGTTATTCTGTCTCTCACTGTTAAAATAAACCTACCTAAAATTATAGACTGATCATTTCTTTGTCAGTTGGCAAATGTATAAAATCAGCAGGGGATCAAATAATTTTTTTCCCCACTGTATAGGCCTATCCACCATGCGGCCATTTGTACAGGAAATTGGATGAGCAATAAGCTACCATGCTATTCGTTCCAGTTATTTTTAAGCTACTTTGCTATTGCTTCTAGTTACTTACCTATAGTAGCAAATGAATCGCACATTCAAAGTAAAATATTACTTTTTTACATTACAGAATAAGGTGGATACACATGAAAAGATGCATGTTTCCAGGGACGGACTGGGAGTAAAAAACGGCCCTGGATTTTCTCCCAAATAGGCCCACCACAACTACAGTACAAACAGTCGCTATATCGCACAATATTGCAATCCTGTCGCATTTATGGCAAATAACATCACAAAACCCATAGTGACCCTGCTGACAAAAACAATAGAAACCATCACAGAAATTCCAATGATTTCCACTACAAATACCATTACAAACATTACAAACTATCAACTTTTAACTATTAAAACTATTTTTTTTTTAAATGACCAATTACCAGTAGAGACCAACAGGCACCATTACAGTTTCCATTAAAACCAATACAATTCTCATTATAAATCAGTAGAACCATTACAAATTATGTGCTGGTTTTTATTTTATTTTTTCAGCATGGGATTGAAATAAATATATATTATTGTATGAACTAAAATACTTGAAAACTACATAAAAAGAGCAGAACGCAAAATGTATAATATGACAATGATAAACATAAACCTAGAACCTAGAAACCTGAAACAACAGAATTCTTCAATTTGAGTATATGCGAGTATATAAAACACCTTATAGGCGACTTCATTTACTGTATTTTCTAACTCAATATCTCTCAAATGTAACCCGTTGTAGAATAACTTAAGGCAGCGGCTATTAGCACTAAGTGAAAATAAAATTTTCTTAGCGATAGATGCTATATACACTAAGTGCAAATAGCGTACTCTGTTACTATCGTAACCTCGGTTCCCTGAGATACGGAACGAGTACTGCGTCTTGCTAAAGACGCTATGGGAAAAAGCCTTTTTTCTCCTTTACTGAAGCCTTATTCAATCACGCAGTGAAACTGCACGATCATTAGTTCGTGCAGTGTGTTAAAAACGAACCAATGTGTCGGCAGCGGAGCTGCACGAGCCTATGGCGACGGAGCCCGCCAGAATGGGCGGGGTTATCTGGCTATATAATCGGCCGTCTCGCCATAGGATCCTCAGGTTTACTTCGACTGAAGCGACGACTGAGTTGTGCAGCTACCTGGCACGGCAAAGTACGCAGTACTCGTTCCGTATCTCAGGGAACCGAGGTTACGATAGTAACCGAGTACGTTCCCTATCGATACTCCACTCGTACTGCGTCTTGCTAAAGATGCTATGGGAACACAATTCAATCACATCGTGCTATGGTAGAGGAACGACTGTGTAAAATAGCTCCATAAGCATTCCATGCTCAGAGTGAAGTATAATAGTATACTCGGGGCTAAAGCGAGCTGAGCTCGTAGAGGTCACGCTCGGCCCGGGTCATTCCATGTATTCCTCGCATACTCAGCACTTTCAGGGCTGAGATATGTAAGGAACCCATCAGAGAGCTTGAGTGCCCGTGCAGTCAAGAGTTCTCCATTAGGGTTGTTCCCACAACATAAGTCATACTCATCTAAGCAGATAGAACCCTGGCCTGCAAGGCCGGTACATCCAGCTTATAAAACCTTGCAAATGTGGACGGCGAGGCCAAGCCGGCCGCCGCACAAATGTCTGTAATGGACACACCGCTAGACCAGGCCCATGACGAGGCAATGCCTCTAGTCGATTGGGCTCGTACTCCAATGGGGCATTGAAGGCCCAAGGAAGAGTAAGCCAGCGTAACGGCATGCACTATCCACTTAGAGAGTCTCTTCTTCGTGACCGGAAGCCCTTTGGCGCGGTTACCAAAGCTAACAAAGAGCTGTTCCGTGTGCCTGAAGGAGGCGGAAAGCTCAAAGTAGATCCGTAGGGTTCTAACAGGGCATAACAAAATTAACTCTCGGTCCTCCTCGGAGGGAGGAAGCGCGGAGAGTGTGATGACCTGAGCTCTGAACGGAGTGGAAAGTACCTTAGGTACGTATCCATGCCTTGGTTTTAGGACGACCTTGGAGTCGCTTGGCCCAAATTACAGGCAGGAATTCGGAGCGAATTGGATTCCCTGCACGAGCCATACTCGCTGTTGCGGCATTTGCAGCAACGCCGAGAAATATGCATTTTTATAGCACTCACCGGATGGCGGCAGCGAACAGACCGGGGCTTCTGCGGGGCTGGAGTGCGGTGAAAGCGGCATCTCAGCTGGCAGGAGGTCTCTGGCTCAGCTGCGAGGCATGTCAACGGCGAGGTGGCTTCTTGGGATCAGCGAAGGCGAGACGTCGTCGCTGAAGGAGAAGAAATCTGAGGATCCTATGGCGAGACGGCCGATTATATAGCCAGATAACCCCGCCCATTCTGGCGGGCTCCGTCGCCATAGGCTCGTGCAGGTCCGCTGCCGACACATTGGTTCGTTTTTAACACACTGCACGAACCAGTGATCGTGCAGTTTCACTGCGTGATTGAATAAGGCTTCAAGTAAAGTACGAGTGGAGTATCGATAGGAAACTATAGATTCTATTTACACTGTGTTAAAATAGCAGGATTAGATGGATAGCTATTTATACTACTTAATGCAAATAGTGGCAATTATCTGCACCTCAGTATTGCAATACATTATAAAACAGTATGCAATAATAACTTGAGTGTGTGTAAATTTTAATTTTAATTCAAATTATTAAATGGATGCCACCTTATTGGGACAATAAAGCCCTCCCTACATCTACCCTAACCCTACCCGATACTTTATTTTCAACTTTTTGATTATTTCCTTTATTTTGCTTTTCTGTGTGATTTGAAATTTGAAAAGGGAGAAAAAAAAGTTCGAACAGGCAGATTCGAACCCAGGTCAATCGCGTCAAAAGGAGTATGATACAAGCTTTATCATCTGACGATAATTATCCGTCCTTTGTAAAACTGACTAGACCAATCACACGTTGGTGGGCGGAGTTAGTGTAAATAGACACTCCACGTCACTTAATCTGATACTGTCCAGATGGCCAGTCTGCCTCTGCATGTTTCCGAATGCCAAAAGTATATAGTTCTACTTTAATAAACCCAGCGTTTTGTACTTTTGTAAATCCAGTGAGTCACAAAAAATGGCTCATTTTAGAAAACCATTTAGAAACAATTTCTTTAGTACTTTGGAATGTAACAATTATTATTATTATTATATTTTACTATTATTATTATTACTTTTTTTTTTTAATGAGGCAGACTCAGTGACATATGCCACCAACAAAGGTGCAGCCTTCAAAATTAAATGCAGGCCATTTCCCAAATGGCACACTTAATGTGCATTTGCAGATTTACTAGAGATTAGGGTATGCCATTTGTCATTTCAGGTTTAAAAATTGTGCTTGCAAGTGCCACCTATGCTTCGCAGTAGACTTCTACCCGACAATCAAAGCTTCATTGCGTACAAAATTGTGGATTCTTGAGGAAGGCCGTGAGGACTTAGGGTTTCATTTAGGACAAAGCTGATCCGCTGTTAGTCGCACAAGCCACATATTTTTATGCAGAAAAAGAGACCTTGTGAGTAGACAAGTTGGTTTGTCATAAACTATGCTAGTCATAAACCATATACGTAATAAAGTATGCCTACTTAACCACACAATTATAAATACATAGGCTATTTATAGTAACACTTTAGAATACTGTTCCATCATTAATGAATAACTATACAAGAACACACGAGTAACGCAATATTAGCACTCTAGTAAATACTAGTCTAACAAGAAACTCTGATTAATGAATTAGTAGGCCTAAGTAATATTGCTTAGTCAAATATGGTAGTTCACTATTAGCTAATCAGTACTATTTATTAAAGAATTTGCTGATTTTCTATCTGAGTTAGTACTGGCTGCATATAAAGTCTTAATTGTTGGCGATTTTAAACTGTGTAAACTCCATATAGCTAAAACTGTAAATTCTACTCCTCGTTACAAGTATGGTAGAACCATCACCTCTAGCACAAAAGACTGCTTTGTAAGTAATCTTCCTAATTTGTCTCAATTTCTCAGCATATCCAACAGCGCAGAAAAACTTGATGTAACAGAAACTATGGACTCTCTCTTTTCTAGCACTTTAGATACAATTGCTCCTTTACGCTTAAGGAAGATCAAAGAAAACAGTCCAACTCCGTGGTATAATGAGCACACTCGCACCTTAAAGAGAGCAGCCCGGAAAATGGAGCGCAGATGGAGGAAAACAAAACTAGAGGTGTTTCGTATAGCCTGGCGGGAAAGTGCCCTGTCCTACAGAAAAGCATTAAAAACTGCTAGATCTGATTAATTTTCGTCTCTTCTAGAAGAAAACAAACATAACCCCCGGTATTTATTCAATACAGTCACTAAATTAACGAAAAATAAAGCATCAACAGGTGTTGGGATTTCCCAAAAACACAACAGTAATGACTTTATGAACTACTTTACTTCCAAGATCGATTCTATCAGAGATAAAATTGTAACCATGCAGCCGTCAGCTACAATATCGCATCAGATAGTGCACTATAGATCCCCTGAGGAACAATTTCACTCATTCTCTACTATAGGAGAGGAAAAATTGTATAAATTTGTTAAATCATCTAAACCAACAACATGTATGTTAGACCCTATTCCATCTAAACTACTAAAAGAGCTGCTTCCAGAAGTCATAGTGTCATGAGTCCGGGTCCAGCACTTCTCCCTGTCGCCACAGGGAGAAGTGGTCATTTCCCATAACCAAATACACCTGCCACATCACTCACACCTGCCGCATCATTATTACACTCACGACACCCGCAGCTGTTCCCCATTGCCACAGACTATTTAGTCTCCCCTCTCCCACCACTCTGCCTGGTTGCGTTATTTGACATTTGGGATTTGGTAGTTGATGTGTTTTTTGTTTCTAGTGTCTGCTCGGGTCTGGGATACATGCACTGTGTTGCCGTTTTGTATCCCAGTCCTTTTCTGTGCCGTGTTGGCTTTTTGTTTGTATTAAAAGCACTTTACCTGCACCTGGACCCTGACTCCGTCTTTTCGCGGCGCCTCTTCACCGTTGCATGACACATAGATCCTCTTTTGGCTATTATTAATTCATCACTGTCATTAGGATATGTCCCCAAAACCTTCAAATTGGCTGTTATTAAGCCTCTCATTAAAAAACCACATCTTGACCCCAAAGATTTAGTTAATTACAGACCGATCTCAAATCTCCCCTTTCTGTCAAAGATACTAGAAATTATATAGCAATTATATAGCTTTTTAGAGAAAAATAGTATTTGTGAGGAATTCCAGTCAGGATTTAGACCGTATCATAGTACTGAGACTGCTCTCATTAGAGTTACAAATGACCTGGTTCTATCATCTGATCGTGATTGCATCTCTTTATTAGTTCTACTGGTTCTTAGCGCTGCGTTCGACACTATCGACCACAACATTCTTTTAAATAGACTAGAACACTTTGTTGGCATTAGTGGAAGTGCATTAGCATGGTTCAAATCGTACTGATCTGAACGCCATCAGTTCGTAGCAGTGAATGAAGAGGTATCATATCGATCACAAGTGCAGTATGGAGTACCTCAAGGCTCAGTACTAGGGCTGTTACTTTTCACGCTTTACATGTTACCCTTGGGAAATATTATCAGGAGACATGGTGTTAGCTTTCACTGTTATGCTGATGATACTCAGCTCTATATTTCTTCACGGCCCGGTGAAACACCAAATTGAGAAACTAACGGAATGCATAGTCGATATAAAAAACTTGATGACGAATAACTTCTTACTGCTAAATTCTGAAAAAAACAGAGGTGTTAATTATCAGACCTAAAAACCCCACATGTAATAACCTAGAACACTAACACTTGACTCTGTCGCTCTGTCGATTCTTCGTCATCAGTTAGGAACCTAGGTGTGTCGTTTGTTAGCAATCTTTCATTTGAAAGCAATGTTTCTAGCATCTGTAAAACTGCGTTTTTCCATCTCAAAAACATATCTAAATTGCGACCTATGCTCTCAACGTCAAATGCAGAAATACTAATTCATGCGTTTATGACCTCAAGGTTAGACTATTGTAATGCTTTATTGGGTGGTTGTTCTGCACGCTTGATCAACAAATTACAGTTGGTCCAAAATGCAGCAGCTAGAGTCCTTACTAGAACCAGGAAGTACGACCACATTAGCCCGGTTCTGTCAACACTGCATTGGCTCCCCATCAAACATCGTATAGATTTTAAAATCTTGTTAATTACTTATAAAGCCTGAATGGCTTAGCGCCTCAGTACTTGAGCGAGCTCTTATCACATTATAGTCCTCCACGTCTGCTGCGTTCTCAAAACTCTGGCCATTTGATAATACCTAGAATATCAAAATCAACTGCGGGTAGCAGATCCTTTTCCTATTTAGCAACCAAACTCTGGAACAATCTACCTAATACTGTTCGGGAGGCAGATTTAAACAAATTCTGTCAGTTTAAATCTAGATTAAAAACACATTTCTTTAACCTGGCTTACACATAACACACTAATATACTTCTATTATTCAAATCCGTTAAAGGATTGTTAGGCTGCATTAATTAGATCGACCGGAACCGGGAACACTCCCCATAACACATGATGTACTCATTACATCATAAGAAGAATGGAATCTACGCTAATATTTGTCTGTTTCTATTCTGTTTCTCAGTCCGTGTCCGGATCAGATGGTGGATCGGCACCGGGAGATGATGTATGTGGCCCTGATCGTCGGTGGAGGCCGGACACCTGGATGAGCCCCGGGGACATATCCCCAGTCACCGTAGCCACTCGATCCGGTCCGTATCCAGATCAGATGGTGGATCAGCACCCAGAGACGACCTCTACAGCCCTGAACGTCAGCGGAGACCAGGACACCGAGATGAGCGCCAGAGACAGATCCCCAGTGAGGACCCCGCCCCTTAGACAGCCATCGGGAAAGACCACTGGAACCAGTTGAGCCCTTACAATCTGACTTTGCTGCAGTTGGAATTGAACTGCTGGTTCGTTTGGCCAGAGGAGAACTGGCCCCTCGACTGAGCCTGGTTTCTCCCAAGGTTTTTTTCTCCATTCCGTCACCGATGGAGTTTTGGTTCCTTGCCCCTGTCGCCTCTGGCTTGCTTAGTTGGGGACACTTCATTTCCAGCGATATCGTCGACCCGATTGCAAAGACACTATTTAAACTGAACTGAGCTGGATGATGACATCACTTAATTCAATAATGAAATGCCTTTAACTGAAAATCTTTTTTTTAATCTTTTCATTTTATATTATTGACACACTATTTTCCTTTTTTGATATTGTGCAGTTGCTTTGACAATTTACATTTTTAAATTCTTCAGAAGGAATTATTAATTATTTGGATCAGTATTTTAAAGCGCATAACATGATAATTCTCTAGTAATGACTGAAATAATTGTAAGCTTTTGAGGATTTTGTAAAGTATTGGATAGTAATTATTAACTTTCTAACCTTCTAAAGGAATTACAATTTTTTTGGATTGGTATTCTATAGTAAAGGTCATGATAGCTCCCTAGTAATTACTGAAGTCAAACTTTTGCAGATATCCTCGGAGTGGAAAGACGTACACATTTCAAATTTCCCACGATCAAAGAGAACACTAATACACATGCTTGGAGCAAAAATCACAGCTCGGGGTTCTTGTGTATGCAAGTTGTTTAAAGGGGTCATCAGATGCAAAATTCACTTTACAAGTTGTTTGAACATAAATGTGTGTTGGAAGTGTGTGTATGCATCCATCCTATAATGAGAAAAATCCACCCAGTGTTGTTTTAAAAATCTCAAATCAGGCTGTTCTGAGGTTCCTGTCAGAATGACGTAGTTCTGTACAGGCCGCTCCCACGAGAGTTGATTGACAAGACCGTCTTACCTAAGACCCGCCCTGAGTGAGCTGAGAGCTGTCTGCCTCAGTGCAGGGGAAGATGTCTTCGATTAAGCGATTGATGTGTTTAGTTGTTGGATGTAATGATGAATATATCAGTCGACTGTTTCTATGGGCCATGATATGCAAGCCATCCGCCATTTTTCTGCGAATCTTTGAGCACATTGACTGTGTGCGTCTACAATAGCAAGTTACATGCTTGTATGTCTTTGAATATTCATTGATTATTATGGTGAATGCAAGATGGCTGACGCGTCAAGGTATCTGGAGCGGTCGAATAGGGAATCTACACGTATCTATGGTTTGCTCGTCACTCCACGGAAGAGATGGGCGGAGTCAGCAGAGCTCATGAGCATTTAAAGCAACATGGACTATAACAGCGTGCTGAAAACAGAGCTGATTTTTCAGGGTAAAGAATGTGTTTTTTACACTACCATTGAGAAATTTTAACCAAAGTATGTTATAGACTTTTCATTAAGACCCTAAATAATCATATCAGCTTGTGTAAAATGGGCATCCAATGACCACTTTAAGGTGTTTCTACTGTACGCATGTCTCAAATGTAACGTTACTTAGTCTACCCCTACTAAATCGTTAATCAGAGTTTCTTGTTAGTTTACTAATAGTAGTTACTAGAATGCTAATAGTGCAGTAGTTGTTTGTTCCTGTGAAGTTATTCATTAACAATGGAACAGTATTCTAAAGTGTTACCAACAATATTTATAACAATAACTATAATGATTAGTAAGCTATATTAGCATCAACACACCAAAGGACCGTCTTGTTCGGTTTATTCTAAAATAAACCCCGTAGGTTACTTCATGTGTGTGAACGATTTATTGTTTGAGTCGTTGTAGTTGTGGTGTAGGCCTATTCTATTAGAGTCAGAACGAAAGTTTCGTTTAAGTTTATGGTTACAGTTATCGTTTTTGATGGATGAATGTTAAGTAAATGTTTTAAAGTGTATAAAATATTTTGCTGCACGTCGGCAGCACCAAAACTTGCGTCCTACGTGGTTGTGCGATCAGGATAAATGCCGATGAAGGTTTTGATCATGTCTTCTACAATCAGCCTTTTAAATGCATGTCTTCATGTACATAAAGTATCAGATGAATTGCCACTTTTCCCTCAGTAAGCTGTTCCGTTACTTGCTTGCTTTCTCTTTTGAATATCCTAATTTAACCACGTCACTCACACGAGATCTGCTTTTTAAATATATTTATCCCTCAAAGTCAAAAACCACATTCGACAACATATTAAAATGAAATAACTTTTAGAATAACTTTATGGACCTGTTGAGGTTGTTTTTGCAACACAATTGATGCACTTGGCAGGGGTTTCAGTGGCCTTAGGTCAGACAGACACAAATAATAATAAACAATTGCTAGTTTTATTTAATTATCTTTTATCTTCTTTAACAAGTGATTTTAAGAAAGCTGCTTGTGTTCCCTAGTGAAAAATAAATATATTTAAATGTATTTTAAATACGTTTCATGCTAAGTATACTACAAATACATTTTCATATTTATGTACTTAATAAAATACCCTGCAATTGTACTTTTAGTATACTAATATGGTATACTTGAAGTCTGCTAAATTGGAACAACTAATTTTGTACTTAATACATTTTAATTGTGCGGAAGTAGTGCTGAAGTCCAATTAAAGATACAGCCTAGTATATTTGATTGTGCTAAAGTGGAACTATTGCAAGTATACTTCAGGTGCACTTTAAATATTTTGCATTTAAAGACCGATATTATTCAAAGATCAGATAATCCTCTTTAAAAGTGACATTAAAACACATTTTAGACTTAACCTTAAGAAATATGCAGTGCGCACAAGTAGTACGCCAAATAAAGCTTAATTATAATTTTTATATCAGCAAGTCTCGAGTTATCTGTCAGCAAATTTGTTAATAGATTTGATTTGTACTTAGTATGAAATAAATGTATTTGAATCATGACAACACTGAAGATTTTAGCATTGTGATGGATATGACAATGTTCATGTATTTGGTCTTGGTGGAATAGGGTTGCTATGCTGCTGCTGCTGTTGAGTATTGCTGTAGTTGTAGATTATTGCTGCTTCTGCAAGCAAGTACAGGAACTTGCTACTGCCAATGCATACGGTGCCATGAGTATTTAAGACATACTGCTGCTGCACAAATAGCATATAAAATAACCTGTAGCAGATCTATACAGGTGGAGCTGGGGAAGGTGGAGGGTTTCAAAGAAACTCTTAAAGTGCGCTGCAGGTATCTCAAGGGAATGCTAGCCAGTCATATAAATGCAAGGCAGTAAGCTCATTGGCTGCATATGCAGCATATAACCAATCAGCTTGTGCCAAGTCGTTTAACTCTCTGAATATCATCAGTTACGTTAACAACCCGTCAGCCTGCACCATCAAGAGTTTTGTGACGGAACTATACATTTTAAATATATAACTTTTTTTACTAGGGTTACCATGCAGAATGTTCTCCAATCACATGGAACTGACCCCTGACATGTAATGAGGTTCGAAAAGAGCACGAAGAACATGCACTGTAGCTTCCTAACCTCTCCAGATCTTTCCGTTACTCAAGCAGGATGTCGGTGAGGACCTCTGCATCAATATCAAGCCTGCTTATACAGATGCGGAATTGTATATTTATGAAGTTTGGATCCATCCAGCTCTAGTTCCATCATGACATCGCTGGAGGGGAGACGAGAAGTGCCGCTGTATTGTAGTGACACCACAACACGCCATACAACAATGTGCCACAGGGACTTCTCTCTCTCTCTCCTGCTGTCTGTGTTTTCCTGCGTTTACTTCTCTCATCCTCATTGTTTCCTGTTTTCCCTCCATCCCACTTTCTTTCTCTCTTTCATTTTTCTAGCATACCCCTCTCCTCCTCCTTTCCTGTGCTTGCCCACAGACCTGCTGCTGTCAGTTTGGTAAAGCGTGGCCTCGATGAGCCATGGTGACTCACTGCGTGTGTGTGCGCGCGCTCATCAATCTAGAATGGAGAAACAAATCATTTTTTTTTTTCACTGATCTCCCTCCTGCCCTGTGAGATCTTCCAGGCGACTGTCAGAACACTCCTGTGTCATTCATGCCCCCTTAAGCATACAACGGCCGCGTGTGTGTGTGTGTGTATATGTTGACATGTTTCCAAGTGCATGTTCTCATGTGTGAATTGTTCATCGGGGAGAGACAATGAATTTTGTCATGTCTCTGTATGGATGAATGTGTGTTTGGTAAGTGAAATTAAGAGGCGTAACGAGCAGCGCTGTGAAGTGACTGCACAGGGAGTTACAGACAAATGTTGTATTGCTGTACAACCACAGAACACAAACTGCTTTGACATTCGTTTATTTCTCTGAAACATTTACTTCTCGCTCATCACCTATTTATTTAGTTCTAGCTCACACTGTGGCTCTAGTATCGCACCCTGTATGGCCGTGTACACACGAGTCTGTATGCGGGGGTGAATCCTGTAAGTCAGGGGTTCCCAGCATCTGCTGAACCTCTGCTGAACCCGTATGACCTAAATTATTTACTGAGGTAACTACAGAGATTCTAAGCAATGTTTGAACCATTAATACAACCAATAATACACAATCCAGTATATACGTATATATATATAAAGCTGTATAAATGTTTATTTATATATAAACTAAATAAATAAATAACTGTATACATGTTTTTATAACCATACAGTGCCCTCCATAAATATTGGAACAGTAAAGACAAAATTGCTCTGTTGGCTGTGGAGTCAGGACATTTGCAAATATGATTAAAAGATGAATATGAGACAAAACTACAGAATGTCACATTTTATTATTAGCCGTTTCAACACATATGTTTTACCAAATAAAAAGAACAGCACTTTTAGAGTTCATCCCACTCATTGATGTCAGCATATGTACTGGGACAGTTGAACATAAGGCAGATATAAAAGATTAAAAGCTATTATTTAGTTGCAGATCCTTTGCACACAATCACAGCAGTGAGTCTGTGACCCATAGACATCACCAGACTCTTGCTCTCATCCTTTGAAATGCTTTTCCCAGCCTTTAATGCAGCCAATTCCAGTTGTTGCTTGTTTTGGGGGGTTTCTGCCGTTACTCTCCTCTTCAGATGGTGAAATTCATGTTCAATCAGATTTAAATCTGGAGATTGACTTGGGCAATCTAAGACTTTGCATTTCTATGCCCTTATAAATTCGTTGACTGAACTGGCAGGGTGTTTTGGGTCATTATCCTGATGCAATATAAAGCACTTCCCAATAAATCTGGTGGCATTTTCTTGAATATTGGTAGGCAAGACGGTTTTGTACCCTTCCAAATTCATTCTGCTACTGTCATCATACATTAAGTCATCAGTAAAGTTGAGAGGGCCTGTTCCAGAGGCAGCCATGCATGCCCATGCCATGACACCACCTCCACCATGTTTTACAGATGAGGCTGTATGCTTGGGATCATTGCAGTTCCCTTTTTTTCCCCACATTTTTGCTTTCCCATCACTTAGATAAAGGTTCATCTTTGTCTCATCGGTCCATAAACACAGTTCCAAAACTCTTCTGGCTCACCTTTGTCCTTTTTTGCAAACTCTAATCTTGCCTTTCTATTTTTGGTGCTGGTCAGATGTTTGCATCTTGCTGTATAGCATCTGTAATTCTGTGTCAAAGTCTCCTGAGGACAGTAGATTGTCAGAGCATCACCCCAGCTTTCTGGAAGTTGTTAAGGATTTTACAGACATGTCTTTTAGGGTTCATTTTCACAGCTTTTATGATTTGTCTGTCATCAACTACTGTTGTTTTCTCAGCCGATCTGGTAGTTGTTGGTTGCTGGTGTCGCTGGTGGTTTCCAAACTCTTGATTTCTCCATGCCCTTTGTTTTTGCTATAGCTCTAACTGACTTCCTCTTTTCTTTTAGCATCCAAATTGCTTGCTTTTCTCTCAAAGTCAGCTCCCTCATCTTCATCCTGGTTTGTTTGTCATCATCGAATGCAAGATTCAGAATACAGAAGTAATGGATATAACTGATACGACACATTCCCTGCTTTTAATATCTGAAGAATTAATGCAACAGGACACAGCTGATCACTTAGAAAGACCTGTGAGGCAACTGTTACAATACTTATGCTCACATCAGATAGAGGGATGCAACTCTAAAAGTGCTGAACTTCTTAGCTGGTAAAACATCTGTGTGTTGAATCACCCAATAATAAAACGTGGCATTCTGTAGTTTTGTCTCATATTCATCTTTTAATCATATTTGTAAATGTCTTGACTCCACAGCCAACAGAGCAATTTTGTCTTTACTGTTCCAATTCTTTCGGAGGGAACTGTATATATATACAGTGGTGTGAAAAAGTGTTGGCCCCCTTCCTGATTTTTTTGCATGTTTGTCACACTTTAATGTTTTAGATCTTCAAACAAATTTAAATATTAATCAAAGATAACACAAGTAAACACAGCATGCAGTTTTTGAATGAAGTTTTTTATTATGAAGGGAAAACAAAATCCAAACCCACACGGCCCTGTGTGAAAAAGTGCTTGCCCCCTAAACCCAATAACTGGTTGGACCACCCTTAGCAGCAACAACTGCAATCAAGCGTTTGCAATAACTTGCAATGAGTCTGTTATAGTGCTGTGGAGGAATTTTGGCCCACTCATCTTGGCAGAATTGTTGTAATTCAGCCACATTGGAGGGTTTTTGAGCATGATCCACCTTAAGGTCATGCCACAGCATCTCAATAGGATTCAGGTCAGGACTTTGACTAGGCCACTCCAAAGTCTTCATTTTGTTTTTCTTCAGCCATTCAGAGGTGGATTTGCTGGTGTGTTTTGGATCATTGTCCTGCTGCAGAACCCAGGTTCGCTTCAGCTTGAGGTCACGAACAGATGGCCGGACATTGTCCTTCGGGATTTTTTGGTAGACAGCTGAATTCATGGTTCCATTTATCACAGCAAGTCTTCCAGGTCCTGAAGCAGCAAAACAGCCCCAGACCATCACACTACCACCACCATATTTTACTGTTGGTATGATGTTCTTTTTCTGAAATGATGTGTTACTTTTACGCCAGATGTAATGAGACACACACCTTCCAAAAAGTTCAACTTTTGTCTTGTCAGTCCACAGAGTATTTTCCCAAAAGTCTTGGGGATCATCAAGATGTTTTCTGGCAAAACTGAGACAAGTCTTTATGTTCTTTTTGCTCAGCAGCGGTTTTCGTCTTGCTCTGCCATGCAGGCCATTTTTGCCCAGTCTCTTTCTTATGGTGGAGTCATGAACACTGACCTTAACTGAGGCAAGTGAGGCCTGCAGTTCTTTAGATGTTGTTGTGGGGTCTTTTGTGACCTCTTGGATGAGTCGTCGCTGCGCTCTTGGGGTAATTTTGGTCGGCCGGCCGGCCACTCCTGGGAAGGTTCACCACTGTTCCATGTTTTCGCCATTTGTGGATAATGGCTCTCACTGTGGTTCGCTGGAGTCCCAAAGCTTTAGAAATGGCTTTATAACCTTTTCCAGACTGATAGATCTCAATTACTTTCTTTCTCATTTGTTCCTGAATTTCTTTGGATCTCAACATTATGTGTAGCTTTTGAGGATCTTTTGGTCTACTTCACTTTTTCCACTGCACGGTTCAGTTCGGCTCACTTTCGGTGGGTTTTCCACTGGGAACAGTACCTGGTACCTGGTACTTTTTTTAGTACCACCTCGGCCGAGGTTCCAAGCGAGCTGTACAGTTACCAAAACATGACGTTTAAACTCTGCTGATCACTGATTGGCTAGAGAAAATCGTCACTGCCTGCGTCATTGAACTTTCAGCATGAGACACAACAGACTCGCTAGATTTAAATCAGCACAGCCAGCGAAGGATCGAATGCAACTGTTTTGAATGAGCGCACCTTTTTTAAACAACCAAAAAATGGCTGTTTCGTGGTCTGTTGAGGAAGTACAAATGTTCCTCTCGTTGATAGCCGAGGAGCGGATCCAGCGAGAGCGTGGTGGAGCAAGCAGAATTAAAAAGCTTTTTAGGAGTCACGGCAGTAGAGGCGGTGCAACTATAACGACACGTGAATAATCCCGCCCGTACTAAACTGCAGTGGAAACACAAAACGAGCCGAACTGAGCCGTGTCGTGCCGTTCTGAACCAAGCCGAGCAGAGTCGTACCACGCAGTGGAAAAGCGCCATTTGTCAGGCAGGTCCTATTTAAGTGATTTCTTGATTGCGAACAGGTGTGGCAGTAATCAGGCCTGGGTGTGGCTAGAGAAACCGAACTCAGGTGTGATAAACCACAGTTATGTTTTAACAGGGGGGAGGGGAGGGGCAAACACTTTTTCACACAGGGCCATGTTTTGTTTTCCCTTCATAAAAAAAACCCTTAATTTAAAAACTGTTGTGTTTACTTGTGTTATTAGTTTGAAGATCTGAATCATTAAAGTGTGACAAACATGCAAAAAAATAAAAACATCAGGCAGGGGGCCAACACTTTTTCACACCACTGTATATAATATATACTTGGAAAAAAAAATTCAAGTTGTAAATAAAACAAAAATAACTGGAGTACATTTTACAAGAAAATACCGTTTCATTCAATTTCATGTTTAATTCTGTTATTTGCCATTTCTTTGTATTTATTTGTGAAATTCACTAGCAATTTCTGAGTGATTTTGTTTTTTCAAAGTAAACCCTTCACCAATTTTCTTCAATTATTTATTATATAAATATTATTATTTGGTAATTGTTAGCATGCATTTTTGAAAATAACCCATAGCAGATCTATACAGGTGGAGGGTTTCAAAGAAACTCTTAAAGTGCGCTGCAGGTATCTCAAGTGAATGCTAGCCAGACATATAAATGCAAGGCAGTAAGCTCATTGGCTGCATATGCAGCATGAACCAATCAGCTTGTGCCAAGTCGTTTAACTCTCTGAATATCATCAGTTACGTTAACAACCCGTCAGCCTGCACCATCAAGAGTTTTGTGACTGAACTATACATTTTAAATATATTACTTTTTTTTACTAGGGTTACCATGCAGAATGTTCTCCAATCACATGGAACTGACCCCTGACATGTAATGAGGTTCGAAAAGAGCACGAAGAACATGCACTGTAGCTTCCTAACCTCTCCAGATCTTTCCGTTACTCAAGCAGGATGTCGGTGAGGACCTCTGCATCAATATCAAGCCTGCTTATACAGATGCGGAATTGTATATTTATGAAGTTTGGATCCATCCAGCTCTAGTTCCATCATGACATCGCTGGAGGGGAGACGAGAAGTGCCGCTGTATTGTAGTGACACCACAACACGCCATACAACAATGTGCCACAGGGACTTCTCTCTCTCTCCTGCTGTCTGCGTTTTCCTGCGTTTACTTCTCTCATCCCCATTGTTTACAATTGCTTCACCAATTTTCTTCAATTATTTATTATATAAATATTATTATTTGGTAATTGTTAGCATGCATTTTTGAAAGAAAATAGCAGAATGAATGAATGATTGATGCATTATACTGTAGCTTCTAATTATGTCACTGCATTAATAACTGTTCAGTTTGGATGAATAAACACTACACAGATTTAATGAAACTTAAAAGGTGTATTCATTTCATAGAAAGCAACCATCAGTTTACAATTAACCAAATCATTTGTAAATCATTTACAAAAACAGTCTTTCAAAAATTACCCCCCAAAAAAGCCATTTGTGCATACATTCTTGCAGTCAACGTTTGCAACATTTTTATTTTCTTATTCTTATTTTATTTTTTTAATCAGAATTGTTTTGCAGTTCTTTTTACCAAATCTGAGCTGAGCCTATTATCAAAGTTCACATGGATACTGTGAGGCAACATAATACTGAAATAATTACTGAAATTCATGTGTATTCATGTGACATTTTTAAGCTTAAAGCAGATTTTAAGCTTAAAGCAGAACACCAAAAATGCATTAAATTGTATATATTCAGAAGAAAAATATAGAAATGCCAAACTTGTCAACATACACCGAATAGCACTCCAGATCCGTCTAAACAAGCACTTATTAATAAAGAATGAAGCCTGTTTTAAATATAGCACTTCATTCCCCCCTCTCTCTCTCTCTCTCTCTTTTTAAACGTGCTTGTGGATTACAAGGAGCTTTAAGTACCATGGAGAGCTCCAACAGCCACAATCCAATGAGAGAGGCATCTGATTATGAGAGGACATCTCCAGCCATGCCTTTTATCACCTGCTTTTGTATGTGTGTGCATTTGTGCCCATATTGTGTGGCCCTGTATAACAGAGTGTACATCCTTTAGTTTGTGCTTGTATCTCAGTGTGTATGAATGTATGAGTGTGTGTGGTGGATGATGACAGCTCACCAGGTGTCCCCTCAGCAGGGGCTCCACGGTAAACATCAGTAAACAGCAAACCTGCTGACGAGCTCTGACCTTATCCACTCCTCTAAACTCCATCCCTCCATCCCTCCGTCCCCCTGTACGCATGTATGCTCCGCATCTGTCTCTCCTCAGCAGGGCAACTCCAATATTCATCTGCCCTCATTTGTCAAAGGTAGGATGAATCCTTTATGCAGAGCAGAGGAAACATGAGTGTGTGTGTGTGTGTGTGCCCTATGGCAGAATGAAAATCAAAATGATTGAATGAAAGATAAAAAAAAATTAAGTAGAGTGAGAAGAAAGAAAGAAAGAAAGAAAGAAAGAAAGAAAGAAAGAAAGAAAGAAAGAAAGAAAGAAAGAACTCTCGAAAATTCTTAGTTAATATATTTAATAGAATAGTTGTTTAGTATAATATAATTGATTCTGGAAATTCAAACCCAAATGTTTTAAATATTGCATAACCATGAAGTAATGTCTATTTTTAATAATCTTTCAATTAAAATACTTAAACTTTTAACTTAAATGTTTTTAAAAGTTCTAGAAAATTCTGGATTATTCATAAATTCATTATATTATTCATAATACATGTCTGTAATCAGAATAAAACGGCATATACATTCTCTCTCTGTGTATATACACTATATTTTAAAGTAAATTATTTAAACTGCTATCTATAATACTCAGATATAGTTTATAAAACAAAAAAATAATGTTAATATTACTAAATATGGGGTATTATGTTATGGTTTATATTATCTAATTATTTGGGCATGGTAGCAATGTATGCTGTAATCTGTACTGCACTACATGTAACATGTTAATATAGCATTGTGATCGATTGCTTCTGTCTGTTGTGCTGCTGAGAGGTTTGCGATTGTAGCTCCATGTAGCTTCGATTTTCTGTTGAATCTTACTCTCACTCTCTGTTGTTTAAAGTGATTATATATAACTTAATTCCCACCATATTTCTGGTATTATCTATTAAACTAATCTAACTAATTTGATTGTTCGCTTTTTAAAACCGCGCGTGCAGTGCGTTAGCATTCGTTAGCTTGTCACTCGCGGTTCCATTCGCGTTTCTATATGCGCCTATTATTGTTTCCACACTCCGTTTCATTTCTCTCTCGCTCCGTTTTTCACGAATTCATCAAACAACAGTGGTAAGCGAATCAATCTTCAATCACGGTGAGTAATGGCTTCTTCTCCTGATATTGTTGTTTGCACTGTTTGCCACATGTATAGTTTCTCTCTCTCTGTCGGTGGCAAGGGATTCACATGTGATAAATGCAGGGAAATAGTTAGGCTGACAGAAGATTTCAGAATTAGAGACACACATCCAAACTTTAGTTGAGGACAGTAAGAATGTGAGGGCTGTAGATACTGCTTTGGATGCGACTAGCTCAGGGAGTCCTGTACATTGTTCGGTTCCGGTTGAGCCCGTGCAGCAGGGCAACTGGGTGACTGTGAGGCGGCCTAGTCGCAGGTCAAAACACCGCTCTTCCATCCGATCAAAACATCAAATAGGTTCTCCCCACTCAGTGACGCACCCACTGAGAAACTTGATGAAAGTGCTCTAGTTATTGGCGATTCTATTGTACGGAACTTGAAAATAGAGACACCAGCCACCATAGTCCATTGTTTACCAGGAGCCAGAGCGCCTGACATCTTGGCAAATTTAAAAGTGCTGGCTACTGCTAAACGTAACTTCAGTAAGATTGTTATTCACGTCGGTGCTAATGATGTTTGACTTCGCCAGTCGGAGATCACTAAATATAATGTTAAAGAGGTGTGTGAACTTGCAAGTACGATGTCAGACACTTTAATATGCTCTGGTCTGCTCCCTGCTTACCGTGGTGATGAGATTCATAGCAGACTGTCGTCACTCAATGGCTGGATGTCTAAGTGGTGCCTGCAGAATAACATAGGTTTCATAGACAATTGGAAGAACTTTTGGGGCAGACCTGACCTGTTGAAAAGAGATGGTCTTCATCCCACCTGGGGTGGTGCCGCTCTTCTCTCTAGAAATATGCCACATAGTCTTAGAGTTCGTACTTGACTACCTGGGGCCCAGGTCAGGAAGCAGATAGACTGATTAAACCGACCGTATGCTAGCCGCCTTACGTCACAGAAGTCAGTTAATTCTCAGCACATAGAGACTCCTTCACCTAGATATCACACTACAGAGACTGTGTCTGTTCCCCGAACTAGAAAATACAGAAAACATCCAAATCAAAGTAAGAGTAACAATTTAATTGATGTTCAACAAACAAAAAACAGATATAATACAGATAAACAAATGATAAAGCTTGGCTTATTGAATATTAGATCCCTTTCTACAAAAGCACTTTTTGTAAATGATATGATCACTGACCATAAACTAGATGTGCTTTGTTTGACAGAAACCTGGCTAAAACCAGATGACTACATATTCCGAGTATGGGTCACCATACTTGGCCACACACCACTTCCCTTCCCTTTATAGACATTCTAAACTCCATTGGTGTTTAACATTGTCGAAATCATACTCTAGATTTAATACCGTCACATGGAATTGATGTCAGTGGCGTTGAAATATTGCAGCAGAGCGATGAGATTTCATATCATTATCTCCTTGTTACAAATATAGTAGAACCATCACTTCTACCACAAAAGACTACTTTATAAATAATCTTCCTGACTTATCTCAGTTCCTTAGCATATCCAATAGCTCAGAACAACTTGATGATGTAACAGAAACTATTGGCTCTCACTTTTCTAGCGGTTTAGATAGGATTGCTTCTTTGCGCTTAAGGAAGATTAAGGAAAAGAGTCCAACACCATGGTATAATGAGCACACTCGGGCCCTAAAGAGAGCAGCCCGGAAAATGGAGCGCTGCTGGAGAAAAACTAAATTAGAGGTATTTCGTATTGCTTGGTACCCTATCCTACAAAAAAGCATTAAAAACTGCTAGATCTGCTTACTTTACGTCTCTTTTAGAAGAAAACAAACACAACCCCAAGTATTTATTTAATACAGTGGCTAAATTAACAAAAAATATAACATCAGCAGGTGCAGACATTACCCAGCAGCACAGTAGTAATGACTTTATGAGCTACTTCCAAAATCGAAACTATTAGAGATAAAATTGTAACCATGCAGCTGTCAGCCACAGTATCGCATCAGATAGTGCACTATAGATCCCCTGAGGAACAAATCCACTCATTCTCTTCTATTGGAAATGAAGAATTCTATAAACTTGTTAAATCATCTAAACCAACAACCTGTATTTTAGACCCTGTTCCACCTAAGCTCCTAAAAGAGCTGCTCCCAAAAGTAATAGATCCTCTTCTGAATATTATTAACTCATCATTGTCATTATGATATGTCCCAAAAACCTTCAAACTGGCTGTTATTAAGCCTCTCATTAAAAAACCACAACTTGACCCCAAAGAATGAATTAATTACAGACCGATCTCGAATCTCCCTTTTCTGTCAAAGATATTAGAAAAGGTAGTATCATCACAACTATGTTCCTTCTTAGAGAAAAATGATATATGTGAGGATTTCCAGTCAGGTTTTAGACCATATCATACTGAGACTGCTCTCATTAGATTTACATACGACCTGCTTTAGTCATCTGATCGTGGTTGTATTACTCTATTAGTGCTACTGGATCTTAGCGCCGCGTTTGACACTATTGACCACAACATTCTTTTAAATAGACTAGAAAATTATGTTGGCATTAGAGGAAGTGCACTGGCATGGTTCAAATCGTACTTATCTGACTTCGGTCACCATAGCCACCCAGATCCAGACTTTATTCAGATCAAATGGTCACTGCAGCCACTTGGATCCAGTCGGTATTCAGATCAGATGGTGGATCAGCACCTAGAGATGACCTCTACAGCCAGGACACCTAGACTGATGAGCCCCAGAGACTGATCCCCAGTGAAGACCCTGTCTCCAAGACGGCCTTCGGGACAAGACCACAGGAACCAGATGAATCCTTTCCACAATCTGACTCTGCTTTAGTCTAGATATAAACTGCTGATTTTGTCTGGCCAGAGGAGAATGACACTATTTTGACAAACTATTTCCCGTCTAAATACTGTAAAGCTGATATAAAGCCACCCAGCTTTATATCAAGCCGATGTAAAGCTGCTTTGACACAATTTGCATTGTTAAAAGTGCTATACAAATAATATTGACTTGACTGTTGTTTTTTTAATTATTATTAATTATTTTTTCATTTAATTTGACAATGATATGTGTCATATGTGTTTCCTAATTTAATACTATGGCCTTCTGGACTTATAAATAGACTTGTATAAATCCATTTATTTATATAAATAAATAGGATTTTTAGTTAATATATTTCATATAATATAGTTATTTAGTCATTTTTACTGGAGATTAAAACTCAAAATGTTTTAAATATCACTTAATGAAATAATATCTACCTTTAACAACATACTTATAAAAAAGTAAAGATTGTATACAGTGTAAATAGTAACATACTGTATATGGGGTATGTTATGTACCATAATTATACCATGTTGGTGTTATTTGGGACCTGTACATGCAGCATGATAATATAGTTTTTTTGAATATGGTGCCATACTATAATATGTTTTGGTAACACTTTAATATAGGGACCAATTCTCACTATTACTACAGTAGTTGTTTATTAGCATGTCTATTATTAACATATTGGCTGTTTATTAGTACTTATAAAGCACATAAAACATGACCATATTCTACATCTCCAATCCTACCCAATACCTGAATTTAACAACTACTTTATACTAACTATTAATAAGCAGACAATTATGAGTACATTGAGGCAAAAGTTGTAGTTAATGGAATTGGACCTTAAAATAAAGTGTGACCCATGTTTCATATATTATGGTAATACCACGGCCTTCTGGACGTGTTACCGTCAGATAACTGGACCATGGTACACATGCAATACTTTTTTACAAGGGAACAGTAGAGAAAGCAACATAAGCAGAGGTGCTGCAGAACAGAATAAAGGTGTGAGGCTGGAGACCACAGAACATGAGACCAAAAACACGTGAGAAATGTCACGGCCGGAGAAACGAAATGAGAGAGAGAGAAGTGTTGCTCCCAGTAGAGACAAGGTAATCTTGGCTGACCAACCTCGGCCAAATTTGATAAATTGACCCTCACCTTTGTAGAGATTCATTTGTCTGTTTACTCGGATGCTGAGAGAGCCTGGAGAGCAGGAAGGTCAAACCCTCAACCCCTGTGTGGATGCCAGCTGTCTGATAGAACGAGACAGACAGACACAGAGAGAGAGAGAGAGAGAGAGAGAGAGAGAGAGAGAGAGAGAGAGAGAGAGAGAGAGAGAGAGAGAGAGAGAGAGAGAGAGAGAGAGAGAGAGAGAGAGAGAGAGAGAGAGAGACAGACAGACAGCTTCACTTGGAGGGGCTGCATGGGGAAGTTTAGGCTAAAGGTAAAGGTAAGGATAGATGGAGCAATGGATGGATGGATGGATCAGCAGGTCCACTTGACCCCCCGATTAGCTGAGCTCGCTTTAATTAGCGCCGAGCTAAGTGCCAGTAATTAGCCGCATTGTGTCACCTGCCAGAGGCCCTGCACCATCGCAGCACGTTGCTATGGCTACCGGAGGACAAGAATGGAGGGGCGGAGGACAGAAAGCTAGAGGAGAGGAAGAGAGAGCGAAAGCGCCAACATTAGGCATGATCCAAACAAAAACAGCATGCGGCGGGGCCACGGATGAAGATTTGTTTTCCTGTGAAAAAGTCCATTGCGATACTAAAGATTAATAAATGACAAACAAATTACTCGTGCATGAAAGGCTGGTAAACCAATGAACAAAATAAAGGTGAACACCATAAACTCATCCTTTTAGTGATGCTTGATGTGCTTAAAAATGCTTTAGAATCATTTATCATTCAAAAATGACACAATGAAACTTTCTGATACATGGCAACAAACTTTCTTGAATAGTGCAGAATTTTTCAGTAGTTACTTAAAGGTCTAACTAGATTCCTGAAGGAAGTATTGGTTTGCAAAGGAGAGGCAGAATAGTTGAAGGTAAATTTAGGTTTTGGAAACTGAAAGATTGTTTCCAGTCACCATTGCTCAGTATCTTAGAGATGGTGAAATGCAATCAAGTATGCAAAAACTGTATATATCATTACTGAGAGATTTTGAATGGTGGACATTATATTATTTATGATCTCATTATGGTTATATTTTTTAGGGTTTTATGCCTTTATTGTTAATAGAGCAGTGGGGATGTGATAGGAAAATATAGGGAAACTGGATTCGGCAAAGGGCAACAAAAGATTGCTTACGCTGGTGAGTGTAACAGCAGAAATTAAAAGTCTTGTACTTTGTTCATATAATAAACAATTGTAGCTATCGGTGAAATATCATTTGTTTTGCTAAAAAAAAAATATGAAGACCAAAATATCAAAACTAGTGGGAGGGAAAATATTTGAATGTATAATGCAGGTTGTTCTCATTCGTGACCCTCAACATTCAAGATTTTGAAGGATGGAAATGACAGGAGCTGCAAACTTCTCAAACAGGAATGGTGTTAGGGGAGCTGCATGGAGACTGACTTCAATGTCTTTCTTGATCAAACAAGGCCCTCTGCTGGTCATGCAGAAGCCACCGCTTCCGGAGACCAGCAAACTGGGTTCATTTAATCCATTTACACGTCTAGGTCCCGCCAAAATATGGACACTTAAGTCACAGTTAAAAATGAATCAATTTCAAACTAATCAAGTGACAACTGCAAAAACATGCTGAAATAACTTTTGCCTTTAACCTTTAGCCAACTGGTTCCAAAGTCATGTTGGGATATAAATATCAAAATGATCCACTAACGTTTGACAAACAGAAAGGGTAAAAAAAAAAAAAAAAGTATTCATTTTGAACAGTATTGTTATAGCATCTGAAACCACACAAACTTAGTTGTATTGATGGAAGACAATCAAACTGTATTCTGAAAGTTCTTCAACAAGAGTAAAACACTCTTTTGAGCCAGATCTTAAGTAGTCGAAAGAGACATTACGCTCGTTGTGCACACACACACCTCCTCAAAAACAAATTCATGGCAATGAATATGCAGGGTAGATAGAAAAAAAAAAAGACCGCAGCTATGAGCTGTCCAAAACACAGTGAGAAATGTGCTTTTTCACTGCAGTGGGAGAGAGGCGTTATGTGGGCCTCTTCGGAGCCCAGCTGAGGCAGAGTAACAGGGTTTCTCCTGCTGACGTCAGAACAGTCCGTGTAAACGCGCAGTCTCTAGGGAAGGAAACAGAGAGAGCAAAAAATAGCGAGAGTGGAGGGAGAGCGGGCCACCTAGCAACCCCTCATCCTGCTGCCATGGAGAGCAGAGGAGACAAACCTATAGGAGAGAGATGAGATGATGCAAGCAATGGGCAAACTCAGGGATTCCCTTATCTGGGGTTCACACCAGCCCATGTCCCAGGAATCACCCCACACACCGTGGGACTGCAGCAGTAATGAGATTCAGTTACTGCAGAGCCTTATGTAACCAGCTAGGGACATGTTTTCACCATTGCACACATTCAGTGTGTATAACAAACACATAACGAATGCAGAAACACAAGCACTTTTAACAGAGTAGAGATAACCTTAAAAGCACTTTGTATAAAGTATAAAAACAAAGGCATTCTGTAAAAGAAGCTGCTATCTTTGCACACAGAAAAGATCTATGATTAACGTAACATATGACACGTTACGTGAAGCTAATGCGTGTGCACTTGTGAGACAAACACGACCTGAAATGTGCCTGACTGAATGTGTTATTCTTTATATCACTTTCATTCTGCTTCTTTGTTTATTTGCACAGTTAAACTGGTTTTAATTGGTAAAGATAATTAGCTTTCTCATTACAGAGATGTGAGATACACACCATCAATAACATTCATTACTGCTCACTAAAGCTCTTGCTGCATGCTATTATCTATCTATTAACTTCCCCAGTTTACAAAATGATATTATTGGATGACTTGCTCCACCTAGTGACATTGCTTAGTATTGGTCTGTGATAATATTTGGATTAAAACTAGCACATAACCACTACAGCCTTGGTCGTTGTTGCTCATCAGGCTGGAAAAGGTTACAAAAAAAGAGTTGACTCCACAAATCCACAATCAGACTGTGTACAAATGGAGACTGTGAAACAAATTCATGACCACTGTTACCCTTCCCCAGGAGTGGTCAACCAACAAAGTGGTGGTAATATCATGGTTTGGGCATGGTTTGCTGCATATGGGCCAGGAAGGCTTGCCATCATTGATGGAACAATGAATTCTGAATTATAAAAGCAAATTCTAAAGGAAAACGTCAGGACATCTGTTTAAGAACAGAGTCTCAAGAGAAAGTGGATCATGCAGCAAGACAATGAACCCAAGCACACAAGTCGTCCTACCAAAATATGGTTGAAGAAGAACAAAGCTGATGTTTTAGAATGGCCAAGTCAAAGTCCAGACCTTAATCCAATTGGAGCTGAAGCAAGCAGTTCATAGGAGGAAACCCACCAACATCACAGAGTTGAAGTGGTTCTGGGCTGAGGAATGGGCTAAAACTCCTACAAGATGTTGTGCAGGACTGAACAGCATTTACAAGAAACTTTACCTGCAGTTATTGCTGCAAAATGGGGTCACACCAGATACCGAAAGCAAAGATTCACATATTTTTGGTAGTCACAGATGTGCAACACTGGATAATTTCTCTCAATAAATAAATAACAAAGTATATATTTGTCTCATTTGTTTAATTGGATTCTCTTTGTCTACTTACAAGACTTGTGTAAAAAACTGATGACCTTTTGGGTCATGTTTATGAAGAAACAGAGAAAATTCTAAAGAGTTCATAAATTTTCAAACACTTTGTGTGTGTGTAATATACATATACATATACATATACACACACTGACAGCGGACACATCCAGTGTACAAACTAAGCAACTTAAACACCCCAAAAGGCAGTCAAAACAAAAGGTTTCTTAAAAGTATGTTCTTTATTTAAAAAAAAAAAAAAAGGACGCACGTTTCCAACAGCGTTTCAAGTTAAAGCGAGCTAAATAGACAGTCATGTTGGCCTGAGGAAGTAGCCATAGCAACATCGCTCAAGCGTATTTAAAGGTTATTGTCAAGGCATAAATGGGCAACTGTCATCAGTTAATTACAGATTTACACATTACCAATATCTCACAAAAACCTTCCGTGTTTAAAACCTTTAGTCTTTAAGAACTTGGCATTTCACTAAAATTGCAGAGGCACCATAAGACATTCTCACTGCACGAGACTAAGGTCAACCGATTACCTTCTCAAACACTGTAAAACTGTAAAGTGTGTGTCTGCTAGACTGCCAAAATATGCTTGTGTCAACTTTTAAGAGTACACTGACATACAGGTGACCTCAAAGCTAACAGGCTTGGAGTTTTGTGGGGTTTAGTTTATATTAGGGATTAGGGTAATATAGAGTAATATTCAATGTATCATTCCATTTGAATTCACAGTGTTGCTATTATGACACATCTTCAGTTAAAAATATGGGCAATTAAATACACTGATGAGCCACAACATTAAAGTAAAAAACCTGCTCCGATGCATCAAAGCATGGTCTTCACAAGACCTCTGAACGTGTTCTGAGGCTTCATGGCACCAAGACATTAGCAGTAGATCCTTTAAGTCCTGCAAGTTGCGAGGTCAGGCCTCCATAGATTATAAAACGCCATCATGTCATTTATACATTCTTCAAAGTCTTACTGCCCTACACCGTAAAAAAAAATCCGTAAAATTTATGGGAAAAAAATCTGCAGCTGTGGTTGCCAGAATTTTACCCTAAAAAAATACGGTAGCAACATTTAACTTAAATTTACATTTAAAATCTGTAATTTCATTAACTGATATAATGTTAATATACCAACCTATTGAAGTACTGAAATCTGTTTTGTAACAATAATACACTAATAATAGTAATAAACTGATAACCACCAAAAGCAGGTGGCAATTAGAAAGTCACATGATGAACCAAAGCCCATCACAAGCAGCTTTTAAATATTAACATATATAGAAGGTGCACAGTGCCATTCACACAAACAGTAAACACCGTCATGGTAACACATGAAACTGAAATAATGCAATACACATTAATTTAATTAACAACACTAGATGTAACATACAACCCTGATGTACACAACTGATAAGAAAAACTAAGCTATAACTATCTGATAATTTTTTTTTTTTTAAATGTAATGCAGGGAAATCTGGCAATGTCAATTTACAGTTATTTACTGCAAATTATATGTTCTTTTTTCACTTCCAAAAACGGTATACTACTGTAAAATTACATGTAATGTCCAATAGTTTTTTTTTATAGTAGGGGAACCTACTGTTAACCATATAACAGCTTTTTACTGTAGTATTTTTACAGTCTTTTACAGTTAAATTAGCTGTCATTTTTTACAGTATAGCTAGTGAGGTAGATGACCTGTTGTACGGTTTACATTTTACAACTAGAAAAAGTATTCCTCTTAATAATAATAATAATAATAATAATAAATAATAATAATAATAATGCATCATTCTGCACATGCTAAACTTAAATCTATGCTATATCTTATATAAATATCGTATACATCTAAATCTAACTGGTCTGAATTCTGAAGCCGTTTAAGATTGAGAATTTATAACACCTAAACTAAAACAAAAGAGAAAGGATTTCTTCATCCTCCAAAAAAAAAAAAAAAAAAAAAAAAAAAACTGAAGGCAGATATTGAATTATGGTTGCTGTTCATGCAGCTAAAGGTTGCACAGTTATTACTGTTGTACAGAAGGGATATGGGTATTCTATAACTTTATAAGCAGACATAAGCAAAATTAAACATCTTTATGGTGTCCCCCAAAACCAATGGAGTCACAAATAAATAAAGAACGGAGCTGTGCAGGAGGTTTGCCAGATACAATTGCCTAGAAACATTTCACCTGGTATACTCTTTCTGATGAACAGAGTTAAAAAAGAAGAAAAAGAATCAAAGTAGTTTTAATTAGGCACTAAATGACAATTAAATGAATAATCCATTAGGTATGTAATTGCATTTTATTGAATAATAATTCAAGGTCAGTTAGTACACATTTAGCAGCAATCTCTTTTTCATTCTTTTAATATATTAAGAGCATTGAGAATTGGCACAAACAATATATTAATGTTGACTATTCTCACACAGTTCAAATCTTTATATGCAATAATACCAATTTCCAACACATTACAGAAAATATAAAAGAAAAATGTTCAATTTGTCATGTCTCACCTTGTGTGGGCCTTGACAAAGCAAAGAAAAAATAAAAGATTGTTATTGTCATTTTTATTTATGCAAATAAGAAATACTGAACGGGGGGGGGGCAAAAAACAGTATGGAACAAAGAAAAGATGAGAAGTGAGACCGACTTGTAATTTTTGTGTGGGTTGGTGAACATCAACCACACTAACATTTAATTAAAAGAAAAAAAGATCTCAAATAAAGATTCTTTTAAAAACTGAATTACTCCGGAGACTGAGACACAGAAAATGTCAAGTAGCCAATCAGTAACACAAAGATCACGATGATAGTTAGGACAGCAATGTGTCATGACGACAGATGTGCATCACCGCATGTTATTTCTAAACCGTGCGTTTCTACAGAAACAGCTATCTGCTAATAACTATTAAATGTAAGACTGACATGTTTTGCACTGTTAAAATGAACTGTAAAATTATAAATCAGTCCTTCTCACACACAACTGTCCACATTTCTTTCCAAGACCAAATAGTCAAAAAAAAAGGCAGAGAGAAGACAGAAACTCGTGAATTAAAACACCACAAATATGCACAAAACAAACAGCACTTTTTACAAAAAAAAAAAAAAAAAAAAAAAAAAAGTTTCTGTACATCGTAACCTACTAAAGTGACAAACTCAATGTAAACGTCAAAAAATAAATGTTTAACTTAAAAAGCCTATTAAATTAAGGCTGTCATTTTGTACAGTCAATAGTATTATACAAATGAAAATTTCAGCTAATTAACAGACTGATTTAAATACATCGTAATTCAAAACCGCTCCCCATCCATGTATAATCATTCAAACTGACAGGAACAGCACTGAGCTCTCTTCCTGTACAGCCCCCTATGAGCTCTCGGTGGTATTGCATGTCGTAATGCAAAACACTGTACTTCAAACTGCAAATCCTTCAACTCCGTACAACTGTGCTGGGAAACACAACTGCCCACATCTGGATTCAGGGCTACATGCAGTTTCAAATTAACTTTGTTCACAGGATCCAATTTAAAATAAAAAAAAAAATGTTTTAATAAATGACCAGAGGATTTTAAGCCAGCATGTTTTCCAAAAGCACCTTTTAAGATTTTCAACAACGAGGGTTGACCATTTCGCCACAGTGAATCATCAGTCAACTCTTAGCGGATGCTATGCTTTGTGTTGTGCTAACCGAGTCTGTTCAACGCTATTACAAACTGATATGGAATATTTGAGTTCGCTAAGTAAGCCACAACAACAGAATGCCAAGAACTGACAAAAAAAAAAAAAAAAAAATCGGATTACTCAAGACAGAGGGATCTTGTTCTTTACTGGCCAACATGTGATTCTGTTTTGTGACCAAAAACAGAAGATGACACCTGCTATCTCATCTACCGCTTGTATAAACGTGAGCAAAATGTGTAACATCACGCGACACGAATGCAGAATTAGCACAAGGGACAGCTTATGGGCGCCGAACGCCTCCAGCCCCAGCTGACAAAAGGGCTATTAACGGCGAGAACGTTTGAGTGCCTGCAGCTTCCAGTAGACATCTGACCTCTTTAATCATGAATATTCACAACAAATCTTGGGCTTGGGACGTTCGGTGACCCGGAATGAGAACCGAACCGCTCTGGGCACCTCTAGAACTCTCCACGGATGCTGTAAATCTATTCATTTAATTGCCCGACTTTTCTGTTCCCGATTCTTGTTGGTCCCATAGTGTGTGTCCTACATGCTAAAAAAAGGAGAATTGGCCTCCGTTATAGAAAACATGAAGCTCTGGTATGGATTCTGTGGTTATAAGAAACAGTGGTGATCATGATCATGTGCAGGCACTGCTTTCTGATCTCATGCTTTTGAACATTAAGGCCTAAAAAGAAAAAGACCCAGACTTACTTGAAACACAAGCATGGGAGTGATAACTGAGAAAATGAATGCATTAAGCCAGACGTCTTAACTTCTTCACCGCATTAAACGTACTAGATAAAAACAGCCTCAGGCGATGCATCTTAGTTTGTGTGTGTATCTGCAGTTGTAAGAACGTATCTGTTAAAGCGAAGAGCACTAATGTTAGTATGGGAAAGCACGTGAATGTTTGTGTGGTCCAGGGATGGATAAGCGCAGTGTGACTCATGGTGATTCAACATTGTTGTTGGCCGCGGTGGTGGTGGTGGTGGTTTTCTTCTTTGTCGGTTTCTTCACTGTCTTGGTGGTCTGCTGGGGATGACAGTAGGATATGGTGGTAAAGAAAAGAGGAAGAGTATTAAAACCTTTTACGGTTATAACAAGATCTTCTCGAGCAACTGGATGAATACAATTCAGTGAAGGCATGGGCTCATGACAGCAAACACTCGAAAGAAAAATATGTATACAGAAAATAAACAGGAATCTCTCATTCTGGTTTACATTCATGCGGGCTGATGTGACAGACTGAAGTCCAGACTGGTGTTCAGACACCAATGTTATGTTATGCTGCAGCCTTAAGGTGAACTTTAGTGAAATTTAGCAGTCCATGGTACAACATGAACCCATTGGAATTTTTTTTTTTAAATTATAAAAATTGCACGTGGAATGCTCACCTTTGCACAAAATTCCCAAATCACATGGAATCCTATTGAAATTATACTGAACCTTGGGCATGACATGCGGGAAACATTTTTTATATTGTTGCCACGAGTGAACAATTCATTCCCACGAATTAATACGCCAGCACAATTTACTAATTCGTCACCTCATTTTAAGTAAATCGTGAGAAACGTGAGAATCGTTGCCACATTTTAGTAGAATCACGAGTGTTTTACTAATCCTTGCTAATTGAGAAAAGGCCACTTGCTGCTGTTATGAATAAAGTATAACAGGACTGTGATGGGGATATAGTATGTTGCCAAAGAGGGTGCAATAGGCCATTCACAAATCATTCAACAAAATAGAATGGATTTTCATAAAACAAAGTAATAAATTAGTAATCCTAAATGGGGATCACTATTTACTTAAATTGAGGGAATGAATTAATAAATTGTGTACATGATGTGCTTAAAACAAGAGATGAATTAGTAAATCGTGCTGACGTTTTAGTAAGATGTGGGAATGAATTGGTGGAATTTGTGGCCATGATATAAATCTTTTTTCCCTGCAAGTCATCTCTGGCGCTCCATATAAAATGTCTGTATTTCACCTGGAAAATTCCCAGAACAACAGTAAATGTGATCGAACCTTTATGGTAAATTGCTTTAAATTATTATTATTTTTTATTATTATTTTATGCATTAAGAGCTTTTAAAAATGCATTATAACTTTTGAACAGAATGAAGATGAGTAAATTTCTCTTGTTTTGCCTAAATATCATATTTTTTCATTTAGTACTGCGCTTCAGAAGCTACAGAAGATACTTACATGTTTTCCAGAAGACAAATTAAGCTAAATTTACCTTGATCTTCAAATTCCAAAAGTTTTCACGCCCCAGCTCTTAATGCATGTTTTTTACTTCAGGAGCATCAGTGAGCATTTGAACTTTCTGTAATAGTTGCATATGAGTCCCTCAGTTGTCCTCAGTGTGGAAAGATGAATCTTAAAATCATAGTCATTGCTGGAAAGGGTTCAAATACACAAAAATGCTGGAAAACCAAAGAATTTGTGTGACCTGAAGGATTTTTCTGAATAACAGCAGGCAGTTTAACTGTTCAGGACAAACAAGGGACTCATGAACAACCATCACTAAACAAAAAAAACGGCTTTGGATCGTTCAGGTAACAGTATTAAGAATGAAGTGTATGTAAACTTTTGAACGGGGTTATTTTTATAAATTCAACTATTTTCTCTTGTGGCCTCTATGTAAACATCTTGTGTGTGAAATATCTTATTCAGGTCAGTACTAAATAAACAATAACATGCATTTTGTATGATCCCTCTTATTTTGGTAAAATAATTAAGATTTTGCAGATTCTGAACGGTGTATGTAAAGTTTTGACTTCAACTGTATATTAGGAAAAGGTAATGGATGATGTTCTAGTTGTTATAAACCTTTCTGCTTTCCTGAATACTGAATCTTCCAGCCACAATCAACAAATGCTAAACAGCCCCAACGGTCACAACAAAACCAAGTATTTTAAAGTGCCCCTATTATGGGTTATGAAAGGTTAATATTTTGGTTTTGGGAGTCCCCAACAAGAGGTTGACATGCATGCAAGGTCAAAAAACACTTTCATTGTCTTATAATATGCATTTATTTTTACCTTATTTGCTCAATGACTCCCAAACGATAAATTTTTCCAAACCCCTCCTTTGCATGACGCTAATCTGCGGTGATTGGTCCGATTGGTCGATTTCATTTAAAGCAGAGTTTGTGAGCACAGTGCTGCTTTATGTACAGCTGTTACCGGGGAAACAAAAAAAAGCGGCACCTAGTGGCAAAGAATGAATCTGCATTTTCATTCAGACCAACGCGAAAAATCGACTGAAGTAGTTTTCCCAGGTCTGCGCGCGCAACAAGTGGGCGGGCAATATGCTAAGATTTCATGTTGACGTCAACATGAAACGGCTTGGGATTCATTTGAAAAATGACTCGTTTAAAAGATTGAGTTGACTTTCTTTTGAGAGACAATGGGCCTCATTCATGAAACATTAGTAAATTCCGAGTAATTTGCACGTAAAACGGACCTTCCTGAAAACTCTCCTCCGTAAACATCCGATTTGATTGTTAAACATGCGTATGTTAATGAATTCCAATCATTCGTAAATAGGGCGCTCGTGCACGCTCATTCACAATTAACAATCCCCACCTATGAGTAAAGCTACGCAAATTTCGTGTCCAGGAACACAGTGGAATATTCTGGTCTACTTTCTCAAGTTGGGCTCCAGTATTTTTCAAATTGCAAAAAACAAAAAAAAAAGACTAATAGGCCATATGGCTAACAATAAATATTCAATAACATGTGTCCACCAAAGCGTTTTTAGCCACCTGAAAAATGACAGGTGCTCTTCTGAAAACGGCCAACTGGTGGCGCTTGAAAACGCTTGAATACAGCGGTTTTCCCATAGACTGTAAAAAAAAAAACGAAAAAAAAAAAAAAACCCTGTCGATTTGGTTGCCATGAAGTGGATTATCCACAGCAGTAACATATTACTAGCATCTCATTTTGAAGAATATTACGCAAAAACAGGCAATATGGTGTCTAAAACTTAAGTCTCTTAATATTAACTTGTTTATTGAACTGTTGTATAAAATCAATATCACATTTGTAATCATGCTGATTTTTGAAGAAAAAAAAAAAAAAAAAAAAAAGGCACTCTTCGTGTGATTTTTAACTATGAAATGATATAAATATAAATTTTCTGCCCCAATATCTTGAATTTTGTTATCTTTCTTAATGCATTTTCATAGACTGAATCATGCAGTGAAAGAACACACTCTAAATGCGCAAGTGCTCTAGTCTAGACTTCATCAGTAATGTATGCGTGCACTCCGTGTTGTTTGGTTTTTGCAAAATACTCGATAATGTCAAATTGCACATCGTTAAAACAACAATTACGATATTAATCGCAGACGATATATATATCGCACACCCCTAGTAACCAGCAATATTAACTTCTCTATTGTTGTTCAGGTGTTGTACAAGTAGGATGATTGGTCTATGTGGTATTTGTCCCGCCCCTCCTCCATCGATTTTACGGCTAGCTAAAAAGTGAAAAAAAACATTTCGTACCAACTAACGTTTTGAAAATACGAACATTTTCATGAATACGAAAATTTACTTCAGAACAGCTTTACGAACGATTTACACAAAAATTAATTCTGCTCGTGTTTCATGAATGAGGCCCAATAACTTTATTCACAGTGCACTTTCAGATTTAAAACTTTGCAGGATGTTTTCATTCACTTAGAGCCGTTACACACTGCATGAAAGCTCATTTTCAAAAATCCATAATAGGGGCACTTTAAATAATACAGTTTGTTCTGAGTGAAAACAAAGCATAGGACACTATCAAGATATCTGTTCATCTTCTCATACTTCTACCCTTGCCGGTTTTTATAACACACTGTAATACTGTACACTTAAAAAGTCAGAGTGGGGGAAGAAACAGCTAATTAATTGTGTACCTCTGTCTTGGCAGCGGCAGGTTTCTTGGCTGCCCTGACGCTTGGTGCACGTTTGGGGGCCTTATCTGCTGCATCTTCATCTGAATGCTCCGTTCTGCTATCTGACTGGTCATCAGAGCGAGAGCTGTGCTGTGATTCGGTGTCAGCCGGTATGGGTGTGGCACGAACTGAAGAAAAATAATAATTAAAGTTTAGACACATTTCTTTCTACTCCGCAACTTGTGCTATACTGGATTTTTTTCCTTCTAGATGTGCAGCTGCCACGAATGTGACATGTTGCTACCTGCTTTGTATTAATTTGAGAAATTATTTGAACAGCCAGATTTTGAGTAGGTCTCTAAAGCTACATTTTCACCACAGCTGAATGTTGCTCAAGTCGTTTTTTTGATTTTTCACCCAATCTGCAGACATTTTCAATTTAGATCGGGCCACTTTGATATATGAAAATACATTGCATATATTTTAAAATGTAAAGCTTTAAAAAAAAAAAAAAAAAATTGGAAGACAAAATAAATTGTCAGATAACAATATTAGGGCTGTCAAAAAACAATGTGTTCATTAATACAACTAAAGCAGCATCTGTTGTTTTATTCTCCCCTTCCTTAAGTAACTATGCCGGTATATTTTTCTCTACATCCTTTGCCTGGCATTACAGTACATAATCACGTTATCTGTGCGCTACTTACAATCTCTGTTGATTTTCCTATTTATTGTCAAAATAAGTGCACAAAAAACCTGGGGAAACAATTCAAACAGAGAGAGCTGATATTGACAGACAGAAACATCATATTTCTAAATACTGCACAATATATTAAAAGCACAGCTAAATATGACATTTATTATAATGGGTTTATTTGAAGATTGTTTTAGGTTCACTTAAATGAAGAGAATGTTTTGTGTTCTGTAAAAGTTTAGGCCTATTAAAATTTTAAAAGTGATCACACATTTTATTGCAACGTTGAATAGTTATATCGACTCATTTTATCCCCAGAAACATTAGTAACAGCATTGTTATTGGTGATACTTTAAACTATCGATTAACAGCACTACAGAAGATCAATAAAGTGATATTAGGAAATTTTGTTGCAATACAATAAAAAGTTTAGATCTTGGCCTGTTTAGACCAGTATCTAATACAAGCCACATTTAGGTCATGTGAATGAAAAATTAATCAACCAAATCAAATACAAGCGTCAAATTTGTCTTGCGGTGTGATCACTGGCTATCTGGTGAATAGACTCTCTCTGGCATTTAAAGCTTGCCAGGCCTCATTCAAAGCCTGAAACACAAAGATGTCTTTAGAAAAGCCTTTTGCTTGTCCATTCACAATGTATCTTTGACGCTCTGTAATTCAATGAAGGAGTTCTGAAGGCTAATAAAATCACTACACATCTCATTACTGAAATGATCACCTCTGTGGAACTCTGTGATTCTACCACAGACTTTCTTTTGTTTGTTGTAAAGCCTCACACGAGGGCCGTGACCTTCAGCGACTTGCGAGTCTTGTGACGTCACTGTATTTGAAGAGGTCAAACTCAGCATTTGTCCTGAACTGCTTAAATGAGCGCTGAAACTCATCCAACAAATTGAAAACAGTGTGCAGTTGCGCATGACAGATCAACCTCTCCTGTCTCTCAGCCAGTAGGCAGCTGAATCACATGCCGGTCACACCAGCATCAGCATTATAAACAGGCCGGGACAATAGACATCTGCAGAGAGGCTTTCAATGACTCCACAAACACACACCCACACCTCATTGACCTGCCTGTGTGTGTTTGAACAGGATGGACCATTATAAATATGAGCTGTATTCAAAGTGATATTTACTTAAGTGATCTGTCACTATAGTTACAGGCTTTAAAGAAGCGGATTTACTTTAGTTCCTTCCCTTTGGTTAATTTTCAATCCCCACTTGTCTATATGTAGAGGATTAGATTTAGGGAGTCACACATGTTAGTAAATACGGTTGTTGAAAGCACTGTGGGAATGTGGCCTATTCAGTTTTATTCCATAAAGTTTGATTCTGTTAGGATGGTAGCCTTAGTGTGCAAGTTACCTGTGCGTGTGACTGTTTTAGCCCGAGGTAGCGTGGCGGCAGTGTGTGTGTCGTCTGCGTTGTCCAGCAGCAGCTCGTCTTCGTTCTGAATCAGAGTCAGATCCTGCATGCTGAAACTGCGCAGCTTCTCTGATAACACACCCTGACCCTGCAGTTCAATAACACAAAAGACTCAAATATTACAATTGCTCAATCTTATTCAAGGCACATCACAATTGCACTGCACTTGTATATGACAATAAAGTTCTTTCCACAGTTTGAATAAAATAAAAATGTGTATTGAACAGTGACCCTGCCCTACATTTAGCAAAATACACGAAGATGTGTCGTTACACAATACGCAACATAAAAAAATAAAAATAAAATCTGCTCTTCACAATAGCACCTTGCGATCGAATAAAGATTTTTTTATGCTGGACCAGTAGGTCAGAACTTTACTTACCCTGAATATATTTCTATTGGCCCCACCACAAAACAAAAGGTTTATTTTATTTTTAGCAATTCTTATTTTTTTTAACTAATGTTCAAAATTTATACTTTAATTAAGGACACATTAAATTGTTCAAAAGTGTCAGTAAAGACATTGATAATGTTACAAAAGATTTATTTTTCAACTTTCTATTTGTCAAATAATCCTCCCCCAAAAATATTAAGCAGCACAACTGCTTTTAACATTGATAAAAATAAGAAATGTGAATATATATCAGCATATTAGAATGATTTCTGAAGGATCATGTGACTCTGAAGATTGGAGTAATGATGCTGAAAATTTAGCTTTGTATCACAGGACTAAATTACATGTTAAAATATATTCAAACAGAAAATAGTTATTTTAAATTGTAAGAATATTTCACAATCTCACTGTTTTTAGTGTTAATTATTCATATTTTAGCTAAATTAATCCCTGATCCACAAATACATACTTCATCTAACACAGTGATTTCACCTTTGTGGCGGCTGTAACTGCTGCAGTGGCGGCAATATTGAGTCCTCTCTTCCCAAACCGCATCATGGTCTCATAACTACGGTCTTTAGCCTGGGTTATGTACTCATCAATTTCCTGTAACACACATATACATCATGCATGACAACTCTCTGATTGGTGGAGTGTTCAGGAAACCTGTTTGAAAATTTTTGCAAACCGGTTTGAAGATGCCAAAAATGTAGTTTAAATTTATGGGACAAAAAGAAAAACTAAATGGGTAATCTTTACCAATAGTTTGATGACATTCAGTGGGGTAAGTTGTATCAGTACCTTTTCTTTATTGGAGAGCGTGGGGTGCACAAACTTGCGGTACAGCACACTGGAGCCTTTGGTGTACGGGGACAACAGCCAGATAACAAAGGCAATCTTCAGCTCAAAATAAAACGGAAACCTGGAAAACGGGATGGTCAACATTTAACAATGAATACAATAAAAGTTACATTAAATTAATAATAGGGATTAAGATGGTCAATACACCACTACACATTAAAAATGTGAAAAATCTAATGTATACAGCATGATAGCAAATATCTCTGAAATAACCTAAAAACATTATTAACAATTGACTGACCAAGAGAGAAGCATATCTGTGATCGTCTCTGCTGTCGTAAATAACGCAAACACTATCCAGTACATCATCCATTTCACCTGAGGATAGAAACACACACAGATGTTATAATCAAGCACGTGTGTGCATGACATCAACACGCATCAGGTCACATGTTCTTGCTGAATATAGCCTTGTGTTTTTGCATGACTGCCTTAAGAAAAACACTACACTGCCAGTTATGTCTCCATCTGTACTGCCAATTAGATTAATATCCAACTGGGTTATTATCATAGGACACATCACTATGGTCATCCAAAACTCCTTTTGCATTTATAAATTCATCTCCACAAGACAATAGAAGAATACAAGGTTATACAAATGTCCAAATTGTCTTTACTAAACATCTCTAAATGAATGGAAGGCAGTGCTCTTTGTAATACAGATGAGAGAGATGCTAATAATTGTGTCTGAGGGAGCAAACTGCTGCCCTAGTGGTTTCCATAGCAACCAGTAACCTGAGACTCCAAGATAACACGCATATACACACACACACACACACACACACACGGGTGCATCTCAGAAAATTAGAATATGGGGGAAAAAGTAAACGTAAAAAAGTTACACACTTCAAAAAAAAAAGTTGTTTTAATTTTGATGATTAGAGCTTAGAGCATGAAAGTCAAAAATCAGTCTCTCAAAATATTAGAATATTTACAATAAGTTTCAATAAATGGCCATCCCTACAGTATAAACTCTGGGTATCTCTTGTTCTTTGAAACCACAATAATGGGGAAGACTGCTGACTTGGCAATGGTCCAGAAGACGATCATTGACACCCTCCACAAAGAGGGTAAGTCACAGAGGGCCATTACTGAAAGACGTGGCTGTTCAAGGAGTGCTGTATCAAAGTATATTAAATGCAAAGTTGACTGGAAGGAAGAAATTGGGTAGGAAAATGTGGACAAGCAACAGGGATGACCGCAAGCTTGATAATACTGTCAGGCAAAGCTGATTCAAACACTTGGGAGAGCTTCACAAGGAGTGGACTGAAGCTGGAGTCAGTGCATCAAGAGTCACCAAGCTCAGACGTCTTCAGGAAAAGGGCTACCAAGCCACTTCTGAAACAGAAACATCATCAGAAGCATCTTACCTGGGCTAAGGAGAAAAAGAACTGGACTGTTGCTCAGTGGTCCAAAGGCTTCTTTTCAGATAAAAGTAAATTTTGCTTTTCATTTGGAAATCAAGGTCTGGAGTGTGGAGCTGCTTGAAGTCCAGTGTGAAGTTTCCGGAGTCAGTGATGATTTGGGCTGCCGGTCTGCTGGTGTTGGTCCATTGTGTTTTATCAAGTCCAAAGTCTACCAGGAGATTTTAGAGCACTTTATGCATCCATCTGCTGACAAGCTTTATGGAGATGCTAATTTCCTTTTCCAGCAAGACTTTAGCACCTGCCCACAGTGCCAAAACCACTTCCAAGTGCTTTGCTGACCATGATATTACCTTGCTTGATTGGCCAGCAAACATGCCTGACCTGAACCCCATATGGAATCTATGGGATATTTTCAAGAGAAAGATGAGAAACAGTCAATCCAACAATACAGACGAGCTGAAGGCTCAATAGTGCCACAGCAATGCCACAGGCTGATCGCTTCCATGCCATTCCTCTCTGATGCTGGAATTTTTGTGCTAAAGGAGCCCTGACCAAGTATTGAGTGCATAAATGAACATACTTTAAAAAACTTGAAACTTTTCTGTTTTGCAAATCCTTTTTTTGATTGATCTTAGGAAATATTCTAATGTTTTGAGATACTAATTTTTGACTTTCATGAGCTGTAAGCATTAATCTTCAAAATTAAAAAAAATTAAAAAAAAACGAAGAGAGGAAATAGAGCGAATCAATAAATGATGAATAATTATCATGTAACCCATAAAAAAGTAACTGTAGTCTGATTAAGAGTATTTTAAAATGTAACTTACTCTAATTACAAGTACTTCATTTTTGGAATCTGATTACGTAATCCAGATTACATGTATTATGTTGAGCCCATACAATCTGACTTTGCTGCAGTTGGAATTGACATGCTGGTTCATTTCGCCAGAGGAGAACTGAGAGGAGAACTGAATTACTGTTGCCTTTCTATCATCTCTAACCAGTCTGCCCATTCTCCTCTGACCTCTGACATCAACAAAGCATTTTCGTCCACACAACTGCCGCTCACTGGATATTTTCTCTTTTTCGGACCATTCTCTGTAAACCCTAGAGATGGTTGTGTGTGAAAATCCCAGTAGATCAGCAGTTTTTGAAATACTCAGACCAGCCCATCTGTCATAAGTCATGGCCAAAAGTATCGGCACCCTTGCATTTCTGTCAGAAAATGCAACACTTCTCTCAGAAAATAGTTTCAATTGCAAATGTATGGGTATTCACATGCTTATTGTTTTTGTTTGCACTGCAACAACACACAAAAAAAAAAAACAGAAGAAAAGTCAAACTTGATAAAAATTTCACACAGAACTCAAAAATGGAATGGACAAAATTATTGGCACCATGTCAAAATTGTAAGAAATAATTGCTTTTGAAGCCTGTGATGCTCCTGTAATTTGTATTTAGACACACCTGTGGCAAGTAACAGGTGTGGGCAACATAGTAATCACACTTGCAACCAGTTAAAATGGAGAAAAGTTGACTCAACCTTTGTGTTGTGTGTCACACTGAGCATGGAGAAAAGAAAAGAAGTGTAAAGAGTGGATTTGAGAGAAAAAATTGTGGAAAAACATGGACAATCTCAAGGCTACAAGTCCATCGCCAGAGATCTTAATGTTCCTGTGTCCACTGCAATATCATCAATAGGTTTACAGCCCATGGCACTGTAGCTAACCTCCCTGGATGTGGACGGAAGAGCAAAATTAAATGAAAAATTTATTAATTCGAACAAAGATTGTTCGAATGGTGGATAAAGAACCCTGATTAACTTCTAAACAAATTCAAGCTGATCTGCAGACACAGGGTACAACAGTGTCAGCTTGCGCTATCCGTCGCCATCTGAATGAAAAGGGATGCTATGGTAGGGGACCCAGGAGGACACCACTGTTGACACAAAGGCATAAAAAAGCAAGACTGGAGTTTGCCAAAACTTGTGACAAAACCAGAATCCTTCTGGGAGAACATACTGTGGAACGATGAGAAAAGTAGAGCTTTTTGGTAAAGGACATCATGGCACCGTTTACAGAAAAAGAAACTAGGCCTTCAAAGAAAAGAACAGTCCCTACAGTCAAACATGGTGGAGGTTCAAAGATGCTTTGGGGTTGCTTTGCTGCTTCTGGCACTGGATGCCTTGACTGTGTGAATGGTATCATGAAATCTGATGATTACCAAAGAATTTTGGGGGCGCAACGTAGTGGCCAGTGTCAGAAAGCTGCGTCTCCACCAGAGGTCATGGGTCTTCCAGCAGGACAATAACCCGAAACACACTTCAAAAAGCACTCAGAAATGGTTACAAACAAAGCGCTGGAGAGTTCTGAAATGGCCAGCAATGACTACAGATCTAAATACCATAGAACACCTGTGGAGAGATCTTAAAACAGCAGTTGGGAGAAGGCATCCTTCAAATCTGAATGACCTAGAGCAGTTTGCAAAAGAAGAGTGGTCCAAAATTCCAGTAGAGAGGTGTAAGAAACTCATTCATGGTTACAGGAAGCGACTGATTTCAGTATTTTTTTCCAAAGGGGGTGCTACCAAATATTAAGTTAGGGATGCCAATAATTTTGTCCAGTGCATTTTTTGGGTTCTGTGTGGAATTGTATCAGATTTGACCTTCTCTTCTGTTTTTGTGTTGTTCCAATGCAAAAAAAAAAATAAACAAGGGTGCCGACATTTTTGGCCATGACTGTATAAGTGCATGCATGCGCATATATATATATATATATATATATATATATATATATATATATATATATATATATGGCCAAAAATATCAGCACCCTTGGTAAATATTATCAAAGGCGGCTGTGAAAATTAATCTGCATTACTAATCCTTTTGATCTTTTATTTTAAAAATTCACAAAAATCTAACCTTTCATTGGATAAGAATTTAAAATGGGGGGGGGGGATATCATTATGAAATAAATGTTTTTCTCAAATACACATTGGACACAATTATTGGCACCCCTAGAAATTCTAATGAGTAAAATATCTCTGAAGTATATTCCCATTCATATTCACAATTTTGAGCACTCCAGGGTGATTATGAACATGAAATTATCCAGCCATGGCTTCCTGTTTCACAGAAATATAAATAGGAGGGAAAACAAAGCCCAATTCCCTTAATCATCCATCACAATGAGAAAAACCAAAGAATATATTTCTGATGTGTAGCAAAAGATAAATGAGCTTCACAAATTAGTGAAGTGGCTTTAAGAAAAGAGCTAGAACAGTGAAAATTCCCATTTCCACCATCAGGGCAATAATCAAGACTTCCCAATCAACATAAAATGTTACGAATCTGCCTGGAAGAGGACGTGTGTCTATATCGTCCTAATGCACGGTGAGAAGGAGAGTTTGAATGGCTAAAGACTCTCCAAGGACCACAACTGGAGAACTGCAGAAAATAGTTGAGTCTCGGGGTCAGAAAACCTTAAAAAAAAAAATTAAAAAAAAAAAGTCAAACAGCACCTACATCACCACATGTTGTTTGGGAGGGTTTCAAGAAAAATTCTCATCACTCATCCCAAAACAAACTCCAGCATATTCAGTTATCAGACACGACTGTAACTTCAAATGGGACTGGCTTCTATGGTCAGATGAAACTTTAAAAAAAAAGAGCTTTTTAGCAGCAAACACTCAAGATGGGTTTGGTGAACTCAGGGATAAAAAGTACCCCATGTGTACAATGAAATATTCTGCTGTGTTTTTGATGTTGTGCACCTATATTTCTGCTGGAGGTCCTGGACATCTTGTTTAGACACATGGCATCATGGATTCTATCAAATATCAACAGATCAAAAAAAAAAGTGGCTGACTCTGTTAGAAATCTTATTATGGGCCATGTTTGGATCTTCCAAACGGACAATAATCCAAACACGAACCTCAAAAACACCACAAAAATGGGTGACTGAGCACAAAACCAAGCTTCTGCTGGCCATTTCAGTCCTCTGACCTGAACCCTGTATAAAATGAGGGAGGTGAACTGAAGAGAAAAAGCACCGTCATGGAGCTGGGAACCTAAAGGATCTGGAGTGATTCTGGATGAAGGAATGGTCTCTGATCTCTTGTCAGGTGGTCTCTAACCTCATCAGGCATTATAGGAGAAAATTTAGAGCTGTTAAACTGGAAAATGGAGGTTTCAAAAAGTATTGAATAAAAGGGTGCCGTTAATTGTGGCCAATGTGTATTTGAGAAAAAACATTTATTTCATAATGATATTTCCCCCCCATTTTAAATTCTTATTATCCAATGAAAGGTTAGATGTTTGTGATTTTTTTTAATAAAAGATCAAAAGGAGTAACAATGCAGATTAATATTCACAGCCTTCTTTGATCATATTTACCAAAGGTGCCGATATTTTTGGCCACGACTAATATATATATATAGTTTTATGTTGCTGCCTTATGTTAAACTGCTTTAGATTACTTTTTTTTTCCACATCAATCTACACTCGAATACACTATAATGGTAAAGCAAAAAAAAAAAATCTTTGCAAATTTATAAAAAGAATTAAAAAAAAAAAAAAACTTTAACGATTCCATTGCATAAGCACTCATACCCTTATCTGGGACATTTGGAATTAAGTTCAGGAAAATTCATATTGCTTGTAGGTGTTACTAGACTTTGAGTGAAGGTAACCTGTGGCAAATTCAATTGAATGGGTATGATGTGGAAAGGCACACACACATCTTAATAAAAGGTCCAACAGCTGATAATGCATAGCAGAGCAAAAACCAAGCCCTGGGGTCAAAAGAACGGTCTGTACAGCTAAGAAACCGGTTTGCATCAAGCCACACATCTGGGGAAGAGTTCAGAAACAATTCTGCTTCATGTACTCTCTGTTACCCTTAATGGAAGAAGATTCTTCTTAGAGCTGGCATCCTGACCAAACGGAGCAATTGAAAGTGACGTGACATGTGACCAAGTATGGTTACCTACACTCGGAATTTGTGCTCTGAATTTAACCCATCCAAAGTGCACACACATAGCAGTGAACGCACACACACCGTGAACACACACCCGGAGCAGTGGGCAGCCATTTATGCTGCGGCACGCAGGGAGCAGTTGGGGGTTCGGTGCCTTGCTCAAGGGCCACGACTCCCCCCAAGATGGAGAACGGCTTTGGTTAGAGTGGTGACGAAGAACCTGATGGTCACTCTAGTTGAGCTCCATGATCATATGTGGAGATATGTGGAGAAATCTACAGAAGGACAAACATCACTGCAACACTCCACCGATCTGGGCTTTAGGGCTGTGTGGCAAGACTCAATCCTCTCCTCAGTGAAGACAAAAGAAAACACATTTGGAATTTACAAAAAAAAGCACCTAAAGGACCCTCAGACTCTGAGAAACAAGATTCTCTGGTCTGATGAAACTCAATTCTAAGCATCATGTTTGAAGGGAACCAGCTCTGCTCATCACCTGCAGAGTACCATCCCAAAAGTAAAGTCTGCTGGTAGCAGCCTCATGTTGTGGGGCTGTTTTTCAGCAGCAGGGACTGAGGGACTCATGAGAATAGAAGAAAAGCTCAATGCACCAAAATATTGAGATGGCCTTAATGAAAACCAGACCAGAGCTAAATATTTAGTTAAGGGTATGAGTAGTTATGCAATGTACTTAGAGTTTTAAATGTTTTAATAAATTTACGAAGTTGTGACAATTCTGTTTTTGCTTTGTCAATATGGTGTATGGAGTGTAGATTGATGTGGGGGAAAAAAGTAATTTAAAGCAGTTTAACATAAGGCAGCAACATAAAATGTGGAAAAAAACCAAGGGGTATGAATACTTTCGCAAGGCACTAATATATATATAAAAATAAAGAGTTCATTTGCAAAAACCGATAACTTCATTTTTTTTGTTTTTTCCAGAAATCACGTTTTTTTTTAGTGCGCATTCCAAGTAATATAAATCAAACTGCAGTTGGGTTGTTTTGATTAAGTAATAATAACTAAACAAATACAGGCAATATACAAAATTAAAGTTCTTTGAAAGTATGTTTTACAGCAAAAGCAGATAACTCCACATTTCAATTTTTAGAGTTTTAAAAACACTTGTTTAATCTTTGTAATCTCCACAGATGACAATGTAGATGCCTGACAAACGTTGTTGTTGTTGTGATCATAGTGTATGGATGTGACATGGAGCTTTTCCCTCACCATTGTAACGTGCTGCTTTTTCAAGGTTCCATGAAAATGTTTCAGCTTTTGTTTTCCTTTTTCGCCCTGAAGATGATATCACAGGTTTATCAAGTTCGTCGAAATTATCCATCCTCGATCACTTTTAGTCAGCTTTGACGAAACTCCTCTCAGCTAGCACGTCTTTTCAAAGAGAAAGTAGCCTTATCACCTGACCTGAATACAGTGTGCTGATTCGCTAAAATGGACTTATTGGCTTCTGTTCAAAAACAACAAGGGTGCTTGTTGGCTTCTGCAGTAAAATGTGAACTCGCGATGCCTTGAAAGTGGAAAATACAGGCTTTTTTGACAAAATGTGTTAAGGGTTGATCAGTTTTTGCAAATGAACTCTTCATATAAGTGCCGTAGAAAGGTTTTTGCCCCCTTCCTGTTTTTTTTGTTTTGTTTTTTTGCATGTCACACTCAAAAGATTCAGATCAAACTAATTTTCATATTACACAAAGATAATGCAATAAATACAAAATGCAGTTTTTAAATGATTATTTCATTTATTAAGGGAAAAGAGCTCTCCAAACCTGCCTGGCCCTGCATGAAAATTCCCCCCCTCCTGTTAAATCATGAAAGAACTGTGATTAACCACATTATTTTAGAAAGCGGAGATAAAATTCACTAGCCAAAAACAGGCCTGATTACTGCCAGACCTGTTGAATCAAGAAATCATTTAAATAGAACCTGTCTGACAAAGTAAAGCATGCTTAAAGAGCAACACATCATGCCGCAATCCAAAGAAATTCAAGAACAGATGAGAAACAAAATAGTTGACATGTATCAGTCTGGAAAGGGTTATAAAGCCATTTCTAAAGCTTTGGGACTCCAGCGAACCATGGTCAGAGCCATTATCCACAAATGGAGAAAGCTAGGAACAGTGGTGAACCTTGCCAGGAGTGGTCGGTCTACCAAAATTACTTCAAGAGCGCAATGACAACTCATCCAGGAGGTCATAAAAGAACCCAGAACAAAAGAACTGCAGGCCCCGCTTGCCTCAATTAAGGTCAGTGTTCATGATTCAACAATAAGAAAGAGACTGGGCAAAAACGGCATCCATGGGAGAATTCCAAGGCAAAAGCCACTGCTGACCAAACGCCCCCCCCCCCCCCCCCCCCCCAAAAAAAATATCTTGATTATCCCCAAGACTTTTGGGCAAATATTACTTAAATCCTTAATTACTTAAATAGGACTTAAATCCGATTGAGATGCTGTGGCATGACCTTAAACAGTCCATTCATGCTCGAAAACCCTCCACTGTGGCTGAATTAAAACAATTCTGCAAAGAAGAGTGCGCCAAAATTTCTCCACAGCGATGTGAAATACTCACTGCCAGTTATTACAAATGCTTGATTGCAGTTGTTGCTGCAAAGAGTGCCACAACCAGTTATTAGATTAAGGGGGCAATTACTTTTATTAAAAATGAAATTTTTAGTGCTGTTTTGTACCCTATTCACGGGAAGTAAATACACTGTATTAATGAGTGAATTGTGTTGGTCTATCGTAAATTATTTAAAGATACACATATGGCTTGACATTAACACCCGTCAACCCGCCAAATGCGGGTGGATTTCAGCTGTGGCGGGTAACACGGTCACTCCCACTAGCCACTCTGGCGGGTTGAATTATACAGTAACAGAGCTCGACATTAATGCTTGTCTGGGACAAGTAGATTTTTTGAAGGGGCAAGTGAAAGAAGATAATTTCACTTGCCTGACCGGAGGACAACTAATCTGATTAAAACATCTAATTGCACCGAAATTTTGGCGAGAATGGTTCTGATTTTATTAAATTCGGTGTAAACGGCGATTGACAATGGATAATCAGTAACAAGAGAATCTGGTGGAGAAATCAAAACAAATGAACGCAACTGCACGGTTGGGGAAAAATGCCCTTTAAATAGGTCAAAAATGAAATCAATTTAAATATTTTTTTGTATGCAGTATTAAGTCATATAAAACGCAATTTCACAAAAATCACAAAATTGTGGCCAGTGAAAATGCTGAGTGGCTAGTAAATTTGGAAAACCACTAGCCACAGTGGCCGGTGAGCAAAAAGTTAATGTCAAGCCCTGTGTGTGTGTGTAAGATTTTGTTTATTAATTGCCATTAACCGGACATTAAGAGGAATGCATTCAATTCTGCTGACTATAATATTGTAAGAGTCAAATATCAGGCTAATTTAAGCCACACTGAAATACTCACATACTCCTTGACGTTTTTCGTCTTCACAGCCTTATAAGAGGAATAGGCTGGATAGAGGGTCCCGAAGGCCAGGCTGCAGAGAGAAAAGACTCTTATTAAACACACAACCAAGCTCATCTTACCATCACACCAGCTCACTTCAGCATCTACAATTTCACTTGCACCATTACCTCAAGCTAAAGTACACAATCATGACACTTCAGAGGCTGCTATTTACAGTAAGTGTTAAAGGTAGGATAGACATCACCGGTTCATTCAAATCCAACCAGAACAGAAATAAATCAGGTTATGAATCACACATCCAATATACTGGTGGCTGATCAAAATATTCAGAGCTGTACTTTAGTGAAAAGCCCATAAAACATATCCCAGTCAACACTAGCTTTACTGTACACACACAATCATGCCTGATGATGTTACTGAAAGCAAACACTCGGAATCTGAGAGCCATTAAAAGTGAATCATTTATGAAAGGGAGTCGGAGCGCACAGAGACGGATGCACACACAAAGGGACCGGATTAAACGCAGATGCAGCATGCACTCGGACACATGCTCTCGTTCACTCACGCTCCCACACACACAAACATGCCGTTTAGTGCTGATGTGACAAAAGCTGAACGTTCTGCAATGGCAGATCCACAGGACGTCAGGATACGGGACAGACCACACCTACCCACTGAAAGCACTGCAGACAGCTGGCATGAGTGTCCCAATAACTGTGTTCTGTGGCTATAGACACTACAGGCAAAACCATAGTTTTTTTTCTTGGACTGCTCAATTTAGAGATTTTGACCTATTTGGCTTTCCATAAAATATTTTGTTTGAGACTAGTGGGGGAAAAACCATCGAAAATGGTTACTTTTTTCCCCAAAAAATATCTATTTGCACCTGTAGATTTCAATTACAAATACATGTTTAAAGGCCAGTTTCTTAAAAGGAGCGTTTTCTCATACGAGACGACAAAAATCTCCACTTCAGCAGCGCTTGCATACACCAAATTTATAGTTTTATTCCTATCGATATTTTGAAGGTTTTTACAGAGGAGGTTGTTTGTATACAATTTGCCTCATTTTATAAAAATGGATTTTCTGGCTGATTTATGGAGAGCTGAAATTAGATCCAAGATGCCCTCAGTAAAAATCTCTAATACAGTATGTCGACAAAATAAACGAGAATTTTGTATGTGGCTTTATTTTATGTTCAAATTTGTCTTCTGGAATGTTTGCAAATTAGATGCTTCATTTGCATATCTAAATACACCATTTCAGGAAACTCGTAATACAAAAACAGTTTGCAATTCTTAATTAATAAAGACAATGGGAAAGTAGCGATATCTATTTGTTGCATTTTTTTTACCCTATTCACCTGGGGTGTCTTGCCCTTAAAACATGGTACTTAGGGTGCATTATATTCAGTAAATGCATATGTTCATATGTGCACCGTGTGTAATGCATAATGAAGACAGCGTGTGGCAGACCACATGCCCTCTGTCCCATTTGTTAGCCTGACTCCCATAATGCATCTGCACGCCACAGTAAAAGCATTCCATGAGATTCAGCAAAACCACGATAATGATACCTGATGTTTGTTTCTAATGGCCTAGATCCAGGCCAACAAAGTCATAACAACAAATTTGACCTCTCCCATTTGTGCCCAAGCAGAATAATATGACCTGCACATGCATTGTGGAGCGAAGCCTGAGCGTTTGATGTAATCAATGAATCGGGAAGTTAGTAATCCGAGTTGGCAGACTGGGTCTGATCCAATGCGAATCAAAGTCACCTGACTGTAAATCCCACTAGGAACCCATCTGAGACCCAAACATTACAAATGTGTGAGTCATATGGACCAGATTGGCCTCCTTTACATTACCAGCAAGGAAAAATCACATAGGTAGGTAGGCCTTCTTACAGAAAAACCCTCATCAACTAATCTCAGAAGTCACTGGTTGCAGTTAGTAAATTAAAAATGGACATTTAAAAGTATGATGACATCAGCATATAGAGGAGATGATGTGATGGGTGCGATATACACAACAGCTGTTACGTTTAAAACCTGCCAATATGTTTTTAAGCCAAAACCACATTGCTTATTCTCTATTGACGTGTTTGGTACATTAAGGCACAATATCATACATGGGGCATATGGCCTTAATCGTGCACAGAACAAGCAGCACACATGATGAACCCTCGTCTGGATTAAGTCATCGCTTTTTTAACCATTTATATAATTTATAAGAGTAGCCGAATTCATTTAAATCCCTCTAAATATTAATAATAAAGCATTTTAATAAAAAAATAGCAGAAATATCTTCTATTTCCATTGAGAAGAGCCATGTATCCGCAGCAACACAAACACAAACACAACACGCGCGCGGCGCATAAACACTCACACCACCAGCCGCGAAATGATCCACGACACCATCTTGATCTCTGCGAGGACTTTTCCTTATTTTAGTCGATTATTCAACATCTCCATTCCGAGCTCAGGAGTGATGCTGATTATCAGAGGAATCCCTGCGGATCTTGTGCGTCTGTGTCTCTGTGTAGCTGTGAGGATGACGGCGAGCCGCTGCATATGCGCTCTGTCAGCCCGCGTCTCTTAAAGGGACAGCGACACCTTTGCACCTGCTCCGGTTATTAAAAAATAAAAAAAATATTTATGTTTCATTGCTGCGCTCACAAATATTTAATATGGTACCCATAACACTATTGTTGTACATACTTATTATTACTACTGTAAAGTTTGCACCAAATCTTTTGAAAGAGGCTAGGTCAATTTCAATAGTTTTCATTTGAAGCTCAAATTATGGAGGCCTATTTATCTTATATTTTACTATAATATGTCTGGCCTGCTGACCTTTAAAGCTGTATTTGTGTGAATTTTTGGGTTTACATTAATCAATGTTATATACTGCAGAAACTACAATCAAGCAAATGCTTTAATAAATACATTGTCAGCTCAAAAGGCTACACGACATTTGTGTTTCTGTACATTGATAGCACATAATACTTTTCTGTGTACAAATACTAACTGATGTTGACTGGGTGTTATTACAGCCTGCAAAAAATCAATTGTATAATATATATTACAAATTTTAATATTGTAATACTGCAATGCAAAAATAATACGCAGAATAAACTGTTAGTCAAGACAACGTATGCTTCTGAGTTACTGTCAGGGTAAATGAAAATGTGCTGTCATAGACTAGCCTATTACAAAAATAGTTATATCATTTATATTAATAGCCATTTACTTTATAATAATGCTCTCTGGAATCACACAAACATAAAACAAAGAAACAAAAACAGAAAATTATATATATATATATATATATATATATATATATATATATATATATATATAGTATCTCACAGAAGTGAGTACACCCCTCACATTTTTGTAAATATTTTATTTCTTTTTATATTTTATTCTTTTTATATTTTATATCTTTTCATGTGACAACACTGAAGAAATGACACTTTGCTACAATGTAAAGTAGTGAGTGTACAGCTTGTATAACAGTGTAAATTTGTTATCCCCTCAAAATAACACACAGCCATTAATGTCTAAACCGCTGACCACAAAAGTGAATACACCCCTAAGTGAAAATGTCCAAATTGGGCCCAATTAGCCATTTTCTCTCCCCGGTGTCATGTGACTCGTAAGTGTTACAAGGTCTCAGGTGTGAATGAGGAGCAGGTGTGTTAAATTTGGTGTTATCGCTCTCACTCTCTCATACTGGTCACTGGAACATGGCACCTCATGGCAAAGAACTCTCTGAGGATCTGAAAAAAAGAATTGTTGCTCTACATAAAGATGGCGTAGGCTATAAGAAGATTGCCAAGACCCTGAAACTGAGCTGCAGCACGTGGCCAAGACCATACAGCAGTTTAACAGGACAGGTTCCACTCAGAACAGGCCTCACCATTGTCAACCAAAGAAGTTGAGTGCACGTGCTCAGCGTCATATCCAGAGGTTGTGTTTGGGAAATAGACATATGAGTGCTGCCAGCATTGCTGCAGAGGTTGAAGGGGTGGGGGGTCAGCCTGTCAGTGCTCAGACCATACGCCGAACACTGCATCAAATTGATCTGCATGGCTGTCGTCCCAGAAGGAAGACTCTTCTAAAGATGATGCACAAGAAAGCCCGCAAACAGTTTGCTGAAGACAAGCAGACTAAGGACATGGATTACTGGAACCATGTCCTGTGGTCTGATGAGACCAAGATAAAAATATTAGGTTCAGATGGTGTCAAGCATGTGTGGTGGCAACCAGGTGAGGAGTACAAGTGTGTCTTGCCTACAGTCAAGCATGTTGGTGGGAGTGTCATGGTCTGGGGCTGCATGAGTGCTGCCGGCACTGGGGAGCTACAGTTAATTGAGGGAACCATGAATTGATCATCTGTGGGGCATCCTCAAACGGAAGGTGGAGGAGCGCAAGGTCTCTAACATCCACCAGCTCCGTGATGTCGTCATGGAGGAGTGGAAGAGGACTCCAGTGGCAACCTGTGAAGCTCTGGTGAACTCCATGCCCAAGAAGGTTAAGGCAGTGCTGGAAAATAATGGTGGCCACACAAAATATTGACACTTTGGGCCCAATTTGGACATTTTCACTTAGGGGTGTACGCACTTTTGTGGCCAGCGGTTTAGACGTTAATAGCTGTGTGTTGAGTTATTTTGAGGGGACAGCAAATTTACACTGTTATACAAGCTGTACACTCACTACTTTACATTGTAGCAAAGTGTCATTTCTTCAGTGTTGTCACATGAAAAGATATAAAATATTTACAAAAATGTGAGGGGTGTACTCAGTTCTGTCAGATACTGTATATCTCATAAACAAATAGCCTACTGTGGCAACATGATACTGGAATTCATGATACCTACTCGGCTTAATGTCCAAAACACTGTGGTAATAGACAATACGTTTTTCTTAGAACTGACTCCACATCTCTGAGCCATTCTTGTTGTGGTGCATCACATTACACCAGATTTAAATTTGAACTTTTACCATACATGTTTTAATTGTTTCATGCATTTTTGTTATAATGTAATTTTTATGTGTTTGCATTTTTTTATGCAGTTAAAAAAGATCCTCTGTTGAAATTCCAAATAACATTTTAACACAAAGTCTCTCTGTTTGAGCTCTTATAATATCATGGAGGAATTCAGAACGTGCCACGCGACTGTATAAAGCACGAGACTCACCTGCTCACTTTGAGGCGAGTAAGGAGTGTGTTATCAACAGTGTTTACCGTGAGTTTACAGTTGATAGCGTTTTTTCTCCTGCTGATTATGGAACAGTGACTATCTCGTGGAGGGACAACACTGACACTCACCGACCACAAATTCTTCGTCATCAGTTAGGAACCTAGGCGTACTTTTTTGATAGCAATCTTTCCTTCAAAAAACTGTTTCTAGCATTTGTAAAACTGCATTTTTCCATCTTAAAAATATATCTAAATTACGACCTATGCTCTCAATGTCAAATGCAGAAAATGACCTCGAGGTTAGATTATTGTAAAGCTTTTTTGGGTGGTTGCTCTGCACGTTTAATAAACAAACTCCAGCTGGTTCAAAATGCAGCAGCTAGAGTTCTTACTAGAACCAGGAAGTATGACCACATTAGCCCGGTTCTGTCAACACTGCACTGGCTCCATATTAAACATTGTATGCATTTTAAGATCTTGCTAATTACCTATAAGGCCCTGAACAGTTTGGCACCTCAGTATTTGAGTGAGCTCTTATCGCATTATAGTCCTTCACATCCGCTGCGATCTCAAAACTCTGGCCATTTGATAATACCTAGAATATCAAAATCAACTGCAGGCGGGAGATCGTTTTCCTATTTAGAGCCCAAACTCTGGAACAATCTACCTAACACTGTTCGGGAAGCAGACACACTCTGTCAGTTTAAATCTAGATTAAAGACCCATCTCTTTACCCTGGCTTACACATAATACACTATCGCATTTCTATAATTAGGCTGCTTTAATTAGGTCAACCAGAACCAGGAACACTTTCCAAGACACCTGATGTACTTGTTACATCGTTGAAGAATGGCATCTATGCTAATATTAGTCTGTTTCTTTCTTATTCCGAGGTCACCGTAGCCACCCAGATCCAGACTGTATCCAGATCAGATGGTGGATCAGCACCTAGAGATGACCTCTACAGCCCTGAATGTCAGCGGAGACCAGGACAACTAGATGAGTCCCAGAGACTGATCCCCAGTGAAGACCCTGTCTACAAGACGGCCATCGGGACAAGACCACAGGAACCAGATGAGTCCTTTGCACAATCTGATTCTGCTTTAGCCTAGATATAAACTGCTGATTTTGTCTGGCCAGAGGAGAATGACACTATTTCTACAAACAATTTCCCCATCTAAATACTGTAAAGCTTATATAAAGCCACCCAGCTATATATCAAGCCGATGTAAAGCTGCTTTGACACAATTTGCATTGTTAAAAGTGCTATACAAATAATATTGACTTGACTTGACCACATGGCGGAGCTCCATCTTCTCCTGATGAGACGCCTGTGGATATCAGTGAGGAGGAGAGAGGAGACAAGCCCAAGAAGAAGAGGCAGAAAAAGAGCAGGTTTTGGAGGTTTGCCTCTTTATTCTGTTGTTTCTCTCCCCACAAATCCACCAAAGCTCAGGGTGAGCAGCTGGAGCAGAGTGAGGAGGAGCAGGACACTGATGTGTCTCCATCCAGGAGCTTTACTGATGGTAAATAATGAGCTCTGAACTTCAGAAAGTCTCTTAATCATTTACACACACCACCAACAAACCATATAAATGCAGATAAATAAGTTTTTCACTACATGTGATAAATGTTTTAGTAAGGATAAAGTATAATTCGAAGAAGCTTAATAGTTCAAGATTTCAAGCAACCAAAGGTACAGTAACTCCTGAATGAAGAATTAACATGAGTATGCAATATATTATAAATAATATTTGATTAAAGCAAGCTTTTGGTTGATATTGCGCTCTTTAGATCAGACTTCTCTACAAGATGTCAATTTATAAGATCTTAGATTTATGTAAAACACAGAGTACAGATATTTCAATAGACAAACAGACTGAGCTAAATCCTTATTTGAGAAACTACTTCCATCTGACCATCATAAATGCAATCTTTCTTCTAGTCTGACCATCCCAGGCCAGTTCCTCTCGAGGTGGCTTTGACAGTCATGGCCAATCAAGGCCCCCACTGTCACCGCATCATAGAGCTGCTGGACTGGACTTGGTTTGGTTTGATCATCAGCATATGGGCATTAGCTTCTTAATATTACTTTTCAATAACCGTCTGCTACCTGTTATGAAGAATGTTTGTGTAATTTGTATAATTTCTAATTGTGTTTCAGGTCCTGTAGGTCGTGGTGAAGAGGGTCAGTCTTGTGTGGCTGGCAGGCCTCGGTTGCGTCTGGCGTCTTGGCTTGAGGCAATAGTTTTAGCGTCTTGAGGAACTACTCGCCTAGGGATGTGAGTTGTATATAGTTTAGTTGTAGTTAAGTACTGAACCATCCAATCATATTTTTAATAATGGAGTCACCCAGAGCGTCCCACAGCTCTCTGTCAAGCCCGTCCTGTCCACGACAAAGGTTCCTCTCATGATGGGACAGAACAGCAAAGAAGTTCCAGTCAAGTCAGTCCCAGTGTTTGGGGTCGTAGCCTCAGCCAGAGCTGGTGTTCAAGAGCTCCTCTCTAAACCTCCCTGCTCCCAGAGGATCCTGCTAAAGCTGCTCTGGTCCAAGAGGATTCTGTCACAGCTGCATCCTCTCGCAGCCCCAGTGTTTCCTTTCACTGCTGTTCAAGTTTATTTGTATAGCGCTTTTTACGAGGCAAATCGTTGCAAAGCAGCTCTACAGGAAATTAAGTTTCCACAATATATTTATATATTGCAGAACCTTAATATGAACCCCCCAGCTCTAATATAAAGTATACCATCCCCCTATAAGCCCAGGGTGGCACGTAAAGCCAGATACCCATGTAACCAGCACCCATGAAGAGATGCTCTGTTTATATCCAATCTCAGTGATGTCACACTGACAAGTGTATTAGCATTCGGAGTGTCTCTAACTCCAGTATGGTAAAGGTAAGTGACTGGCCCAAACAGACAGGACACCCGCACTCTTCAGTTTTCTCAACACTGACCATGATGAAGATTAATTGTGAAGCCTTACTTGAGTCTATTCTCAGTTCCTCTCAGGCTTGCGTACACCAAGTGCATTTCTCACAAATGATCTACAGCCGTGCCACTCCCTTGTATCTTCTCTATTAGCCTTTTTATGATGCTATATAATATATTAATAGAGAAAAATTATTTTGTCTCATTTCATTTGCACTGCAATATGGTCGGTCATGTCTGGCAACTGAAAAATATGTATTAAGTATCATTGGCATATAATATATACTTAAAACATGTTGAATGCAGAAACATATATTTTAAAGAATGTGTATAACTAAACAGTTGCTGGTACCCATTGACTTCCAAGTTATTTGATACACACTGATTGTAGCCAAAGTTCCCCTTTTGCATCAAGAAAATCAGAGTAAACAGACAATATTTCAAAAGCTTTAGTTTATTGCAGTGTCATCCATGAACCACAAAATGTCTTATAAAATAAAATAGTAAGCATTAAACAAATAGATAACTAAGTTCATTGTGTAATTTCCAAACAACAGGGCCAAATTATTTCTTGTAAACCTTTATTTTGGAAAAAGAAAATAAAAAAAATTATACACACTGCTAAGATCAATATATATATTGGTACATATTAATGACCAGTAGTTCTGCAGAACTGGAATTGTTGATTCTTGAATGACGCTCCTCAAAGCCAGTCTAACGCTTGTTGTCAGTGAAATATTACCTAAATGGCATATTACAAAAAAAGCAAAGAACATGTTTTCATCAAAAAGACAAAAAAAGGAACTAAAAATAAAAAACTTTGGTCTAGTTCCCTTCCATGCTCTTATCCACCTCTCCTGAAAAAGTTGGTGGGAATCTTTTAATCAATTTAATTACTGTTGACCCCCATCTTAACTAAAAGCTCTGCTTCATCGAAGAGCTCAAAATGAATGTTCTCTAAGAAGGAAACCCAGTGCTCATTTTTTTTTTTTTTTTTCTACAGAAATCATGAAGAAACCTTGTTGAAGGTCTTTTAAATGATTCATGTCAGCTTATTTCACCAGCTCTCTGAACAGTCCAACAAATTCTAAACGCTGAGAAAGAGAACAGACTTTTTAAATACAGAGAAAAGGATTGTAAAACTAAACAATGCTTTTGTAACACTGATGAAGCAGCATCTTCATCCTACCAAAACGCTGAGACGTTCCAATATAAACAGCTTGTTTTGCGAGCACACTGGCCTCATCCAAACCCAAATCTCACCCACCCCGAGACCCAATCTCTCGGACTTTTCCACCATCAGTTCAACAACTAAGAGCGGCCTAGTTTAGGCTCATGGGCTTTTAATGTTCCCACAGCATCCTTCACGGCATGGTAGATGATGTTCTTCACCTGTGAACGATGGAAATACAATATTAAATCAGAATAAAGTGCTTGACAAGAATTTATGCTCACAGCTCACCAAAAAATATTGAAATTTTACTTTGGTGCTCCGCACAAGAGTTACATCAGGTTTGCAATGACATATAGAAGTACCTGTAGCTTGTCTTCATGGTTAGTGTGAGTGGTGGAAAGGTGGCGGAACTCCTGCGTCAGTCTAAAGCAGTGCTTCACATGCTCAGGAGAAACAAAGTCCTCTGCGACCTTGATACAGCTGTACAGGTTGTGCACCTGGGAAAACCAAGATGAGAAAATGAGTATTTATGTGTCAAGTAGGGGTGTGCATTGTATTGTCTACTATAATATCTTAATTGTTGTTTTAATGTGTCACTTTGCAAAAAACATGCTTTGAGAGTTCACACTTTCAATGAAGCCCATTAAAAAGCAGTTAGAATCACCCAGAATTCAATATGTAGTGGCAAAAATGCCCCTGTACGAGTTTTAGTTTTATATTTCTATATGATAGAGTTAAGCAATATTATGAGCAAGTGCTGTCTTTCTGAATTTCTGCAAAATTGCAAATGTGTGATTTCAAGTTTTCTTTTCTCTTTGGAGTGTTACAAGCTGTTCGTGCATAGATGAGATCCCTAAAGTTGCGAAGACTAAACTCTCAAAACCAGAGCGATATTCTTATAAAAGTTAAGACTCATCCACGCCCGCCTAAAACACCTCATTCAAACACGTCTACGTCACGATGTGGAAATATTTGTGTAATGCCGCCCAAATGTTCACTCAAAGAAAGAAGGTGTGGTTTCAGTAAGCGCTGTAGTATTGATGCAGCCATGTCAGGGAGACGGTGTGTGTTTCTATGTGAAAGCAAAAGCACTTTATTTGGCCTTCAGAAAGTAGATGCAATTAGTAATCATTGTTAAGATTTGTTTCCAACAGAACAGCACAACCCAAATGTTTAAATTTGTGCAATGCATTTTATGGACGACAGTTTTGTGAACCTAGGAGAGTACAAGGCTGGGTGTGCACGAAGGCTATTTAAAAAAAAATAGGTCAATTCCGACTTTGCTATGACAATCTGGTGCTTCTGAATCAGTGACTGCAAGTATGTTTTGTTATTAGTTCAAGTATTTGCTATTGACTGTTCAAATGCGGAGTTTTGCGTGTAACACGTTGTGTGTGTGTGTGTGTGTGTGTGAGGGGAAGAGGGTCACATCACAGCGGCGTGAACAGCCCGTCAGAAATCATCTTAACTGCGGCTTGTGTACTGCAAATACATATGAGCATCATCACTGTGTCTTTCACGCGACTTATTCGCGTTACATTTCCGACGTGAGCTTGTGGTGTTCGGCCAATCACAATGCACTGGGACAGTTGGCCAATCAGAGCAGACTGCACTTGTTGGAAGGAGGGGCTTTGTAGAAAACGACACGTTTGAGAGATGCGGGGCATAGAGGAACTACAATAATGTACAGTATTTGAAAAATAATTTGTTTTTTGAACATTAAAGCATGTCAACATATTATGTTACACCAAATAATGATCTTTAAAAATGCATTAATAAACAAGATGTTAGCATTGTTAATTACAAGTTTCTGAATTTGAATGAATTGGTAAAATGAATGACTTAAAGCAGTAACTTGCTGCTACCAACAGGCAGTTTCATCTTTAAAAAGTAATAATTCAATTGTAAATGCAGTGTAAATATATCTTAATAATGCTTTAGATGGAGCTTATGCACCCCTTATGCAGTAAAAAATGGATTTTGTTTATATTTATTTGATTTGATTGGTATCAGCCTATAGTGTCTTACTATTCTAATTTAATTAATTGATTAAATGTAAGAATTTAACATAAAATCATCATCTAATAAGGTTAGAAATAGTCCTTATAAAGGTAAAAATGCCCTGGAGATCAATTTAAGCTGGCAAATATAATGAAAAGGTTCCAGCACAAAAACAAACTCTGCTAAATACAGTCTAATTATTATCTACACAATCCAAGAGTAATTATGAGGTATTATTTTTCTGTATATTGCACACCCCTGATGGTGGACATCATCTAAATAACCAACCTGATGTGGCGCTCCAGCTGGGATAAACACGGCATCTCCCAGAAACTGCACAATGGACCAGCCCTGGACTCCATACTCCTCATACAGCCTGCGGCGCAGCGTCTGGTCCAGGTACCAGCTCTGGTCGTGGATAGGATCATGGTCTGGTGGGTTCTCCTGACCTTGTTCCTCTCCAACCTGCAATTAATAGGTGAAATGAACTTCAGACATTCATAGCGTTTTACAACATAGAAAGTAGAGAAAGCTGCCCAAATGTTGTTTGGAAACACATGAATGTCTTTATTTGGGATAAACTCATCCAAAGTCATCCTTTCACCTTTCGCAGGAGCTCGCGGATCTTCTCAGCGTCTTTGGCGGCGTAGATGTGCCAGAGAGCTCCAGGTTTCTCCTTTGCTTCATAGACTCTTCTCTTAGTCATGTCATCCACATCTCCCTCTTCAATCGTCTGCATCACCTCTACAGTAATAACAGGTCGGTCAGTAAACACACACACACACACACACACACACACAATCATAACTTGTGTAAACGTCTTTATCTTTTTCATTAAACACTGAACTAGAGCTGAACTACAGATATTGATTGTTAGAGCCTCTTTTGTTTCTACACAGGGTTTCCAAGCATTGGGCAACTATACTATGGCCATCAAAACAGAGAGTAGATATTTAATATTTTAAAGTTTAATAACTCATCATTATTAAGCAACAGGGCTGTCAAAAATGTTCGTTCAAAACGTTTAACACTCATTTCTGCAATGCCGTGAACAATATCAATATATCTGACAGTTTCATTGTGGTATTTTCAAACACATGCTGCCTTTCTCTGCCCGCTGAAGATACCAGCAAACCCAAACACACAAAATGATTGACGAGCAGAAAGCATTTCCCAATTTTTTTTAAACAAGTTCTGCCAGTCCCCTGACACACACGTGACCAATCTCAGTGATATCGGTCAGACTGGCCATTTTATGAGTGGCATTGCAAGAAATAATCATTTATAGGACATTCAGTTACTCACTCACGTGCAAAACACACTTACACATCGAGCAACACAGAAGGTTACACAAGATTAAAGGGATAGTTCACCCAAAAATTAAAATTCTGTCATTAATTACTCATCCTCATGTCGTTCTAAACCTTTAAGACCTTTGTTCATCTTCGGAACTCAAAGATATTTTTGATGCATTCTGAGAGCTCTCTGACCCTCCATAGACAGCAAGAATCCTTACATGATCAAGGCTCAGAAACGTAGCAAGGAGATCGTTAAAATAATCCAAATGAGATCAGGGGTTCAACCGTAATTTTACAAAGCTTTAAGAATGGTTTACATTGCTTACATGTGTGATACTCTCCAAAATGGCGCTATAGGGTGACGCGGAGGAGACAAATTATTGAATAAAGTCTTTATTTTTTGTGAACAATTATTTTATTTAAAGGCAAACTCAAAATAAAAAAATAAATAGCATACAGTGATACAAAAACTACACATCAAAAAGAAGAAAAACACATGGATATACATAAACTGCAATTTGAGAAAGGCGATACATGCACACAGATGCACCCCAAGGGGACAGACAAAGTCCATGCAGCAATTTCAAATGAATCATCCGATGATCTGGGCTCTTCGAGGATGATGTGATTGTCTCCCAAATCCGATCAGAAAACAAAGTTCGTAAGTCACCACTGATATCCTTAGACCAGATAGTTGTTACGGGCAATGGTCTGCATGATTGTACGAGGAGAAAAGAGCAAACAACTGAAGCAGACACAACAGAACTATCAGTTAGGATCAGGAAGAATTACTTTCCACAAGGGATGCACAGGCAACTCTGTCAGCACCATCACCACCTCCGTCTAAAGTGGAAATACATAATCTCTTCAAACAGTTATCAAAACACCCCCAGTTCTATCGTCGGTCGCAGCAAAAGAGACCACCCTGCAATACCCATCATTGCATCTATGAACATCATCCCTCCACAAATGAGCTCCCTGGATCAAAGCAATGCCAACCCTCTCTCGTCGCAGTAGTTGCAAAAAACCTGTACGTCCATGGGGGCCACCTAAACCATTGCCACCACAACTCACCTTATCAATTTCAGTCATTACTATCAAACAAATAAGTGAACTGAACAAATGAGAGAAAGTTATACCACTGCAAATGAATTAACTCAAGTCTGCCTTTAAAAATCCATTAACATAAAGCCGATTGTCACATGAAGATCTAGAATAGTAAATCAGAAGTCGAGTCACTCGGTATTAATCAAACCCTTATGCCACGTCCATCCCAGGAGAATGAGTAGAGGGAATGGAGCTCAGGAACTGACGTGCTTCGTCCGGTGAGTGCATTAGTTTGGTCTCGCCGTGTTTCATGATAATCTTCAGCGTAGCTAGATACTGAAGAAAGGTCTGCAGACCTGCCTCTTTCAATTCCTTCCATATTGCACTGAAGGAACTCCGCTTCTTTGCCGTTCGTGGGAGAGAAGTCTGGGAAGAAGCTCAACATCGCACCGTCACCCGCTTTCACAGGACCGCGGCGTCTTGCTTCATTAAGAATCAAATTCCTGTCGTTGTAGCGTAACAGTTTGAAGAGACACTCGCGGTTTGGAGTGATCCGTTGAAGCTCTGGAGTAAACTCGATGCAAGCGTTCGATCTCGATATCTCTGCCCGCAAGTGATGGGATCCAGATCGGTAGTGACCGTTTCAGAAAGCCGATCGGGTCATTCTTCTCTGCGCCTTCAGGGAGTCCCAACAGCTGGAGATTATTGCGTCTGCTGCGGTCTTGTAAATCAGTCACCTGCTGCTCGAGGGCATCCAGACTCACAGTGTGTTCGCCGATCACTTTTTTCTGCTCTCTCTGTTCCCCGATTAAAAAGTCAACTTTAGAGCACATATTCTGGATTGTAGTCATGTGAGAGGCGAATTCGGTGCGCATTGCTGCTAATTCAGCCTTCAAAATGTCCTCAAAATGCTTTATAGTGACCGCCATATTGTCTTCAATGTCTTAAAATTTAAGAATTTCTTCTTAATTGGCAAGGATGATGGTGAAAGATAAGCGAGTTTCCGACTGTGTGACATCTCCAGACCAATGACAAACGAAAAAATATATTACCATCTTGTAAAAGACGGTAATATATACAGAGCTCAGCTAATGTGCGACTTGGCTCATGAAAGCATCACGTGATCCCCAGAAACTCAATAAAGTCGTTATTTTTGTTTTCTTTGCGCACAAAAAATATTCTCCTAGCTTCTTAAAATTACAGTTGAACCCCTGATGTCACATGGATTATTTTAACGATCTCCTTGCTACGTTTCTGAGTCTTGATCGTGTAAGAGTCCTTGCTGTCTATGGAGGGTCAGAGAGCTCTCAGATTCCATCAAAAATATCTTTGCGTTCCGAAGATGACCGAAGGTCTTAAAGGTTTGGAACGACATAAGGGTGAGTAATTAATGACAGAATTTTCATTTTTGGGTGAACTATCCCTTTAAGTCCACATAATGTGGTAAAATGGTTGCATTCATTTTTGCAGATTACACAAATAATTTCACAACTTGTGGTACTGCCAATCTACCAAGCTCAAATAATGCTTTGACTTTTTGTCTTAAGAAGGAACTGAACAACAAGAAATTTGAGATTATTTACAGTGAAATATTTGAATCTATTGACAGCCCTACTAATCAAGCAAGCAACAGAGCAAAGAGGCTGAATAAGGGAGAAGGCAAGGATCAATCCTGCAGGGTTTTAAAGAGAATGTTCATCAAAAATATTATAATCACAATAAACTGCTCAAGTATCCCAACACATTTTTGTACAGGAAAAAAAAAAAAATGACCGCACAGATTCCTGGAAAAAAAAGGTGACAAATTCCAATTCATGTTTTTTTTTTTTTTTTAAACATTTAAAAGAAGGAATGACAGGATATGAAGGCCCATCACCAACCACTGAAGAGCAAGAAAAAAAAAAAAAAAGAAAAAGCTTCCCTATAGCAAATCAGAACCATTTAAAGGGTCATAATGTTAACCTAAAGTTGAACGCCAAATGTTCAACAAATTAGTCTGATTGTGAAAGAACTGTTCAGTTGAAGTTATGAACTAGATTAACCAGTTAACCAAAACTAACTAGCACAACAGAATTATCCGTTCGATCCGGTTGCAGTGGTTCTCAAGTTAACAACTCACTGGAAGGTCTGGGTCTGCTCCTGACTCGATGACAATGTAAGTGTCGTTGCATTTTAATGTTTTTGTTAGCTTATCCAGTTAAACCCACTAGATGTGGCGCTGCAGAGTTGTTCATTCAAAATATTGCACAAAAATATAACATCATAAAACTGAAACCAAGCCATTCACACAAAATGCATATTTTACAAATTTTTAAGAAGGACATCTATCACCGTTGCAGTCACATGTTTAGTAAGCTATGTAAAATTAAATGCATGTTCAACTTTTATAAAAACATCTATGGCGGGTTTCTTTCCCATCCCACTGCATCTCATGTTTTTAAATGAAAAAAGTCCTCTGTGTGATTGGCTTTCGGCCCTTGTATTAAACTATCCATACATACATGATGTGTTTATAGTTGTTTATATTTAGTTTATAAATATTATTTTAAACATTATGCACTTTTTCCACAGATAGTCATGTTATTTTATTGCTTTGAATAAACGTGCATTAGTAATATTTTGCTTGATGCACCCTCTTGTGGCCTAAAGAGAAAAGCCAAAAGCTTTTTCACCCTAACTGAAATTATGCCTTTTAAATTTGAATTTAATTCAAACGTTGATAATATTTAAGTACAAAATTTGAATTGAGTTTTTCAGCCATTTTGACAGCCCTACCAGTTTCGTCCTCAAACAAATGCACGAAACATTTATTTGAAAAGAACCAAAGAAATTGTGATTATATGACCCCTTTAAAATAACTCAATCATAAAAACATTTGAAGGGGCATCAACACCGTGAGATGTAACAAAAAAACAAAAGAAAAACACTATGGTCACTATGTTTCGGTGTCCTGGAAAACTCTGAATGGAGTTTACAAATTGGTGCACTGAATTTACAAACTGGTGCACAAATTGGTATTTTATAATGAACCATCAACATAAATAATATCCCATTTAATGTAAAGAGTAATAAGAGATGGGTTAAAGCAATGGGAGTGAAGAACAAGAGAGCGAGAAAAGTGAGAGGGCATGCCTAAGGTGAGACAAAAGAAAAAAAATGCACAGACCTTTGAATCCAGCGAGGTCTGCTTCTGTGAATGAGAAATGGTGCCACAATCAAAAGTAGCAAGACCCCAAGATCACAGGCCATCCTAAAGGCCTTAACTGCGTCCAACTCACTGGCCTGTGAGCGGTTCGGACACAATAAGGCTGTAGCTAGATTTTTGGTAAAGCTTATAATATTTTTTTTTTCCTATGAGAAACCTCAGTCAGAGCAGACGCCATATTTAATTGATATCAATGAAAATGCAGCTGTAAGGGAAAGACATTCAATATGTCATACGGATCAAGCTTTAACGGTGCGTCATCAAATTAAATACGGCTTCTGCCCTTACTAAGGTCTATAGGGTGCCATGTTGGCCTCTAAGAAACTACCTCTTGAGGGAGGCTTGCAATCATTATTCAATGATTTATTTAGGGGTCTGAATACTTTTGCAAGGCACTGTATCTATTTTTTTGTTCTATTTTAATGCCAGTTTCCTATCAAAATATTTAATCTATGGGTGGAATCTCTATCATTCAGACATTAAATAATTAGCTTACACTTACAGGGATAGTTCAAACAAAAATGTCATCATTTACTCATTACCCTCGTGGTTTTCTGAATCCAGAAGTCATACAGATTTGGATCAGCAATGAGGCTGAGTAAATGATGACAGAATTTCATTTTTTGGGTGAACTATCCCTTTAAGGACAGGAAGTGTTTTCAGGGAAATTTGAAAGCTTGCGAACCACTGTGGATTTTTACATTTCCATTGAGACCAATATAAACACAATAATGTGTGTCAAAGTATGAAAAACAGACTGCAAAATTACTTGTACAGCACAGGGGCAAAAAAGTCCAACATTTTATATATGTTACAAATGAACAAAAGAAAACTGCAGCCATATCTATGAACAGAAATAATAGCTTAATTATATTTGCTACAAAAATCAACAAGAACTGTTGTATTGCTGCGTCAAAATACACATACACAAAAAACCTTAACACACATAAACAATAGCTAAATGCTTACTTTTTTCATGGTCGCTGTCTCCTTCTGGGATGCCCACATACACCATTACGTTGACCGCATCGGATACGTCCAGATGCAGGTTAGTGGTGCCGACCCTCCTGTCTTCTGTGGAGATCAGACCTGGGAGGGACACGGCAAAGGGAAGAGGTTAAAGAGCTGCCAGTGCATTCCTCAGAAGCAGTGGCGAGGATGTTGAATGCAGATCTCTTACCATAGGCGTTGTACATTTTAGGACCCAGATCTGGCCGAACAAAGAAGTTTGGAAGACGAGAGGCCAAGTTGAGACGGCCATCTCTCTTTGTGTACTCTGGCAGAGGAAGGTTCTCCATGAGATCATCAAACCTGCAAACAGGAGAACATAAGTAAGCCAATTCATAAAAACCGGCTGCTCCCAAGCGAGGATGCCATAGGCAGTGGTCGACCGATATGTTGCCAAGGCCAATATTATAGGCTGATATTTGCCATTTTTTTAATTATCAGCATCGTTTCAGCAATGTTTGGCCAATATGTCAGAAGTGGAAACTTGTCAGTGCACAGGACTTTTATTTTGACAACGCTGAATGCACAGAGCTCCCATCTTCATTATTTTAAAATGTGTTTGTTTGTGTTTAACACCATTCCAGCTTCTTCATGGCGAGAAATATCATGTTTTTTTTTGTTGCTAAAACTCTATTCAGTTAACTCTTTTGAAGAGTTTTTTTTTTAAAGAGTTCAAACCAGCACAATCTAATAAAACATGCTTAATGATAAAGGGATGCCATTATTTTATGGCCTCTGTATACCAGGTCTTAAATCGCTGGGGTATATTTGTAGCAATAGCCAAAAATACATTGTATGGGTCAAAAACATAATTTTTTCTGTTGTGACAAAAATTATTAGGATATTAAGTATAGATTATGTTCCATGAAGATATTTAGGGAATTTCCTACCGTAAATGTGTCAAAACTTAATTTTTGATCTGTAATATGCATAGCCAAGACCTTAATTTAGACAACTTTAAAAGGCGATTTTCTCAGTATTATTATTTATTCAGCTTTCAGATGGTGCAGAAATCTCAATTTCTAAAAATTTCAAAAACTTGTGACTGGTTTTGTGGTCCAGGGTCACAAATTATGACAGAGCTTTTAAACAGAATTGGTTAAGAGTGTATGAATGTATTGTAAGCATTGGCTTTACTATTGTTAATGATAAAGGCAAACAGTGTAATGCTTCCACATCTACTACCCGCATTCAGCAGATATGCATTTAAACAAGTCTGAATATCTAAAAACTATTTACTTCCACTAACCTTGCTGTGCTATATCCAGTTTGCTGTTGCTATGCTATATTCATGTTCATGTATGTCAAATTAGAGCTAAATAGTGTTATATACACACAACATACCGTAACTAAAAAGGTATTGCGATCAGCGTTGGGGAAAGTTACTTTTAAAAGTAATGTATTACACAATTGCATTACTCCATTAAAAAGTAATTAATTATGTTACTTTTATGGAAAGTAATGCATTACATTTACTTATGTCTAACTTTTTGTCACCTGAGCTGGGCTTGCTTATTTGTTTTTTTAATAATAAAAAGTAAAAAAAAACTATTTCTGGCAACTGCAAGTTGTCAATAAATGGAAAAAAGTAACGTGAGTTACTTATTTGAATAAAGTTACCCAGATATATTCTTGCAAATTTAAAAGTAATAAGTTACTTTACTAGTTACTTAAAGTAATCCGATTACATAGCTTGCATTACTTGTAATGCGTTACCTTTAACACAGCCTGCTTTTAATTAACATGGTTACTATAGTTAAACCATGGTAACCACAAATTAACAATGGTTTTACACTATATAGTTCACCATGGTATTTGTAGTTAAACTCTGGTTACACAATTGGTAATCAGTCTGCCAAAAAACAAAACATGGTTACTTTTACCATAGGCCTAATAATACCATGGTTAATTGTCCTTATAGGACAAAACATGACCCACGATAATGCAAAAAGATTTTTTCTATAAAGATAAAGGATGTAGCTATTATTGTACATTTAGGTACGATAAAACAATAACAAATGGTCCTAATGTAATAATTATTTCTAAAATAAAAGTATACTATGTGCAAACAAATTAAAATGAGGTGGTTGTTTTGCAACAAGGTGGAGATGTGTTGATAAAAAAAAAAAAAAAAGATTGAAAAAAGTAAACATACACATAAGGGACAAAGAGATGTCAGGGGAAATGAAGAGACTAAAAAGGAAATTGGAAATTCAAGTGATAACCTTGAATTATTTTGCATGGCCTCAGGCTACAGATTTAAACTTTTTATGTGATTATGATGATGGTCATACAGAAAATATTGTTGTCCGTGGTTTAAATTTTTTTTGTGGGTTTATGGGATGGCCTGGATGAGTGTGAGATTTCCCGGCCTGAAATTTTGTCCCAAGTCCTGTGTGTGTGTGTGTGTGTGTGTGTGTGCAAAGAAACAATCTGTCACAGCGCGCGAGTACCGTATTGAAATCTCTTTCGCTTTAATGTTTAAACTGACAAGGCTTAAAGCACGTGAGAACGATAAGGCAGCACTAGCCCGATTATTCACATAGATTAGTTAAACTGCATTCTCATAACAGCAGGTAAATTCGCAGGTGAACATAAAATGTTACACACCACTACTGGTGAACGAGCCAGTGTAATGCAAATATGTGACCCTGAACCACAAAACCAGTCATAAGTGAACATTTTTCAAAATTGAGATTAACACATCTGAAAGTTGAATAAATAAGCTTTCCATTGATGTATGGAGTGTTATGATATGACATTTACAACTATTTGAAAATCTGGAATCTGAGAGTGCAAAAAAATCTAAATATTGAGAAAATCGCCTTTAAAGTTGTTCAAATGAAGTTCTCAGCAATGCATATTACTAATCAAAAATTAAGTTTTGATATATTTACAGTAGGAAATTTACTAAATATCTTCATGGAACGTGATCTTTACTTAATATCCTAATGATTTTTGGCATAAAAGTAAAATTTATAATTTTGACCCATACAATGTATTTTTGGCTATTGCTACAAATATACCCCAGCGACTTAAGACTGCTTTTGTGGTCCAGGGTCACATATGTCTGAAAGGTCTGACATAAGATGCCACATGAACGATAATGTATGAAGCATTATTTGATTACATCACGTTGCGCCTCATACAATGATCAAAACTTTGAGATGAAGTGATATTGATTTAGATATTGTATATGTTGAATATTCATCCAAATTATGGTGAAAATCAAAACATTTGTGTGTTAAAATAACATGTGTGTTCAAAATGTAAAGAAATGCTTCTATTACTTTACTGGCCAGCGGAGCAAACAGCCCCCGTGACGTCACACGCGGTGGTACTGCAAGATGCTGGCGCACTTGTTGCAAAAGCTATAACAAAACATCCTTTTTTTCTTTAAAACGGTTACATTAATTGTGTTTGTTATATATTTTTTAATTAAAGTGGAAATCAATTTACTAAATAATGTAAACTTGACTGACTGCTTCACTTCCACTTTAAGAATGACAGTGTTTTAATAAGCCATATTTCGTTAGTTTCGTCAATGTGCGACAGCAGGACAGTGTGTGTTCAGTGCTCTGCTTCTGAACCCTGAACCCTACAACCCTTCTGAACACTGGCCTGCCAAACTTTATATTCATTTTGATTACTTTATTCAATTTCTTATCTCTTAATTGAATGCTACTGTTAAAATGCTACTGCCTTTTTGGTGGCAGGTGGCATATGACTTTGTTTTTATTTTATCATTATTATTATTAGTTTTTAAAATTAATAGATCAAATAATGAACTACAAATTCCAAGTGCATCATCTATTATTTAATTACTGTTCCTGTTGTCTTATGTTTTGGTTGTGATATCGGTTCAGTAGTAGTATTGAGAGACTAGTCAGGTATCGTATCGAAGTCAAAATTTTGGTATCGTGACAACACTAGCGCTAACTCGTAGAAGCGTTTCTTTATTTGTGAAAAATACTATAATAGAATTTCAGAAAGAAGTTAGCATCTAAATAATGGCCTTTTTATCAAGTTAATATTTTTTCATATTTATTCATTTTCAAATGACAATCTAGAAATTATTATGTAAAATAAATATAAATTTAATTTTCAGCAATTGTTGTGTTTTTACTATCCTTAAATTAAACATTGCGCTATATATATTGGCTTCTTACTGCCCAACAGCCACCATGCTCTCCAAGATATCGGCATCAGCAATAAAAAATAAATAAAAATCGGTGGACCACCAGGTATAGCACCAAATAACATGTCAGCAAACCTACCGAGTGGGCATCATGTCTCTGAAATCTTCTCCAGGAGGCCAGTCTTTAAGTTTTAGTACCATAGGTTGGCCATCTCCACCCTGCAACCGCTCTAGAGAACAGAGAAGAATATAAAAGACCACCAGATTAAAGTGGTTTCATAGTTCATAACGATTAAAGATGTTAATAGTCAAATCAACAATAAAAAGATCCAGGCTTGCTCAGATGTTAAAGTGTCTGTACTCACTGGAAATGACCTGGAAGCCATCCCAGAATTCTCGGACTTTGACATCAGAGATGATGGCGCAGTTCCTACAGTTGACCAGGTCCACATCCTGGTCTCCAAACTCCTCACTGAAGGACTCTGGCCTCCATAAGTTAGTCTTAAGCTTTTTGTGTATGCCTGAGACCAGCACAGGCTAAACAAGAAAAGGTTATTAGCATCAGCAGAATGAAACTGACCAAATAAATGTGCATCCATTTGGCCTTCAGCGCTCACCTGTCCTTGTTTCCAGCACTCTCTGAAGATCTTCCAGTTGTTGCTGTTGCTGGGGTCCTGCAGGCAGAGCAAGCGGCCATCACACAGCCAGGAGTGCGAAGTGTGGGGGTCTAATACACTGAGACCCATCAAGCCCTCTCTGCGAGGAGCAGTCCCCGACTCGCTGCCTTCTGCTGACCCTGACACACGTCGACCCTCTGCCTTCTTCGTCTCCACCACTGATGCAATGATATGATCCAGGAAGTTAGGAAGACCTCCCTTCATTTTATCAGCCTGCTTAGGAGTGAAAGAACAAAAATATATAAATAAAAACACATTAAGAACATTCATTTTCTTATGTCTATGTCTTAACAACATTTACATTACAGTTTAAAATTTTGTTGTCAGTAAGAATTTAAGAAATTAATACTTTTATTCTGAAAGGGCGCATTAAATTGATTAAATTAAAATTTAAATCTTCCATTTACTTTGTTCTTTTTAACTGTCTATTTATAAGAATGCTGAAAATGTATAATTGAAGCAGCACAACGGTTTTCAACACTGATAATAATAAGAAATATTCCTCAAAACATAAAGATAAAGTTAAAGCACGGTCACGTACACCAGCAGTGGAGAACACTGAAGGGAAAGGAACACCTCCTTCGGTGGGACCCTGCGGGAGCTTCCCAGGACCAGAGTTCAGCAGATCCCGGAGGCTAGTGCCCTCTGCTTTGGGTTGGGAAGGGCCAGCGCCCAGCAGCAGACTATTGAAGAGCTTGGGACTGGACCCTGAGGGTTTGGAAAGGGTGCCGAAGGAGTCCAGACCAAATGGAGCACGAGAGTCACGACCCATCACGGAGCGCAGAGACTCTGAGACAAAACAAGAGCAAAAGCCTGAGCACGTTGTGTCTGCAAAGAGCCCTTGTAAAGATTTACCAAAGGTTTACCAGAAACGTTATGTATAGTGGTTCTAAAGCATTGTTAAGGGAACAAAATTGAATCACAAGTTTGCAGACAGCAAGTGTAAAAACAATGCCAGGAAAAGGAAAATATCAAAATGTTGCTAGTGCCATATAATCATGCACAGTTAGGATAGCAAGATAAATAAGATCAAACTATATGCTGTTTTACTGCAAATTCATGTTACTTTTAATTTCTCTCTTTATATTTCTTTTGAAAGCATTGTTTGTTTGTTTTTTACCTGGTATTCCATGTATACAATTACATTTTTTTTATTAACTACAAAATGGGTTTCAAATTACATTAATTATGGTATTTTTCATCTGTTTCTCTGAATAACTTCGTACTTGATGTAAATTTAACCATAAAGTTGCATTTCTTCTATATGAATGGTGTTATACAAATAAAGTTATTTATTATTATTGCAGTTTATTATAATAACAATGCCCATAATTATAAATATAATAATAAACATCTCTGCTCAAATGTACCAAATAGGGATGCACGATATTGGATTTTTGCCGATATCTGATATGCCGATATTTTTCCACTCATTTTGGCCGATACCGATATATTTCCTTTTGTTTGGAAACAACACCAAGTCTCTCCTGTGCAGAAATTATAATCAAAATATTTTTACATTTTGGTTAGTTTTTAACAAGAACTTTATTAGAAATAAATAAAAAATTGTGGATAAAATTATCCACAATTTTTTTTTTTTTTTCTAATTCCTTTTTTTTTATTTTTATTATTATTATTATTTTTATTATTATCATTATAATTATAATTATTATTTTATTATTATTATTATTATTATTATTATTTTTTTTTTTTTTTTCTCTCTCTTGTTTTCTCTGTCCCCTGGTCTTGTCGGTCATAGTATGGTTAAATAAAAGGGTATATAAAATTTAATTAATTAATTAATAAAAAAAAAATAATATAAAAAAAAAAAAGGCTGTGAATGATGATAGCATAACTACACATACGTACTGTCATGTGTTATCTGTGTTACTGACAGGCCAAAAAAAAAAAAAAAAAAAAAAAAAGAAAAAAAAGAAAGGAAAAAAAAAAAAAAAAAAAAAGAAATAAATAAAAAATAATGATAATAATTTTTTAACAGTACATTGAAGCTTTGAAAATAACTAAAACTATATCAATAGCTGCATTTCCCCCCTGAAATGCACTTACCTGAAAATACTTTTATCTTTAACATGTTCGTTTATGTCCAACACAAACTACTTTTGATTTTCACCTTGACTGATTTTTAGACTAGTAACTTACGCGCCGATGCGGCAAACTTGTCACAGTAGGATGTGCGGTCCATGTCTGCTGAACTAACTGTTTTAAATATTTTTATATTTAACATGCTAGTTTTTCAGTATGTTTGAAAGTATATTATTTCGGTTATTGGTACTTCCAGGCTCTCGCTCTCTCTCTCTCTCTCTCTCACACGCACGCGCGGTATAAAATCACCAAATGGTTATGAAATAACCCATGCACGATAATATCGTGTATCGGCGATCTCACAGGCTGGCGATACGACGATATGAAAAATTACCATATCGCCCAACACTAATTCAGACAAAACTTTGCTTCAAGAATGAGCCACACTGCTGACGTGATCTAATCACTAGTACACCCTGAGCACATGTGAGTTAACCCATTCCTCTTATCGGCAAGACATATCAGCATAATTTTTTATATCAGGCCGATTCCGATATTCACATTTAAAGTCATTATCGGCCAATTCCGATATTATCAGTCAGATAATATCGTGCATCCCTAGTACCAAATAATATATACTATAAGGCTGTCAAATAAAAATGTGAATTTCAAAAATATTTGTCGAAATTAAATAAAAATCCACATTCGAAAGCAAAAATGTTGCATTTGAATTTTAGGTGTGCGTCAGGCAACCTTATCAGTGGCACACGAGATGCGATGATGAGCTGTGTGGTTCATTCAAAATATTGCGGAAACAGAGAACATCACTGTGGAGAAGATCTTGTTTACGGCAAAACCGAAACCAAGCCGTTCACAGAACGCATATTTTATCGCATGTATGGCAATATTTTGCACGATTCGCCCTCTTGTGGCCTCAAGAGAGAAGCCAAAAACTTTTGCCCCCTAACTGAAAGTATGCCTTTTAAATTCGAATAGAATTCAAATATTGGTAATATTTGAATACAAAATTCTAATTTTCAGCCATTCTGACAGCCCTAATATACTAAATAAAAATAATATATATAAAGTCCATGATCATTTTGGTCAAATGTAGGCTAAATTCAAGGTCCTGAAGCAAAACTAGTTGATAACCACTGTTATTAAGCACGTCCATATGTGCCATCCACTAACTGTTCACTGCTTTAAACTTAGTCTCACCTTTGGGCTCCTTTTGTGTGGCCAGGTCGGCCAGCCAGTGAAGGGCTGAGGAACTGCCCTTGCCATCTTTAGCAGCTGGTATTGGGGCAGGAGCAGGGCTAGAAGTGCTGCTGTTTATGCCACTGGAGCCTGACGTTGTGTCAGCACTGCCCGCCTCTTCAACAGGCTCTGTTTTGACTACTGCACCCGCTGCTGGTTCCCCGTTCGGACGGGTTGTGGCTGAAGTGGAAGTGGCTCCGTTCCCCACACTGTTAGCTGCACCCGACTGCACCAAACATGAGACACAAGATGAGAACAGACAAAAACATCTAAGAGCATTACAGATATAATTTACTTTCAATTCAAATGTTTTGGAGATGTCTTACCTGCGAAAAGCCATTTGGAGCACTGGGCCGCACCAAGGGTTTGTTATGTCGACTAGTGCAGGGGCAGTTCGCTTTGATCCCCCATTTACCTCTGGCAGCATGTACCATGTCACCGATGCTGTACAAGGCTAAAGGGATACAAGGAGACGATAAAACTGAGCTCCAGTTACTGTGATTTCATATATTTTTAACACGGTTAAATGCACTAACCTGTGCCAGGTATAATTTGAGTTGGCATGAGGTTCTGTGGTTCATGTGGCTGGCCTTTAGCACACTTCAGCCATGAGAACACATCTTCTTCCGGACTCTCGTCTACAGTAAGAGCAGAAGTGAGAGTCAGAGATATGATGCAATGAACGTACATGACACAAGACAGTGCTCTTGTATCAAATATGATGGTAGCTTCATGAATGTGGCTGATCCTTTGTCATATCTACCTTCAGGTGGCCTGTTCTTGCGTAGCCGGTAGCAGTCGAGACAAACGCCGAAGCCGCATTTGCGACACACCCAGTGGATGTTGAACAGCGTTGTTTCACACACGTCGCACATTTCTCTAACTCCCCTCACAGCTCGCTTCCATGCCACTTTTTCTGCAAAATCACAGAGAGAGATATAGATATATATATATACACACACACACACAGGGTTTCTACACATTTATCTACACATAAATGGTTCATAGAGTAATATTTTCACCTCTATATTTGGTATTAGAGGTGTAAATCAGATGGTTCGTCACGATACGATATCGATTCTCATACCCAGCGATACGATATTTGCAGATACCTCAAAAAATAATACGATACGATTCTACACAAGAGTATATCGATATTATGATATTATATACCTATTTTAAACAACCATCTACATTTTTATTAACTCAAAAATGCAACCAGAATATATAACATTAACATTTATCTGAAATTTTCATATCCTGTACCTCAATTGGCACATTCACACACAAAAAAATATAAAAAAATAAAATAAATAGGCCTACACTTTAAGAAATTAAACAATTGGAGAAACAGTTCTGGCTACTACAGGTTTTCAGGTAGGCCTACGCTACAGAAATGTAATAATTAAATGTAAAATAACTACATAGTCTTCACTGTATAAATTAAATATAGATTAATCATTTTTGATGTTACAAAGGTTATTTAGTCAGGAGCAGTGAGCACTTGTATTTTTCTTTGACAGCATTAGATTTATTATTAGTTTAGTTTCACTTTAAGAATGAAAGCATGGATTTAATATACTACTACACGTTTTCTTAGCTGTTTTTGTTAAAACATACAGACTGTTTACTTGGATATTCGCCCATTTTGTCTGTATTCATTCATCTATGCACAAAAAAGCGTAAGAGAGCTCAATGTAGTATTCGCACGAGTAGATGAGTGTGCGCAGAAAACTTCAGACAGCGCTCGACTGTTACGCAAACTTGGTGACCAATTCCGATTTTGTGACTATATCCGATTTTTTGGACGACGTGCTTACATTTCTTTTAAAAGTGACCCATATCCGATGTGTGCTTTTTACACTGCACTTGGTAAAACAAGCCAAAAATAGCATATGACATCACAAATCAATTTGAATAGTACATTGAGTTTAATTTATCGACATGGCATTCATATAGAAACATTTTTAATGCAATAGTTACATCTATACATCAAAATAATAATATAGTCTACTACAAATTCTTCAGGACCTTGATGTAGGCTACGCAGCTCCGCTGAAAGCTTGCGAGTGGAATACTCTGGTGGTAGATATTGTTGGCATGTCACATTGTCTGTTTTTTTTTTGTAATTAAAACCAAATGCGTTCATCAGTGATTGCATATCAAAGGCAGGGACATTTTATTTTGTGGTTTCAATGGAACGGGACTGAAGCGCTCGTCTGTGCGTGAGCAGCGTCACTGACAACAGCAGCACATTTCAGCATCAGATCGTCTTTTATTTAACACAAACAAACAAAATGAATACTCTGCTACTCAACTAGAGATGTCTCCTTTGTTACAAGTATGTCTGTACAGCGAAATGTTTATTAAAACTCACTTTTCAATGACGTAGGAGTCGCATTTACAGGGGAATATCCGATCTGACCGCTTACACGGCAGGCGCAAATGCACGTATCCGATTCAAATCTGATTTATTTCCACATATGAATGAGGCCTGAAACCGATCAGAGAATATCTGAATCCATGTGATTTTTTTCCTGCTTACATGGTCGTAGGCCATATCCGATCTGTGCCACATGGGAGAAAAAAAAACTGAATTGGGTCACTTGAACCATGCAGTGTAAATGCGGCCTTTTATGCTCATCTTGTGCCTTCGGGCAGTCTTTATATCGAGTCCTCCTGATACGTGAGTTTAAATGAGAATGCACACGTTGGCGGTAATGCATAGACAGACATTATGTAAACATGTGGACCGTGCCAAAATAAAGGTACCCATTTATACTACAGATATCGCTATTTTATGCATGGCATCGATGCATTGTATTTTCAGACATCGTATCGATGTATCGTTACACCCCTATTTGGTATATAGTATAATCTAAAATCTTCTCAGGTTTTTTTTTTTTATTGATTTTCTCGAAGTGACAACACAGTCCTTAAAATAAAAAAAAATAAAAAAATACAGACTTTTTTTTTTACATGCCCACAAGAAGCTTTTTTGTGCCCTCGATAAACTATTCACTTTTTTAGAATTAATTCAGATTATAAATGAGTTTGTGTGAACAAGCTGTAATCAGTTTTGATAAACAAACAGTTACTTACGATGGGGCTCTACCATCATCATGGCCTCTTTCTCTGACATGACCAGTTGGCAAAACTGGTCACCCACGTTTGCTAAAATATATTTGGACGTGTCCAGGTCAAGTCCTTCCTGTACTGTGAGGGAGGGGAGCCAAAGCCCCATTGCCATGCTGTCACTCTGCTGCGGGCTCAGAAAGCCTTCCACACGAAGGACTCCCTTCTTAGTGAAGGCCAGCCTATTACAACACAAGTCAAGGTGTCAGTCTCATACCCTATCCAAGAGTTAAGCTAGTCATACCTGTAGTTGTCGAAATCATATTCACCTGCGGAAGTGGAAGAATCGACAGGCCACGTTTGGGTCGTCGTCATCGTCATCGTCCTCGCGGGATTTCCTGTAGCGCTCCAGACGGCACTCACGGCATTTGTGCAGGTGGGGCGCCACATTAATGCAGGAGCCGTCTTGCAAAAAGGACTCTCCGGACTGCTTCAAGCGCCGAACCTTATTCTGGTCCTTCAACACGGACTGCCCCGCTAACAAAACAAAATCAGATGACTGTGAATGCTAGCTGATCTATCAATATGAACTACAGATTGGTGGTCGACCGATATGGATTTTTTTTAATGGCATTGCAGACACTTTAGAGAGCAGGTGGACAGAACTTTTAAACAAAGACAGTCAACTAATGAATAGGGCACTGCAGGAATGACACATTTTTGTAGGCCAAACCTTTAAAAATTGTCAGTGACTTATCTTATAAAACAGCATTTTTGCTGTAATGTTTAATGGCAAACATGTTCAAAATTAGTTGATGAGACGTTGATTCATTAAATGCTAAATGCTAACCTTGTAGGCTTGCTTTAAAGTGGTTTTGGTTGCTAGCAAGTGGCTAAATGGGACCGAAGTAGTTTCTGGGGACAATAAATATCGTGGTGTAGTTTGCTAATATAGTGTACGTTTAGTTTTTTGCTTCTGGTGATTGTATTTAGGCTTAAAAATGTGTTGGTTCAGTTTCAAAAATTTACGGATTACATAATGAAAGAGTTTTTGGTTTAGATTTGAAACTACTTTAAATCAATCTGCAGATGACAAAAAAAAATTGTTCAAATAAATACAAGTTTAACATCTTGCTATTCAGTATATAGAAGGTAGTTCTGATAGAGTGCAAACAAACCATTCAACAGCATTAAATATCAGTGACTGTAGTTTTTTCTTTGGCGGGACGATAACGAATGATTTGCGGATCCTGAGCACCACTGACAAGCATCTGATCTTGTATAATGTGTAGTAAGTACTGCCGCTCTATAGTATAAACAGAGTATGTGTGATCGCGAATCTTGAAAGTGGAAATGAAACAAAAGCAATCGTGCAATCAAAAGCAGTTTCAATGCCAGGCATAATACCGGCTCCCTGATGCCCGCAATTTTATATACAGTATGATTATCCAATGATAAAACTGCGACAGAAAGAATTGAAATATATTTTCCTCCCATCTCGTATTTATTCCCTTTAAGGAGTCTTTCCATACACGGTACTGGGATGCGGCGGATTGCGGGGGGAGGATCACGATGCCGGCTTAACATCGTGATGTCTATCAGCCATCGGCGAGGGACGGTCTCATCGTCTATCGGCCCAACCCTATATGACAAACGCGCGGGGGGAGGGCTGAGCCCATTCGGAACTACGGGAGCCCAGAGGGGAGTTAAAGAGAAAAACGATTTTCATTCAAACAAGTCAACAAACTACGCATTCAAGTTAATCGATAAAATCTATTTATCGCCCAGCCCTAATATTATTCTTACCTTTATAAGCAAAAATGACGGCGCATTTTAAGTCGTTTTCCACTGTTAAGAAAAAATGCAAGTGAGCGCACTGGCGCCTCCATGTCCTGCAAAGTGCGCTTTAGCTTCCACTCTCCGCACAAACGATTGGATAAATGCCTAACAGCACACATTTATCTAGATTAAACGCTTAAACTAACATTGTGATATGCTTGAAGTATTTTATATCTATAGATTTTACTTTTGAGAAGGCTAAATTGATCAAACATAGGCCTGTCTGCCACTGGCCACTTGGTTGTAAAACAAAAACTGTAACAACAAACAAAATTCAATAAAAACAATATCACAGGAACCTCGATTTTTTTTTTATAACAACTTTAAATTTGTAGCATAACTTTAGACACATGACTTTAATTTTACAGCAAAATTAGGTTAAAGGACATTTTTTAAAATACTTATTTTAAATAAAATACAATTTTAGTAAACTAACTTCTTATACTTTCATTTTTTCTTTTTTCTTTTTGAAATGGTGGAAAGAAAAATTCTGGATTCAGTATAAAGAAACTCACACAGGTTTAGACTGACATGAGGGTGAGTAACATCATGCAGTTGTCAAGCACGTTACCTTTGAAGGGTTTGCTCCGCGGCCGGCTCTTAGCCGCAGGCTGGGTCTTCTTCTTATCTTCACCGGCTGCAGGAACCCCAAGTTTCTGGCTCTGGCCTGAGTTGTCCTCCGCCTCGCTCAAATCAGACAGGTCACTGTTGCTACTGGACTCTGAATCCCTTTTAATGGACTGACTACGTTCCTCCAAAGAAAACTTGGTTTGGTCGAAAGGCGTAGCAACACCTTGGCCTTCGGTGCTGACGCGGGTTCCCGGGCTGCCATCTGAACCGTCTTTGTTTGATTTGGACGTCTGTTGTCCATCCTGGGCAGCTGGAGTGAACGATGGAGTGGTCGTGAGAGCAGGAGCAGTGAATTGAGGGGCTAAGATTCCCTTAGGAGGTTCTGCCATGGTGAACAGGTTTGGTTTGGCATCACCACCAGGAGGATCTTGACTAAGTAGACTGGAGCTGCCCGAAGGTGAAACAGCAGAGGTGGACAGCACAGATGACGACTTTGGAGTTGACAATGCACTAAAAGGGCTGTGAGAAACAGCTCCACCGTAAGCGAAAAATGGATTTGTTTCCTTGGTGCCCTGTAGGAAAAGGTTCTCGTGAGCTTCTGAAACCTTATTGCCAGCAAGCAGACCAAAACCACTGACTGGGCTCGAGCTGTTAACATTTCTGGCACTGCCAAGCCCGCTGGTTCCTAATCCCAAAGAGGGTTTCTGTGCCTCCGCTGGGAGTTTGCTTTGCGCCTCCCCAACCGTTCCGAAAGGCTTGTTCATTAGGATCCCATTGCCTGCAGGCTTGATATCAGGCACTTTTGGCTGCTCTTTCATTGGTGCCAGGCCACTGGCAGATGCTGAACCAAACAGTCCAGCGGATGCAGAAGCCACAACAGCCTTTTTGAACCCCTCGGAGGGAGCGGCAGGCTTGAACAGGCTGGGCGGCTCCTTGTTCGGGCACTCGGACAAGGACGTGAAGGCCTTTGACTGACCTTGTGTGATGCTCTGGTTCTGAGACATGATTTGGAAGAACAGGTTCTGTGAGGGATCAGAGTCCTGCCTCTGCGACTCCTTCGCAGCTCCAAAAGGAAAGCCAAAAGGCTTGTCCTCCTGGGAAGAACCGTTAGCCTGTGTGGGAACATCCCCAAACACTGCCTCACTCGACTGTTTACCAAATCCTGCAGCAGCTAGAGCAGGGGTCTTGGGGCTCTGAAATACAAATAAGCCAAATAAATGATGGTTAAAGATTAATAAGTGTGCCCACAAAAAGAAAAAGGGGGAAAAAAGGTTAAAATCATTGCTGTTGTTATTATCTAAAACTATTAAATTTGGTTTTGGTAAATGAAATAAATCTGTAATAAAATAAAAGTAATAGATGAAAAAAAATGCCTTGGCAACTAACTGAAATAAAATAAGATGAAGTACCAAAATTACTAGTACGGAAATGAAGCTAAATAGAACCTGAAATAGCTCAAAAGAAAATATAAAAAATGACTAAAAACACAAAATTACTAAAATTAAAATACAAAAAAAATTAAAATTAAAATAAAAAGCCCATTCAAAATAATAAGCACTATAAAAGTATATACATAATATTAAAATAACACTGTTTAAAAATTAACAAATTTTATATATATATATATATATATATATATATATATATATATACACACATACATACATACACACACATATATACATACATATATATATATATATATATATATGTGTAAATGTCTGGGTTTCATGTAAAGGTTTTCTTGAAAATGTTTTATTTAAATCGTGTTATCATAGTACTATACTTTTTAGCAGACAAAATCATTTTAATTTTTAATTTGTTTATTAATTTTCTTTTACTTAGATTTTTTTCTAAATGTTTCAATTAATATGATAAATGTACAATGTGCTTTCCAAAAATACAGTCAGTTAAGAGCAGATCTTTAAGATATTGTGACATGAATTTTACTTCCAACAGACAACAAAAGTAGCTCATAAATAAAAATAACAAACCCTAAATAAATAAATAATTAATAGGAAAAGAGTAATTAATTAAAAAAAAAAACAAAAGAAAAGAGAAAAAAAAGGGTAGAAACATAATACAATCTATAAGTATTAATATTAACAGTCGCAACCTGTAGAGAAGCGCACACAAAAAAAATCCATATATATTCCCCTAGATATCTCCAGTAACATAACCCTGTAATAAAAAACATGTCATTTGGATCAAAACAGAACATTAGAACTCAAAAGAACCAAGACCATTCTTTATGAATTTTTAAGCCCACCTACAAAAGAGGAGGAAAACGGATCACCCACAAAATCCTAATAGACACACATAACCATTTTTATCACGTCTGGAGGCAAGCGATCTATAAAAGGAGACCATACATTTTGAAAACTCTGTATATTACCCCTCAGCACAGCTGCTAGCCTCTCATAGGGCAAAACCACAAAAATCTCTCTATACCACAGAGGGGGGAATGCTTTTTATCCATCTAATAAGGATGCATTTCCTTGCCACTAGTAGCAGTTTATCCAACAATTTATACATTTTAGCGTCAAGTGTCAGTGACATTGCCTGTCTTTTGGATAGAAGCCCCAAAAGAAAGAGACCAGGATCCATTTTCAATGTTATATTAAGAATGGTGCTAATTTCATGAGCAATGAAGTTCTAGAATCTTGTAATGAGCTTGCACCTCCAAAAACAATGAAAGCAGGGATGCACGATACTGGATTTTTGCTGATATCCGATATTTTTCAACTCATTTTGGCCGATACCGATATATTTCCTTTTGTTTGGAAACACCACCAAGTCTCTCCTGCGCAGACATTATAAGCAAAATATTTTTAATTTTGGTTAGTTTTTAACAAGAACTTATATGTTAAAGACATATCTGCATAATTTTTTATATCAGGCCGATGCCGATATTTACATTTAAAGCCATTATCGGTCGATTCCGATATCAGTCCGATAATATCGTGCTTCCCTAACTTAAAGTATGTCCCTAACTCTGTATGACACTTAACACAAAGAGCCTAATTAAAGACTTTTTTTTTTTATTATTCTTAACACTTTAGATTAAGAAACAAATTCACTATTAACTAGGAGTTTTCCGTCAATAAACTCCTAATTTGCTGCTTATTAATAGTTAGTAAGGTAGTTGTTACGTTTGGGTATGGAGTAGGATTAGGGATCTAGAATACGGTCATGCAGAATAAAGCATTCATTTGTGCTTTATAAATACTAATAAATGGCCAATATGCTAGTAATATGCAGCAATAGTGAGAACTAGTCCTTAAAATAGAGTTTTACCAAATTACGTAATAATGCTTCTTCTATGAGAAAATATTCTGATATCTTTTTTTTTTATTTTATTTCCACCAAACATTTTTAAAACATGAAAGTTTTCAATTTCAGAATGAAAACTCATTTCAGAAGTGGGGTTTTCATTTGGATGTATGAATTGCATTTTTTTAAATAAATGAACAGATCCAAAGTAAAATACAAGCATCAGTATCCTACCTGGCTCGCTTCTGGAGTTGATCCCCACATACTGGGCTTTTGGTTTGCTTCTACGGCAGCAGAGAGAATCACACTTGAAGCGTGGTCTTGGGAAGGTGATGAAATGGTCACAGGACCTGGAGACACCAGGGCAGCTGTTTTAGGATACCCTGAAAGAACACCTCCCTCCTCCCTCTCGGCTGCTGGGAGTGTGGGAGACGATTTAGGGGCAGGGGCCCCGGGCACCAAGCTGGGCATTTGACCCAAAGAAGGAAAAGTGTTAGAAAAGGGTGATGGAGCAGGCTTCAATGGAGGAGGTGTTGGAGTGGACACAGGAAGCACCGCTGATACTGAAGATGATAGCCTGTCTTGGTTCGGGACAAAACTGCCATTCTCCTTGACAAAACTTGTGCTCCTTATGTGGGAGTGCTCCTGCTGAGAGGAATTGCTGTTGTTAGAGGAGTCTTGACTTGGCAAAGCTACTGGACTACAGGTGTTCGTCACCCTCCCACCTACTCCACCCCCTCCATCTCTTCCCTCCGCTACTCCCTCTCCCGGCATCTCTACGCATGTTACCATAGCCTCAGCATCCTTGTTGGAGCCATTCCCATTCTGGCTGTCAGAGGTGCCCTCCCCGGCTCCTTTGAAACGTTTCAGAGTAATGTCTTCATCTCCTTCAGATGCTGTCCGGCGCCGCCGACTGCCCTCACCCTTCCCTCCGTCACCCTCCTTCTTGCGTCGATCTGGGCTCTATGAGAAATGTGATATGGCAAAATGACCCAGGTGCATTATCAATTACCAAACTTGCATAACAAAATTCGTACAACTTTAAAGGCAATTTTCTCAATATTTAGATTTTTTTGCACCCTCAGATTCCAGATTTTCAAACAGTTGCATCTCGGCAAAATATTGTCTGATCCTAACAAACCATACATCAATGGAAAGTTATTTATTCAGCTTAAGACTGATTTTGTGGTACAGGGTCACATATATTATGTACACAAAAACTCTTATTTTGGATGCGATTAATCGCAATTAATTGTCTGACCATATTACTTTTAACACACACATATCCATACATATAACAAAGATTATTGTTTTTAAAAGAAGTCTCTTATACCAAAACTACATTTATTTATTTTTCCATTTTTAATAGATTTTAAAGTGTAACTTATTCATATACTTTCAAAGCAAAATGTCCTACACGATCCTTCAGAAATCATTCAAATATGCTGACGCTCAAGAAACATTTCTTATTATGATTGTTTAAAACAGTGGTTTAATATTTGCCTAATATTTTAGTGGAAACAGTTACACATTTTTTCACGGTTCTTTGATAAAGTACAAAAGAACAGCATTTCTTTGAAGCAGTTTTTGAAACATTTTTAATGTTATACTGTTTCTTTTGTAAAAGTATTCATTTCTTTCAAAGACAAAAAAAATAATCTTACTGACTCTAAACATGTGACTGTATAAGTTGTTAGTGTATATATAATATTCAGTATGTATTCAATGGCCATTTTAGTTCATCTTGTGATTGTATAAAGAAACTGGATGCTTAGATGTGACTCCTAAACAAAGACTATGATGTGTTTTATGATTTCCAAGTATTATTGCTAACATTACAAATTATTGTTGTGCAAATAAAATGTAGCATTTAATAAAAAATAAATATTTCTGATACAAATAAATTAACTTTGTAATTGAATTAAAAATCATTTTAGTGGAATGGGGTAATCATCTAGTCTTAAATTAGACAATTTATGCTCTAAACAACACTAGGAGAGACAGAAACCCAACGCACCTCTTCTAAATGTTCCACAGCATGCATCACATGAATGACCCGAGGATCGACGACTTGTGTCTCCTCCCCCTGAAACAAACCACACATTGAAGTCAGCTTTTATTATCTCTAACCCAGTAACACTGACTAGATTCTAAAGAGACATAGTACTGACTTTCACACGGACCTGGTCCATGGTAATCTCCATAATGTGTGAAACAGGATCATGCTGAGATACGAGTCCCAGGGCCCAGGGCTTCTCAAACTCCGGCTGATACACCTGCACTCTCCGACCCTGAATAGTGTAAGATCCTGTCCAAGAGAGGAAAGAAGTACAGCTTAGATTATCAGCTTGTCAGTTAAATACTCAAGTACTAAGCATTCATGAAAACGGAGAAAAAAATATATTATTAGAGAAATCTAATAATTCCATTCTATATTGTTCATATGTTTGACCCAGATATTTTTATGTTAAAAAATTTAAAAAACTATTCGGTCATGACTACTTGTACACTGAGGTGAAATTTGCAGAATAACCACAAGTACATATAAATAAAGTGCCCCTTCTTTTCATTGCTGCAACAGCCTAGTAATTGAGATTTAAAAAACTAACAACCAAACATTTCATTTCACTCACTTTTCAACCTTGAAACAGTGAATTGTACTTGGCTGATTTAGAAGACGGTTTCAATTTCAAGAAAACTTGAAATAAAAATGAAAAAGAAAACTTACGAGTCTTAAATTTAAATTAAAGTTCCCACGTATTTCATATGTCAGTGTTTGACAAGCTACAATAAATGCTTTGTTGTTTTTTAATCCAACTCTTTAGTGTTTTTCTAGTGCTGATTTTTGGCAAACTGCATTGAAACCAATGAGGGTCAATTTGACCTCAACACAAGAGTCATCATTTATGTAATACCTTCGCAAAATACATCTATGTGTCGAAACTTTGAATGCACATTAATGACCCTAAATGGGAAATATTCACAAAAATGTATGAATAAATAGAGTTTAAAAACCAAGTCTGGATCAAATGGAGGACAACAGGAGGATTAAAAGCATAGTGCACACAAAAATTAAAACTCGCTGTTAATTTACTCACCTTCAGGCCATCCAAGACGCAAGTGACTGTTTTTCTTCAGTAAGTAGGTAATGTTGTAAACTGGAGTCATGGGTATTCATTTTGTGTTCCCAGTTTTTGACTCTCAAAGTGATGCATTTTATGAACCACCAATGAGCACGGTTTCAGCTAAAAATCTTCTGTATTGTGTGTTTTACTGAAGAAAAAGTGTCACCTAGATCTTGGATGGCCTGAGGGTGAACAAATTTTCAGTTTTGGGTAAAATATTCCTTTAATACCTTGCATGACTTCCTTTCAGGCTTTGCACAGGTAAGTTTACCCAAGCACATTAGTTTATAGAGTTAGAGTTTATTACTGACCTTTCCGCAGGATCTCCTGCAACTCCGAGTCACTGTGCCAGCTGCTGATGGCAGCTTGAAGAGCCGGCTGCTCTTGTAGCAAAGAGTGTCTAAAATCTTTTTCAGTCTGAAGAAAGAAAGATAATCCATTTCAGCTATTTCTATTTGAACATTTAACTGAAAAAGTTCTGCATTAGTACATGCAAATATATGACAATGCAGATTTTATGACAGCCACCAACTTCAAAAGTGTGCAGTGAACTCGCATCAGGGAGAAATGTCAAAGTTCTTGCTCCAAAGAACTCCACAGGAACCAGGGATCCCAAACCCACACGGTCAACCAGCGGTTTGAACATCTGAAGATTGAGCCGAAAGACAAATGGCTTTCAGGAAACCAGCAGTGGGTGCACAAACGAGTGAATATAAACCAGAAGACACTATATCTTTATTCTTACAAGAGATCTAAAGACAATTTACAAAAAATCATGAACGTGCCAGACATATGTAGATGTAGTGCAATATATACAACGGTCAAAATAAGTATTGAACACGTCACCATTTTTATGTTTCTAAAGGTGCTGCTGACATGAAATTTTCACCAGATGTCGGTAACAACCCAAGTAATCCATACATACAAAGAAAACAAACCGACATCTGGTGAAAATTTCATGTCAACGGCATCTTCAGAAACAAATTTACTGAGAAAAAAGGTGACGTGTTCCATACTTATTTTATCTGTAGTACATACCACTTCTTAACCTATATTAAGAGTCGATTTACAGAAAAATGATGGAAAGAGGTGCAGTGTGCATCTGTACTCACCAAGGCTGGCCACTGAGCAGCAGCGGAGAGCGATGGGTCGCTGCAGCTGGCCCAGACGATGGCACTCTCCACGAGAACGGCTCGCACCTCATCCCCGTACACCTGCACCCATGAGCGCTGCCGCCAAGGGCTGTTGTAAAACTCTACAAACACCTACAACGAAGACGCATGGTTGACAACTTAAGACAAGTGATATGCTGCTGTCTACAAGCACCCTTCAAAGTTTCGTATGGGTCATCTATTGCCAATGAATAGTACGGTAATTAGCATAAGACCAAACTTTTTAGTCTTATGTACCCAAACTGCCCGATCATAAGGGCTCAGGTATCCCTACATCAGCACCAAGCCAGAAAAATACTCCTTTTAACTCATATTTCATATATTTTTTTAAATGGCTATTATTAAAACAGTGAGTGAAACAGACTCACTAGGATTTCTCTCAAAAATGAAGTATTTAAGAAATCAGTTTTTAGAACTGCATTTAGTTTGATATTGGTTTGATTAGTGGAGACATTTTAAGGGACAACAACAGGATAAAGCTACTGCATAACTCTATATGGAGTTACAAACATTATCATTCAAAGATTTGGGTTCAGCAAGATTTAATCCTAAATCTCAAGATTGCAAAAGCTACATTTATTTGATCAAATTACAGTACAAAAAAAACAATACTGTGAAAAATGACTACAATTAAAAATAAATTCAATTTTAATTTTAAAATGTAATTTATTCCTGTGATGCAAAGCATCACCATTACACATGATCCTTCAGAAATCAGTCTAATATGCTGATTTGTCGCTCAAGAAACATCACCAATGTTAATAAAATGTTTGTGCTGCTTAATATTTTTTTCCAGAATTATTTGATTAATGCTGTTCTTCTGAACATTCGATTAATCTGAAATGGAAATATTTGGTAACATGTTGTTGTGACTGTAACTTTTGATCAATGCAATGCTGAAAAAAAAGTTTACTGTAAATTGTACTGAACCCAATCTTTTGAACCATAGCGTACATTTCACCAAAAGTGTCAGCCACACAAATAAGTAATGACAGACATACTACTACATTCCTATCAGAAAATTAAAATGAGATCAAACCAATACACAACACAAAGCATTCATAAAGCGTTCATATATGAAATATATATATACATACCTATACCTATATATACTAAATGTCTGCTGTATTTCATTGGTTCTAGTACTCTATACACTGATCATAAAATTTACCTAATTCAAATTTAATCCATGAATAATAACTTATAATAAAAATCAACAAATAGACGTTTAATGAAGTTTGCCTGTGTGAATATGAACACATTTTATATGCATTTATCTATTTATTCAGAATTGCAATAAACCATTTATAAAAGCTCTCTTTCCCCCATCATATAAAATTAATATTACTTCACAACCAACACGCCATGAATAATGACCTTTCCCTTTGTATTCATAATCAGTATGTTTAATTGATTTAATAGCTGCATTTATTGTGTGGGACGGTTTTTAATCACAATGGGTCATTTACTAAGTCTACTGCAGTCTTAAACTAGTCAGCTGCCTAACTAGACAACATCAATGACACCAAAAAACAGTCTAAGTAGCATATCTGCAGCTAGCCACTTAGCTAACTAGCATTCAAACACACATCAGATGTTTACTACATATCTCTTCCTCATTTCTCACGCAAACTAGAGTCATAATTCACAGTCGTGCACACTGAAACTGACGAATGCGTCAGCGTTTGTTCTCACGGGTCGGTTTTGTTTTGTTGGTGTGTTGTTGTTGTTGTTGTTGTGTCGGTCTCACCTCCACCCCTGGGCTCGCCAGCCCGATCACACTGACCGCCCGCACGGTTCCCCGGAGCCAGGCCGCCTGCTCCACCGATCCTCCCGCCGCGGAGCTCCCGTCATTGAGCAACAGCAGCAGCCGCTTCCCGATCAGACCGAGCGAGTCCCCCATATTACAACCACCATCAAGAGACCGACTTCCTCCGGAGCTCCGCTGAAATCCGCGATCAATCGTGCCTAAACTCAGTCGGTGAACTGCTATAGCCACATATGAATGACTGCACGCTATGCATGCGGGATTCGCATCGGCAAACTGAGACGATTAAGAAACGCTTTGCTGGGAATGTGCGGTGTTATTGTTCGCGCTACAGCCCCTTGTCCTCATCCGCCATTTAGCTGTGCAGTAATCAAACGCACCCCTCGTACTGCTGCGGGACTGCGCTCCGCTGGCTACCGGGGAAATGGAGCAGCGCCCTCCGCTGGACACTGTACGCGCCATTCACCGTCAACGCACTTCTTTGGAGGTCCCAAACTCTCGCGAGATTTGCACAATGGGCAGCTACACACTTACACCGGTTCTCCCAATATTTTTATTAGGGAGAATATAATGCTGTATTCGAATGGTACTAAATACATTCTCTCTAGAGCACTTCCTGAGTTATGTTGAAGCATTTTTATAATTAACATTAAAAAATAGAAATGATCTCATGCTCTTCAAATGAAGAGCAACACAGTATAACTCCTCTGAGATGTTACTTACCTAGTAATACTTATCTGGTGAGTTTATTATTTAATTCTTTATTATTCTAGTTAACATTCAAAGTAATAAATATAAACTGTAACCTCTCTAGAACAGAAAAAAGTTTCATATTTACAGATTATCACATATTTTCCTATTAAAACAACAGTTTGTGTGTGTGTGTGTGTGTATTTTTACAACCACAAAATCTTTTTTTCACATAGGTGTAATGTGTTTATGGAGGAATCACAGCAGTGACAGAATCCTCTTGGACCAGAGCAGCTTTAGCAGGATCCTCTGGGAGCAGGGAGGTTTAGAGAGGAGCTCTTGAACACCAGCTCTGGCTGAGGCTACGACCCCAAACACTGGGACTGACTTGACTGGAACTTCTTTGCTGTTCTGTCCCATCATGAGAGGAACCTTTGTCGTGGACAGGACGGGCTTGACAGAGAGCTGTGGGACGCTCTGGGTGACTCCATTATTAAAAATATGATTGGATGGTTCAGTACTTAACTACAACTAAACTATATACAACTCACATCCCTAGGCGAGTAGTTCCTCAAGACGCTAAAACTACTGCCTCAAGCCAAGACGCCAGACGCAACCGAGGCCTGCCAGCCACACAAGACTGACCCTCTTCACCACGACCTACAGGACCTGAAACACAATTAGAAATTATACAAATTACACAAACATTCTTCATAACAGGTATAAAAATACATCTTGTCATTTGTGTAGTGTATATTGACTGCATCGCAGCTGGTATTCTGATCAAATCAAATCAACAAAAAGACAAAAAAACAAACAAATAATTTTAACTTGTCTTAGACTTACCTTGAACCAATCATGGGAGAGCATCCAGATGAACTCTAGAACTGCTCCGGGTCGCTGTTCAAGCAAACGCAAATAAAGCGGCAGCATTCTGTGCATACCATTGAAGGTGATGTAGGGCGAGCTTTTCAGGAGGTCCCCAACACCGAAATCGATCAGTTTGACCTGCACGGTCTCTGTGTTGAACAGGAGATTGGACATTCGATGGAAGACCTCCGGGAACAGCAAACGACAGCAGCGTCAATCGCCTGCCGCATGAAATGACACACCAGCGCCTCACTGAAGAGCTCACCGTGATGTCCATGCAGGGTGAGGGCTGCTCTGAGACCAGGATGTACTGGTCGGGATGCTCCTGCAGTCCAGCAGCTCTATGATGCGGTGACAGTGGGGGCCTTGATTGGCCATGACTGTCAAAGCCACCTCGAGAGGAACTGGCCTGGGATGGTCAGACTAGAAGAAAGATTGCATTTATGATGGTCAGATGGAAGTAGTTTCTCAAATAAGGATTTAGCTCAGTCTGTTTGTCTATTGAAATATCTGTACTCTGTGTTTTACATAAATCTAAGATATTATAAATTGCAAACAGGAAATGAGAGGAGATGACAGAGAGAGCACAGTCTACTTACAAGGCTGAGGTACGGCTAGTTTTCTGTCTTCGCTGTGAATTTCACAGCCATCTGAAGGCTGTCCTCACAGCAGGTTCCTTCAAAGACAGAGCCTCCTTCCCCCAACTTCTCGCCAATGGCATACGTCCAGCAAATGATGTCTATTGCAAGATAAATTGCAGTTATTTGATTTAAGTTCACACTGCAGGACTAAATGTACTTTAAAAAAAACAGTTGCATTATTAAAACTTACAGCTGCATTATCAAAAGTCTAAACTTTCCTTTATAGATACACCTAAAATAATGAATTATAAGAAGAGCCTGTGCGTAGTATTTTGGGTTATGACAGTAAACTCACCCTCGCTCCTCGTGATCTCGTCACAGTCCAGATGTCTCAGATGTGAAGGACTCTCATCTGCTGACGGACTGACTGGACCTGATCTCGAGGCTGGACGTCCTGCATTTGCTGCTCCTCGGCAGTGAGGGGTCTTCAGGAGCACTGGAAGGAGACCCCTGATGATCATGTCCTTTACAGTACAGAAGACGTCCTGTAGAGAAGTCTGATCTAAAGACAGCAATATCAACCAAAAGCTTGTTTTAATCAACTATTATCAATCAAATATTAAAAAAAAAAAAATTCATTAAGGGAAAGTTCTTGTTACTTGAAATCTTGAAATATTTATGTACTACGTTAAAACAATTATCACATGTAGTGAAAAACTTATCTGCATTTATATGGTGTGTTGGTGGTGTGTGTAAATGATTAAGAGACCTTTTGAAGTTCAGAGCTCATTATTTACCATCAGTACAGCTCCTGGATGGAGACGCATCAGTGTCCTGCTCCTCCTCACTCTGCTCCAGCTGCTCACCCTGAGCTTTGGTGGATTTGTGGGGAGAGAAACAACAGAATAAAGAGGCAAAACCTGCTCTTTTTCTGCCTCTTCTTCTTGGTCTTGTCTCCTCTCTCCTCCTCACAGATATCCACAGGCGTCTCGTCAGGAGCTTTTCCATGTGGTCGTGGGTGTCAACTGTAAACTCACGGTAAACACTGTTGATAACACACTCCTTACTCGCCACAAAGTGAGCAGGTGAGTATCGTGCTTTATACAGTCGCGTGGCACGTTCTGAATTCCTCCATGATGTTATAAGAGCTCAAACAGAGAGACTTTGTGTTAAAATGTTATTATTCGGAATTGCAGCAGAGGATCATTTGTAAGTTCATTTTTTAAAATGTAAACGCATAAAACTTACATTAGGCTATAACAAAAAATCATGAAACAATAGAGCAGGAGATCCTCACAGACATTAAAATTAATTAAGGATGTGTGTGTAAATCTTATTCTGTCAAAACATAGGACGTGTATTGAAAATAAATGTATTTTACAGCACCTTTTCCTCATGTCTTTTTACCGGTATTCTTACTCTTGCTGTTTCAAAATGTCTAATATTATTGCATACTATTATTTTTATTGTGATACACTAAGACTGTAGACACTCAACAGAACACGTGCGATCTTGACTTTAAAAATTCATTAGCTGGTTTTTGCATGAATCACTGAGAGATTTGGAGTCAGAAAAGCTCTAGCTTCATCTGTTTGCAGTTGTGACTTGGATTGATTATTATTCTAATCAGACAGTTGTATGTTTTTAATTCATGTATATAGAATGCTATTCTTTGGCTTAGTGTAATGTTCTCAAAAGTAAGCCTATACGTATTTATGTAGGCTATTATTACAGGTGGCATGATGAATAGCCTACAATTGTAACCTCTGAGCACTTGACACATATAGGCTATACTTAAGAGTTAGTAGAAAGATCATAAAATACATAATTTCACCTGTTCTTGCATTTATTTCTCATTCAATGATCAGTCAAATAAGTGCTCATTAGATTCTGGATATTATAAAACAAGTCTTTGTGTATATATTTTGTACCAGTAAGCCACTCCTTCTTCCTTAAACAAATCTGTCTCTACTTGCTTAGTCCCACTGTGTTTCCTACATTCACCTTATCTGCACTTTTCTCCACTCTGTCCGATCTCTCTTCTCAGGTCTGTGTGACCAGTCACTGTCTGTACACAATTATGGCTTCATTTTAGCTATACCAAAACAGGAATATGATAAGAAAGGTTTGCTAATGCTTATTAATGTTTAGCACACTAAACATTTCACTATTACAGGATAGCATGTGTAAAGGTGCGAATGAGGCTGGGAAAATACACATCCAGCACCCGTACGATCAGCACTGGAGCTCCTCAGGGCTACGTTCTCTCCCCACTGCTCTTCTCCCTCTACACCAACGACTGCACATCTAAACACCCCTCTGTCAAGCTCCTGAAGTTTTCAGATGACACCACACTGTTCGGCCTCGTCCAGGACGGTGTCGAGTCTGCTTACAGACAGGAGGTTAAGGAGCTAGCTCTCTGGTGCAGTCTTAACAACCTGGAGCTCAACACGCTCAAAACTGTGGAGATGATCGTGGACTTCAGGAGAACCCCCCCTGCACTCCCCCCACTCACCATCATGAACAGCACTGTGACTGCAGTGGAGTCATTCAGATTCCTGGGAACCACCATCTCTCAGAACTGAGGAAGTTCAACCTGCCACAGGAGCTGTTGAAACAGTTCTACTCCTCCATCATTGAATCCATCCTCTGCACTTCAATAACTGTCTGGTTTAGCTCAGCTACCAAATCTGACCTCAGAAAACTACGGATCATTGGTCAACCCTCCCCACTCTCCAAGAACTGTACTTATCCAGAGTGAGCAAAAGGGCTGGTAAAATCACTCTGGACCCCTCACATCCAGCACACTCCCTCTTTGAACTGTTACCGTCTGGTCGACGCTACAGAGCTCTGAGCACCAGAACGACCAGACACAGGAACAGTTTCTTCCCTCAGGCAATCCATCTCATGAACACTTGAACTCTTAACAATAAACATGAAACACACAACACTATCATACGTTTTTTATTTTATTTTACACACATACTTATTACATTTCAAATATGCACCTAACATACCTATACATACTGAATTGTCTATTTTGTATTTTGTGTTTGTGCTATTTTTCATATTGTCCATTTTGTATATTTGTACATTATTATTTTTATTTTTTTATTATCTGTTTGTCATGTTGCTGTCATTCTGTCGCACTGTGGAGCTTCTGTCACTAAAACAAAATCCTCATATGTGCAAACATGGCAATAAAGCTCATTCTGATTCTGATTCTCAAAATGAGAATATAAATCAGAAAAAAAAAATTATAATAATTTGCCACCTTACTAAAAAGCGGAAACAACATAAGTGTAAATAACTTTTGTGAATTAAATACAATGTTTTTTTTTTTAATTGATAAAATTTACTCAACCTCAGGTCATTCAAGATGTAGATGAGTTTGTTTCTTACAAACACAGTTTTTTTTGTTTGTTTGTTTCACAGGATGTTAATTGATGGACTGGAGTCCAGTGGATTATTGTGATGTTTTTATCAGCTGTTTGGACTCTCATTCTGACGGCACCCATTCACTGCAGAGGATCCACTGGTGAGCAAGTGATGGCATGCAAATCTTTTCTGAACTATTCCTTTACTAATCCCAGTAATGTCTAAGCATTATTGTATATTCAAATGGTTAAAAATGCCACAACATTACTGTATTTTCACATATGTAAATGAACATGAACTAATAATCTGCTAAAATGTTTGTATTTTTATTGTCTCTGCACATGTTGGGTTTTACATAGGCTACACTACCAGTCAAAAGTTTTTAAACAGTTTTTAATGTTTTTTTTTTTTTTTAAAGTTTCATCTGCTCACCAAGCCTGCATTTATTTGATCCAAATTACAGCAAAAAACAGTACAATTTTGAAATATTTTTACCATTTTCTATTTGAATATATTTTAAAATGTAATTTATGATTTCAAAGCTGAATTTTTTTAGCATCATTACTCTAGTCTCTTAAGAAATCATTCTAATATTCTGATTTGCTGCTCAAAAAACATTTATTATTATGTTGCGTAAACAGCTGAGTAGATGTTTTTCAGGTATCCTTGATGAATAGAAAGTTCAGAAGAACATCTGTCATATCTGAAGTAGAAATCTTTTGTAACGTTATAAATGTCTTCATCACTTTTGATCAATTTAAAGCATCCTTGCAAAAAAAACAAAAAAACATTAAAAATCTTACGGTTCAAAAACTTTTGACTGGTGGTGTAGAATACTGGATGGTTTAATGTTATCTTTTGCTCATACAATCACATGCATTAAATACTACATAATAACCAATACAATCCTAAAGAAACAGAAATGAATGAAAAATTTATTTAAAAAACATGAAGAAAGAGGAAGGAAATCTGGCATGTGTGTCCGAGGCTGGATCAAATAAACAAGGCTCCATTTTATTATTTTTCTTGATTTCATTTTTTTTTTTTTGTACTTCACATTTTATGTACAAGTCACAAAGCTGTGCACGTAAATACAAAAATACATAAAACATACAAGAGTGAGATAAATAAATACAAAAGACACCTTCCACTCCATTCATGATAACTGTGATACTAACTTTAAAGGCTATAACGTAACGTAGCAAAGTTACTTAGTAAAGAGCAGTTATAAATAAAAACACAGCTTTGATGGTGGCTCATTTTCAAATTTTTTTGTATGCAAAACTCGTTAGGATTTTTTTTTTCCTCAGTTTGAAGCATTCTGAACTCTGACATGTTACATAGTCTGTTTGAAAAAATGTAAATGTGTTTTGTTGCAAACCAAGTTATAATACAAATGCAATGTATTACCCATAAACCCCAGTCTAATGTGCATCGTTTCCTTTATGATGTCAGAAAAACATGAATGACGGATGGGCGGATTAAGCAAAATTAGGCTGTATATGTTTCCTATTACTGCTCACATGTTTTGTTTATGTGTATGTAAATATAGGGAAGAATTATGGAAGTCCATATGCCAGTGGGGCCTTTCACTGAACAATCTGGGGCATTTCACTCCATGCTTTGGCTTTCTTCTTAGCGAGAGCCAGCCAGGGAGGCTCATCTTGGGCCAATGGTGCAGTGGACGGGTTAGTGCTTCGCTTGCTTTCCTTCTCTACCATGGATGTGTTGGACAGTTCAAGGGAGCAGAACACTGTTCATTCAAAACAATGGATAACAGCTTACATATTTATCTTCATTCAAAATGTAGACTTCTGTATCATATCAGATGTAATACATTTGTGCAATTAACATAGGGTCACACATACACTGTCGGCCAAAATTTTGGCATAATTAATTATTTTATTTTTTTATGTTTTTGAAAGAAGAGCAATAATAACTGCTAATAATTGAGCAGCAAATCAGCATATTAGAATGATTTTATATGGCAAGAACGCATTAAACTGATCAAAAGTGTTACAAAAATATTACTGAGCATCAAATCAGTATATTTAAATGATTTCTGAAGGATCATGTGACACTGAAGACTGGAGGAATGATGCTAAAAATTCAGCTTTTGATCACATGAATAAATTCTATTTTAAAATATATTCAAACAGAAAACAGTTCTTTAAAATGTAATAATATTTCACAAGAGTACCATTTTTATTGTATTTTTGATCAAACAAATGCAGCCTTGCTGAGCATAAGAAACGTCTTAAAAAAATAAAATAGGGAAAAGTACTGTATGAGTAGTATTTCTACTGATTTACATTGGAAATTTAAACAGTTACAATATATATCCACTAGAGGGCAGACATTTATTGATACATTTCCTTTTCAATCGGAGTTTAAAACATAACCTCATGATATTAAGAGATTAAAACCATATTTGTGACTTTGCAGGTCATTGCACTTTTTAGACCAAACAGAACAAAGATAAATCCATAAAAGCTATGACAGCGAATGATACTAATGGAAAGATCATTACCTTGTAAAGGTGAACATTGCTGTGCCTGTTGCTCTTTGGCGATTGGATTTGATAAACTGGCCGGTGAATCCTGTCTTTTGACGTCTCCCTGAGAACAAGAGGACATATTTTAAAAATGAGAGATTAACACTAAATATCATTAAGGATTCATGCATTTGTAGAATTGGCTAAAACTAATTACCACAAAAAATGAGTCCGTATCCTAGCTGAAATAAAACCTCACTTGCTTTAGTGTTCGATTCATTTCACTTCATTAAATCTTTCCAGAACACTGCATTTTCCCAAGCTGCAACATGCAGAGATGACTAAATAGGATATATGCGTGAATATGATTGTCCTGTTGCTTCATGATGCTAAGACACACAAACACCTTCTTGAGAACCGGGCAAGATTTTACATGACATATTTGTGCATTATACGAGGCAACAGCACAAACCTGCGAGGGAAGTTTCTCTGGAGAGTTTTCTGGCGAGTTCTCGATGAAGTTCTTCTGTTTCTGTCTGGCCATAGAGATCCAGCTTGGAGACTCGGAGCTACCAACAGATATTCTTCCCACTGTATCTGAAAAAGGACATACAATATGCATCATATTATTTTTATGATACTTTTTTTGCTTACATAACACAGGAGAGAAAATATTACGCTAAACAATAACAAAAATAACACCACTTTTTAGGATCCAATTAAAACCTGCTCAATGAAATAAAGCCCTGCCCTGTAATATTTACAGTAATATAAACATTCTGCTTCGCTCTGAAATGTCATGTTATTTAAGTTAAGTTAAATGCATTGAAAATACAATTTTAAGTTGTCTTAATAAAATAAAATTGTGAGTTTTTAAATTTATGCCTACAAATAAATACCAAAAGAACACAAAGAAAAACATTTCCTGAACTGAATGCACTATAAAGCAGTTTTATAGAGGTTGCAACTGTCCTATTTTACATGGCAAAATATATAATTATTCAATAACAATTACTAATTCAATTTAATAATAATTTTAAACAATTAAAAATGAGTATTTTGTCCAGTTTCACAATAAAAATATTTGATCATCCCTTCAAAATAAATTAACTTCAAAAGCAATATATATATATATATATATATATATATATATATATATTATTTTTTTTAAATGTTACATTATTTTAATGATAGTTTAAATGGAATTTGCAATAAAATAATTGAATTTATAATACAAGTATAGTATAGTAAAAAGTAACAAGACTTTTAAATGACTAAGTTTAATTTAGTAATGAAAACTATTTATAAGGAAAAGTATTTTATTTATCTTGTTTTGATGATTGTAAAAGTTTTTTTTTTTTTTCCATGTATACACACTCAGCTGTTGAAGAATGGAGGTACCTGGGATTTTCTTGACGGACATCACCGTGTCAGCTAGCAGATCAGGGTTCTTTGGCAAGATGGGCTTCCTGCCGCTCTGTTCGTGGTCCGGGGTCTCCTGCGCCCCTGGAGACTCTGTTTGAGTGGGGGTCCAAGGTGAATCTCCATCTAAACCATAGCGGTGCAGGACTGGAGTCTTTCTCAAGCGCACTCCAAACGGGTTCTCTGGGGTCATCTCTTCTTGAAGCTGGGGCATCTCCTCACGCACAAGAAGTGTTGGGGAACTCTGAGCTCGGGCTGGTTTGGGATGTTCTTCTTGTACGGGAGTAATGAGTTCAGTTATTTGGGGAGATTCATTAGAAGCATTAGTTTCTGGTAGCACCAGTGAGATGGTCTGGGTCTGCTCTTGGGCGCTTCCAGAAGCCAATGACCTTTGCCATGCAGGGGCGATGGTGAACCGAGGTCGAACCTCAACCATTCTCGATGGTTCTTTTGTAGATGACTCAAGAATTTGCAGCTCAGAAACACCCTCGAGTTTTTCTGAAGACACTTCCTGAGGCTCACCAGGCGCATCTAGCTTGTTGGGCTCAGGTTCCTCTTCCTGCTCTACAGGAGACATCGATGCACTGGAGAACTGAGTATGGAGAACTGGACTCTCCATCACAGGAGATATAGTAGACAGAAGTGTCTCTGCTGAGGCTTCAGGCTCATCAGTGGTTCCTGCTGAGCTCCAGACATCATCTCTGACTGTCGGATCAGATTCAGGAACGTTCTCAACATTGACTGCAGATGATTCTCTTTCATCAGCTGAAGTCTCATCTTTCTCAGGTTCTAGAGGACCTGTCTGATCTCCAAGCTCTTGATGTTCAACATCATTTGTACAGTTCTTCTGTATTTCAGGTTCTACTACCGTCAATTCATCATCTTCATCTCCACCGTCTTTGGTTTCTCTCTCCAATTCAGCTTCATCCTCAACAACATCTTCATCGACTTCATCTTCATCTCGTTCTTTCACATTTTCTGCAAAAGCTTTTGGAGATTCTAGTAACACTTTGCTCTCCTTGGCACTCTCAGCCTTGTCTGCTTGTGTCTCAACATCATCTTCAGGCACTTGGTGACTTATATCCACAGACTCTTCTTCAGCAGACTCTGGCACCTCCAGCAGCTCCTCCTCCTCTGTGGTCTCCTCTGAATCCGCAGATGATTCAGAAAGCGAATCAGGCAGAGGAGCCTGTTCCTTTGTGCTCACCATAGGCTCTGAGGGATTGAGAAGATCCATGTTGTCTTCCTCAAGCTGAGCAACTGTGCTCTCAATATTTATGTCTTGCACCTACAAAAAGGAGCCGCAAATAGTTGACATGATGCCATTTCTAATGTATCAAAAATTCATAAAAAATTCAATTCATACATCAATGACTTATACATACAATTTCTGAATTAATATTCATATTTTTGGGGGCATGAAGTAATATTACAAATATTACATTCTTAAGTAGTTTGGCATAATCTCTTATTAAGAACATTACATAAGAATATTAGAATATTATATACACAGTATATAATACTAAATAGTTAATAATATAAAATCAAAATCTATAATATGAATAAATAATTTATGATAAATTGAAAAAACTATTTGACCATTTGAAACCATTTTAAATATATTTTTAATCATTTGATAATAATGATTAAGATATGTACATGTATTTAAGGGATGTATTTAACAATCAAGATTACACCACATGATTAATTTACAGTCATTATATTTAATCATCTGATGAAAATCATATAATTCTTTTCCCCCCAAAACTAACATGAATGCAAACAGTACATTTCAAGAAACTTTTTTAATTAGTCTCAAACACCTTATTTAACCATTACGCCAACTACTTTGCAGATGGAATATCTCATTGTTTCGGTCTTCTTGAAAAAGTCACTGAATGTGCTGTACCTCACTCTGAAGAAGCATGTTCTCATGCTCCAGTGCTAGTCCTGACGCAAGAGGGCTCTTCAGGGAGCTCAACACTTCCTCCAGCAATGACCCCTGCTCCTCAGGAACGACCTCGCATCCTGTGTCCAACAGGAAGTCATCGGCCTGCAGCTCAAGTGTTACTGGAGTATCCCAAGAGGATTCTGGGACCTCAGACTTGAGCACGTGATCCTCGCCAGGAACATGTTCCTCTCCTTCAGAGACGTCTCCAGCTGAGATGGAGGATGTTGGAGAAGTTTTCTGACACTGGCCGGAGTCGCTCACTTCCTCTTCCTCCTGTTCGGAAGCAAATGACTCACGGTCTGAATAATTTACCTGTTCTCCGGCCAAATCTAGACCAAATTGAACATAAGAAAAACAGTTTTTGAATTAGTAACAATAATTATTGAATTACTATATAATTATAGTTTGCAGTCAGTAACATTTTTGAAATAATGTAATGAATGAACTGTTTTCTATGTATATATTAATATATTTTAAAATGTAATTTATTCCTGTGATCAAAGCTGAATTTTCAGCATCATTACTCCAGTCTTCAGTGTCACATGATCCTTCAGAAATCATTATAATATGCTGATTTGCTGCTCAAGAAACATTTATTAATACTATCAATGTTGAAAACAGTTGTGCTGCTCAATATTTCGGTGGAAACCGTGAAACATTTTTTCAGGAGTCTTTGATGAATAGAAAATTCAAAAGCATAGCATTTATTTAAAGTTGCTTTTGATCCTTTTAATGCATCTTTACAGAATAAAAGTATTACTGACATTACTGATCACAAAATGATGAAAATTGTAGTTATTAACAATATATTGGATTACACACGTGAAATGATGTATTCTGACTTTTTGATGACTTTTTTTTACCTAACTCATAATCTAAAATATTTCATGCTTTATCAAATTATGAATAATTTACTTTACTGCCATTGTGAAAAATGTAAACATGTAATCTATAAAAATTTAACTGTAATCTGATTATATTTTAAAATGTATTAGAATCTAACTGTAAGTACTTAATTGTTTAATCTAAATGACATGTAATCAGTTACTACCCAGGATTTCATATATACAAGTCAATTATTATTAATAAATAAATAAATAAATAAATAAATATGACTTAATACCACTGGATGCTGGATCAGCCAAAATATATTAATTTATACTAGTGCTGTCAAACGATTAATCGTGATTAATCGCATCCAAAATACAAGTTTTTGTTTACATAATACTGTACTGTTTATTATGTGTATACACACACACACACACACACACACACACACACACACACACAGTATATATTTAGAAAATATTTACATCTATATACATACATATATATATATATATATTTAATATATACACTGTAAAAAAGAAAAAGTTAGTTCAACTCAAATTTTCAAGGCAACCGACTGCACAGAATTTTTGAGTTGAAGATATCAACTTAATTGTTTAAGTTTTGAAGAACTACAATTATTAAGTTGCGTCAGCTAAGTTTTTCAAGTTCTAACAACTAAGTTTTTTTAATTCAAGTTACTGGAACTTTCAAGTCTGTAATAACTTACTATTTTGAGTTTAAATTACCCCCCCCCCCCCACTTTAAATCATCCACTGACAGTAAACCAGTTAATTTATGCATGTTTATTTAAACAACTTTGGCACAAACAGCTTTACAATTCCACAATGTAAACAAGTAATCAGGCTATAACAGTAATGGTGAAACACAGCTTGCTTCTACTGAACTATCAATACAGTAGTCTCTTGACAGTAATATGACAGCTACACATAAAAGATTTGTTTTTAGTTCAAATAAAGCACTTGTGTCCAGAGAAAATAAGGCACATGTCAATAAGTTGGGGAAATCAAAAGGAACAACATAGGGATGGGCGATATATCGCATGACATTGTTAGGCGCATCTCGTCAGTAAAGCCGGTTCCTTGATTAGTAGTAAATCGCCATCACCTGCTTTCAGATGGAGCGGCATTTACTACAGAGAGCCGTAGTTAACTGACAAGCTGAGCCATATCGCATTAATTATCACAGACTGCGATAATTAATGCGATATGACTCAGCTTGTCAGTTAACTACGGCTCTGTGTAGTAAATGCCGCTCCATCTGAAAGTTATGAAACTAACAGGTGATGGCGTTATGAAACTGCCATGAGGTGATGGCGATTTACAAGGAACCGGCTTTATTGACGAGATGCACCTAACAATGTCATGCGATATATCGCCCAGCCCTAGAACAACATAAAAAATATAAGGTGGACTATGTGAAGACTTACAAAATATCCAAACATAATAAATGAACAGACATGATAAAAGAAATCTTCCCCATGGACACTTGCCACACCAGCAAAGATGCAGACTATAACAGCAATGCTGAAACAAAGTTTGATGCTTCTGAGAAACAATCAATAGTCTCATGACAGTTGTATGACAGCTACAAATAACATTTGTTTTTAGTCAAAATAAAGGAACAACATAAAAACTATAAGGTGGTCTATGTGAAGACTTACAAAATATCCAAACATAAATGAACAGGCATGATAAAATAAATCTTCCCCATGGAAAATAAATCACTGGTTTAACAGCATGGTCTTGAAGCTCCGGACACGCTGTGAGCAATTGGTGGACATTTCCATGAAAATATGCTGGATAGCTTCAAAGGTATACCTGATGTCTTTTGGGAACTCCATGTTCAGGGCATACAGCAAGCCAAAAAGATACGCAAGCGCAGTTGGGGTGTCTGGGATGTCTTTCAGGACAATGGTTTCCTCCAACACAAGGGCAATATTAATGACGTCGTCATCATCATCAAGCACTTTGAGGACCCCCATCTTGATGCCTTTCATCTGTTTGTCATCTGCATCAGTTGCCTGACAAAACAAAAACACCACTGAAATAATGTCCTGTAGAAAACTAGTCAATAAACAGTGTTGTCTATTTGTGTATGGCCTCTTTGCTATACAACACTACTAAAAGCTGAAGGTCTTCCACAGCTGCACTCACCAGGCATCTAGAGAAAAGCTTCTCAGTATTCTCCCGCAGAAATATGGGAAGACCTTCCACAGCTGCCTGTCTGCGATGACTTGTGATGTCAGATGTCTGTTTTGGAAGAATATAAAGACAAACAAATACTTCTGTTTAGCTCTGTGAAATGTACTTGTGCATGTGCACTTGTTCCATTTGTATTCCCATCTCTACAATTATGCATGTAGGCAGATAAAATAATTGCAGACTCTGTTAGTTTGTTAGTGTTTCTTTTCGTCTTTTAAGGATAAGTTCACTATTTTGCACTTTGAGCCCCCTTTCTGGGTTATCTTGGATGAAATAGAGCGTTTGACGAACACTCGACGAACACCACTAACCAATCGGTGAGTTGCACATCTTTGCAACATTTAGGGTTGATTTAAAGACATGTTTGTGAATGCATGTAGCTAGCCATTCTGAAGCATGGCAGGGCTGATTCTAAATCAGCATTTGGCTGATTACATCAAAAGTGCAGAGTGCTAGCTTGGTAGTTCCTTCTTGATTAATGGTTTAAATATTCTGAAGAAAAGGCCTTGTAGTCAATATAACAACCTGTTTGTCAAGCATTTCCAAAAGGGTTTCCATCTCTCGACAAAAGGCGCCCTTCCTGGCACGATACAATTTCAGCAGACGAGGGGTGAATATCTCAAGGGCAGCTTTAAATGTTCCCATCAGGTCCTTGGTGGTCACACGAGTGAACTCTTGACAAATCTGAATGAAACAAATGCAATACAAATACAACAAGCTGATAGTGTGATTTCATTGTTATAATTAAGACTGCAAACTCAAAGCCATGATACAAATGAACCAACATACACTATTATGAAAAGAAAAAAAACACAAATGTAAACAAATGCACCAAGTTCAAGAAAAAAAAGATGCCTTACCTGTTCTTCAAGAAATAGACCAGGCCACCTCTCCAGAACCTCTGAGACCATGGGCTCCATCTCTACAATCTCCATTCTCCTAAGGGAGAATGTGATGTCCATCTTCTGTTTGATAAACTCAATGTCCTTGTTTTTCTTCTTCATGGCTTCAACCAGGGAAGACCTCAGGTCTTCCAAGTCATCCTCAGTGTAGCTTTCAGGATTATCTGGTACATGGTTGACCTCACCTCGTTTTGGTTTTTTCAAGGAAAACCTTCCTTCCGGACCACCATCCCCATCATCATCATCTCTTGTTCCCCTGTTGACACCATGATCATCCGCCTCCTCCCTTCTTGATCTCCTGTTGACACCAACCTCATTACATCCTGACGTAGAAAATAGAATTCTGACTAACCAACACATTTTTTGAACGGCTGTGTACACTCAGTAGGTTATTATTTATTGCAATATAAACACTGTCAGAGTGATCAACAAGGTAAGTTATCACTTCATTTACCAGTCGAAGACGGAGCAACTTTCTGCTCTTATGTTTACTCCGCGCACTGTCAAGGGCTTCATCATATCTGTCGTGGTGCCGGTCTTTGCAACAATTATTTTACCGCAAATACTGCATCGAGCCTGGAGAAATGTAGCCACACTTTTGATCGACTTTTCCACATCTTTAGGGTATTCTGTGTGTGCTCGCGTCTCATATGAATATGTGCGCAGAGAGTTTGTGTGTGTGTGCTCGCGTCTCATATAAGTATGCGCGTAGACAGTTTTTGAGTGCGCGCGCGCGTCTCGCATGAGTATATGTGCGCGGACAGTTCCGCGCGTCTCGTGTGTGTTGAGTTTGCGTGTATGTGCGTGAGCGACTTTATGTGTGTCGTTGTGCATTCCATATGTAACGTTATTTGTTTGAGCACTGACGTTGACGAGTTAACTCCTTATCGAAAACTGGAACCGAACAACATTCCATTTTTCGATACTAGATAGTATCGAGGTAATTCGGTCGGTACCTAAAACGTATCTAACTCTGTACCCAGCCCTACATAAAGGTCGCATGCTAGAAGCTATATCTATCTAGTTAACTGTATCAAACCGAAGCTTTGCATCACAGTTTTAGCCAGTGCTCGAATTGAATCAAGTCTTATGGGGGGTCCCCACCATCAGACTTTTTTTTTTTTTTTGGTGGGGGTGGGGGTTAGTCTCGCAATATACAATTTATACAAAATAAACAATATATTTGATCATAATATGCATAACTATATACTATTTAATGTTGCATAACAAAGAGAGATAAGCTACTATTCTTCTTTTAAATGGCTTACTCCAAGTAAAAATGTCTGAGGGACCCCCCTAAGTCTATTTTTTACTTCTTATGGGGGGTCCCTAATGCCTTATGGGGGGTCCCGGATCCCCCCAGCCCCCCTTCAATTCGAGCAGTGGTTTTAGCACGTTAGTTCTACTTTGGTTGCAGCGCATGGTCACGATCAGCAAAGTGAACTACCACGGTGCTTCGGTTTCATGTCAGTGAGCAAAGCAGACGTGCATGAAACAATCATTCATCGAGAATAACAAACATAACGGCAACACAAATCTTACAATTAATATGTGGACAATATTTATAGCTGTTCAAATTAAGCTAAGTTAGCTTCTAACTGATTAGCTGGTGGGGGATTTTGTATTGCCATAAACGCCTCGCCTGGTTATGATTTATCGATTTTGTTTCCCGCAATGAAATGTAATACAAATACCAAATGCATACATATTCATATGATTAGCTTACCTGTTAGAAAGGAATGTTTCTCTTCGTCAAAGACAGGGAAAGTTACCGCTGACATCGTGACAAGATGGCTGATGCAAACTTTCGAAGGCAGCTCCTGGGAAAATCCTTGGAAACCCCGTTGCAGCTGGTTGCCATGACAAATTTCAATTGAGCATGCGCAGATAAGTTGACCTCACTCTAACTGAGTGTCAACTACAACTTCAAAATAAAATCAACTCAATTTATTAAATAAGATGAACTTTTCTTCAGAAACGTCTGAAAGTGAGTTCAAGTGGCTTACAACAGATAGTTCAAGTTCCAACTAGCAATTTTATTGTCAGTGAATGCAAAAATCTTAGTAAGGTGAACACTTTTGAGTTGTCGTTTTTACAGTGTAAACAACATTTTTCTTAAATATATACATGCATGTGCTTGTATTTATATACACACACACACACACACTCATATTATGTAAACAACAACGTTTATTTTGGATGTGATTAATCACGATTAATTATTTTACAGCACTAATTTATACCAACAAAAACTAATTTTATGGAAACAGAAACAGCTTTAAGGTAACAATTGCTGGTTACAACTTTTTATAGCGTATATCTAGACAAACCTTTATGTTCATCTCCAATACTTGTGACCATCATCCGTAGTTTGTCTTCTGTGTCTCTGAGCAGCACTCTTTCCCTCAAGTCTCTTCTCTTGTCCAACGTTTGCCTCTAAACACGAATAAGCACACAACTCAGTTCAACCGCTAACACAAAAAGATGAATGTTTTTCCATTTTGGATTCCTGTAATGCTCAAAAAGACGACTTAAACAAGAATAAAACATCACTAACAGCTTGTTGGGCTGATAGATAATTAAAGAGAATGGATCATGTAAAGAATCTTACACTGGCAGGCTTTCTCTTGGCACAAGCGTTGGCTTTGACAGCGATGCGGTGACGGGCAGCTGAGCTGTCTAAGCAGGAGACAGAGCTGGCAGGCAAATTGAAGTCTGCGGGGACGGACCCCTGGGGGGTGCCGGGTCTCGAAGAAGCTTCACAAGACATCTTCATATGATGGAGGGGAACAAGACAGACAGATGTTAGTAAGTATAAATAAATTCAATAAGAAGTGTAATTTGTTTACAACTTTAATTCAAAATAATAGTACTCTTAAAATTCTTTCAAACCACTTCCTGACCGAAACCTCCATATTTGGATTACGGTTTCAAATAGACGGTCGTATTCAAAGCATTTCCTTCCATGCCTTAACCACCAGAAAACCAGAGTGGCATCACGATAGCAGAATAAATTCTTATTCGAGGTCACTCGCGCATACAGCATGAACCATAATAAAAAATACCACCACTGACTCATCATGACCAATTATGATGATTGTCCTCAGCTATTTCTTTTCAGAATGAAATGCAAACAAAAGCCTCTCCAGCAGAAACAACTGTAGGTTATGTTGGCAATGTTGCGACTGCTGATCCTTACCTTACTGTTTTTTTTCTCAGATCTGCATCTCTAATACAAAGTCTTTATTTTTAAAGGCTGCTTGCTTCTAAAACTTTTATTATTTAAATAATTCTCCAACGGAAGGAACAATTTTGTGGCAACATAAAAAAAGCAGCCGTGTGTTTGGTACTATTGGCCTCTACTATAACTTAAATATTATTCATGAAGCTTAAAAAGTACGGAAGCTGGTTTCCACCATGTTCCGCTCGTTATACAATTAATAAGGTAGCTGCGATTTTTTTGATCACACAATATGGACATTTCTGAGTTTGCATCTCACAATTCTGAGAGATTTTCCTGGAATTCTGAAAAAACAAAAAAAAACCTATAGATATAAACAATGTAAGATATAAACGCATTTGTATTAATTCACACAAGAAAAAAGTGAGAATTACCTTTTTTTACTCCATAGCAAAAAAAAAAAACTAAATTACAAGATGTAAACTCAGAATTCTGAGAAAAAATTCCACATTTTGAGTTTGTATCTTGCAATTCTGACTTTTTCTTGCAGTTCTGTTAATGTCTCACAATTCAGATTTTTTTTTCACGCAATTCTGAGTATTGCAAGATATAAAAAATCAGAACTGTGATATACAAGAAAAGCCGCAGAAACAGGCTTCGATCAATAGGAAAGCATTAACTTCAGCTTAACACTTTTGAAAGTGAAAAAACAAGCTTTAAAATGCTTTTAATGGTGCAGTATGGCAGGAACTCGTGTGAATGAGTTAAGTGAGACAGCTGTGTGTTTGTTCTGTGTTCAGGTCCAGCTTGGCAGCCGTTTTGACTGAGATTGCTGGAATATCCCATTTCCAGCAGACAGCCAGGCTGCGAGGGTGAACCGCTGGAATGCTTTTCAGACCACACGCCTACTTCACTCATAACCCCTGCAGTCAAAGACAGCCAGCATTCAACAACACTGTCAAATTTCACTAGTCGGTAACTAATAGGGGTTTTAATGGCCGATGCTGATATGATATCTAGCCAACAGGGTGCCAATAAATACATCAACTGTAATACGGAAAATCAGAAATAATTATGCAATGTAAACACTTTTCACAATTGTATCAAATTCATCCTTTACTTGCTTCCTTGTTTTATCATCCCTAAGCTGTTCATTCAATAGTATTTGTGCACTTCACTCATTACACTACTGTTTAAAAGTTTGAGTTCAGCATCATTTTTTTTTAATTAATACATTAGAAAGTATGCATTCAATTAATCAAAAGTGAATAAAGACATTTATAAATGTTCATTTTAGCTTTATATTATTTTTTTCTACTTTTTGTCTTTGTATTACTTCACGGTTTTCACAAAAATATTAAGCAGCACAACTGTTTTCAATATTGATAATGTTTCTTGAGCAGCTAATCAGCATATTAGACTGATTTCTGAAGGATCATGTGACACTGAAGACTGGAGTAATGATGCTGAAAATCCAGCTTTGCATCACAGGAATAAATTACATTTTAAAATACAGTTATAAAAAAAAAAAAAAAAAAAAAAGGTTATTTTAAATTGCAATAATATTTCACAATATTACTCATTTTACTGTATTTTTGATCAAATAAATGCAGACATGAGCATAAGAGGCTGCTTAAAAATAAAAAAAATAAAATCTGAACCCAAGCTTTTGAACATTAGTGTATAACAAAAATAAATCCCCATTTAAAATATCTAACAGTACTTTTCTCACCGAAAGCCAATTTCTCAAAACATCCTCTGGTCCAGCTCAAAGCATTGCATAACACAAACACATGATGGCTATTTTAAGCCCCGGCAACAACACAAATCCAAAAGTGCATGTTTTTCAGTGGTTTGAGATTGTTTTGGATAGGCAATGGTGTCGTGCGTGAGATGCATGTGCATCGAGTCGTAGAAATGCCCTTTCAATGAACACTAGTTTCACTTTTATTTGAAATTCAAATGTAACTTTCTACTGGATACAAGCAGTGTCCCGCTCTCTAATGTCTGCGTCTCCAACTACCTTTGACTGTCAAAGCACTTGTTCTGAACACGTCAGTATCTGTAAATACCGCTGATGACAGCACTTAACTGAACAAGTTCAACTTGATCCAAACTAGCCAAAACAACAGAAGATAAGCACACTCTTAATATGAATCTCTCAGCGCTGAACTTCATGGGAACATTCCAAACATGTTACTAAGCCACACCCAGAGGTGCTCAATTCAAATTACCTTGGTCCAAAACAGAGATGCAAGTCACATTTAAATGCATGAATATTAAGTGATACCCACAATAATTCTACAGCATTTCTCAGAAAATCCAGCTACAGGTTATTAAAAAATATTTAAACTACAGTCAAGCTACCGATGTTAAAATGAGTTAGCTACAAGACAAACTACAAACAAAAGTGTGTTTCTAATGCTGGAGGCCTCCCTTATTTGACGTGCCCGTTTGAGTCTCTACAAACCAGCTGATGAGTTGATTCAGGTGTGTTTGATTAGGAAAAGTCTGAAAATGTGTACCGTTGGTGTGCCTCAAGGAACAGGGCTGGGAAACACTGCATTTGTGTGTTTAGTTGGATAACGAATGCCTACAAACAATTTGCCTACATGTAGATGCAGCTGTAATTAATTTGCATTTAAATGCATGACATCACCATTCAAAGCATGCCATTGTGCTCACTCTTAAAGGGATAGTTCACCAAAAAATGAACATTCCGTCATCATTCACTCACCCTCGTATCATTCCAAACCAATAACTTCCGTTCATCTTTGAAACACAAATTAAGATTTTTAATGAAACCTGAGAGATTTCTGATGCTCCATTGAAAGTGCATTCGCCCAAAACTTTCTTCATTCAAAAAGATCATAAAGGCATTGTAAAAGTAATCCATATGAATCAAGCTATTAAATCCAAGTCTTCTGAAGTGAAAGATCACTTTTTATGATTTATATGGTTTACAGATTTAATTTAGGTTTTTATTCACATGTAAACACTGATCAACGCACATTCATAGAGCACATCAAATATGGTAAACGACAGCTCAAATGTGCTTGTTTGACATGCGAGAACCAGTGAGGTTTGTTCTTCCATGTAATGCAAGTACGGCTGAGCTTCTGTTTATTGTTTTACAACAGAAATCTCTCAAGTTTCATTAAAATATCTTCCTTTGTCTTTTGAAGATGAACAAAAGTCATACAAGTTTGGAAATACAAGAAGGTGAGTAAATGATGACAGAATTATCATTTTTGGTTGAACTGTCCCTTTAACACAAGCCTTCCACAGGCCATTCAGGCATTTCTGATACGTGGCGTGTGATTTATGTGTGCTTGTGTCACCTGATCATAGTCACTGTCTGAAGCCTCCATGCTCAAGGAACTCTGGGTCAAATCCACCGACTGCAACGATAAAGAGACATAATACAATCATTTCCTGAATGTTTGACATAAAACATGTTTTCCTTAATAAATGACTCCCAAATCAACAAAATAACTTTACCTTACCAATTACAAGAAAATATGATATTACTGTCATATTCTCCCCTGAAATACATTTTTACTTCACTTTCATAGTGTGGACTAGAATCTCAAAACTCACTCTCACTATATATGGGATTTTCTAAATTAAAGAGCAGCTTTGGTCTCGCTGTGCTCAAGTTCAGGGAAGGTGAGGACAGGGACTGTGTACTTCTCTGAGGAGATTTGAGGGGAGGCAGGTACAGCGAAGGGAACGGCATGGCGACTAATCCTGTTAGAGAACTCAGCAGGGAGCTTCCTGTCTTTTCAATCATGCTCTGTGATGTCTGAGTCTCTTACATGCTTTTCACAGAGCCAAAAATATCCAGGCATGCATAGCACGTTCATCACAGTGTGTCTGATTGACTTTGTATATGGTTCTATTTAGTGATGAAAGCACAACGTGGTTATGAGAAAACGGCTTCAAAATGTATGTGTAAAAAATTATATTTTAGTGTATATGGGCGTATATAACGTTTCTGTTCCCATTGTATGATCAAAAATATAATGGAAGTCAAGATATTTTTCGTCTTTTAATAAATATCGTCTTTTGTGTTTCACAGCGGATAGAAAGTCATTCAGGTTTGGAATAACACGAGGGTGAGTAAATGATGACAGAATTTTTTATTTTTGGGTGTCGTCACTTAAAGGGACGGTTCACCCAAACATAAAAATTCTGGGAGAAAGTAAAGGCCTTAAGACATAATCATCTTTTCATATAAAAAAAGCTCTACATACTATGAAAACATACTTTCAAAACTCTCAACTTCCTTCCCAGTGAAAAAACTTCCTTCTCACGGAATATTTATCGAAACCAGTCAGTCACAGTAAGCTAATAAGAAGCAAGTAGGATATATATTTTTATTTCAAAACACCCATTCAACTAATGATAAAAGTAAAACGTGTCAAAGGCTGTCAAACCTAGTGCTGTTTCTGTTTGTGTGTAGCACCTACAATCTGTTGTTTATTTTTTAAAAGGTTTCTGATCATTTCAGTCTGATTTTAAAATTTAGCGTGACACATTTCAGCGGTTTGTGAATTTTACAGATCAAAGCTATATCAGTGCCATAGAAATCCATGAGTCTAAACTGATGTGAATGATAAGTGAGGAGAGGCGTACCGTGTGAGGAGGTGTGGCCAGCACTGTGTGGAGGCTGGAGTATTCTGGGGGGCTGCAGGGAAGACCATCATCTTCAGAAAGAGCCCCTGCGTCCTCTCCTTTCCTCCCGCACAGGAGTGATGGTGGAGAGCCCAGACGAATCGCCTGCTTCAGCTGCAGCTACAGACAGGACAGAAACGTGAACTAATAACTGTTCAAACAGATTAATCTCACTCTACTACTACCTACCATACTGTACATTAATGTGTTAACATGAGACACTGCCGTTAACAAGTTTGAGCTCAGTATGATTTTTTTTTAAAAGAATATAATACTTTTATTTTGCAAGGATGCATTAAATTGTAAAAAAACACAGTAAAGTTAAAGTTACAAAAGATTTCTATTTCAAATAAACGTTCTTTTGAATTTTCAATTCATCAAAGAATCCTGTAAAAAAATGTTAATGCTTTCCATAAAACTATTCATATTTAGAAATCAAAAGAAAATGTATGACAATCAGAAATAATAAGAAATGGCTGTATTCAGTAGTAAATCTTGAGAATCAAATTAGCATCTTAGAAAGTTTTCTGAAGGATCATGTGACACTGAAGACTGGAGTAATGATGCAGAAAATTCAGCTTGATCATCACAGAAATAAAATAGCATTTTAAAATATATTACGATGCAAAACAGTTATTTTACATTGTAATAATATTGCACAGTATTGATATTTTTACTGTATTCTTGATCAAATAAATGCAGCATTGGTGAGCATAAGAGACTTTCCAAAAAAATATAAAAAAAATAATTTTATGGTAGTGTAAGATGACAGAATTGTAATTTTTGAGTTAAATATCCTTTAGAAAAAAAAAGGAAAATATCCAGTCCGTGCATTTTAGACACCTCTAAAAAAAATTAATTCTGCATGTGTCAGCTATATTTTTAGATGAACTGCTTCTTTCAAACACTGGCTGAAAGTGGCTGTTTCCTCACTTAATGGACTGGTAACTTTCATTGCTGAGCTTCTCTCATGTCTGGCTCAGTGAGAAAGTGCCTATGTCTATGGCTAATATGCTAACCGCATCAAGATAGCTACGCTAAGTAGCATTTAAGTGAAGTGACATACTGCCTGGCGACTTTAAATACTGATACTCACATAAATACATTTAAGGTTTATAAACTTACTGAACATCACATACACATTTGTTTAAGGTAATTGTTGAGTTCACCCTTGTTTTGTGTTTATTCTGTCTATCAGTGACATTGACAATGATCCCTGCTGTCTAGATTGTGCTGATGGCAAAATGTCAAGAGTGAAAATCTCAGGCTCTGTGTCTTGAGGCTTAGACCTGCTAATTTTATACCAAAGTCCAGTGCCTTCACTAATACTCATTAAAGAAAGAGGACAGGAAAGAAAACATATACACTCCATCTGAGCACACGGATGCCACTTTCCATAAAAATGGCACACAACTGAGCCAGAAAGACTTTTTTTTTTTTTACATAGCCAAGTTATCTTTGCTGCTAAATTGTTTACAGTTTATGTATGTATGTGTTTATTTATTTATTTATTTTTTTAACAGTGTGGGGTTTTGGAATTTGGTGCATTTAGAATAACTGAATAAAAAGTTTTTAAAAAGTTAGAACAGGACAATATAAAAATATATATACTTGATATATATGATATTAAGTAACACTAACTTGAACATGTCTGACAATTGAATGATGATAATAAAAAAAAAAAAACTTGGGCATAAAACACAATTATTATATGAAATAGTGCTGTTAAATTATTAAGTTTTTGTTTACATAGTATGTGTGTGTGTACTGTGTATTGTTTATTATGTATATATATATATATATATATATATATATATATATATATATATATAAATACACACATGCATGTATAGAAAAATATGTTACGTTTATATATTAAATATATTTATATATAATATAAATTATATGAATAGAAATATATACATGTAAATATTGTCAAAACATATGCTGTATGTGTGTGTCTTTATACTGTATATATAACCCGAATTCCGGAAATGTTGGGACGTTTTTAAAATTTAAATAAAATGAAAACTAAAAGACTTTCAAATCACATGAGCCAATATTTTATTCACAATAGAACATACAGAACATAAATGTGTAAACTGAGAAATTTGACAATTTTATGCACAAAATGAGCTCATTTCAAATTTGATGCCTGCTACAGGTCTCAAAATATTTGGGACGGGGGCATGTTTACCATGGTATAGCATCTCCTCTTCTTTTCAAAACAGTTTGAAGATGTCTGGGCATAAAGGTTATGAGTTTCTGGAGTTTTGGTGTTGGAATTTGGTCCCATTCTTGCCTGATATAGGTTTCCAGCTGCTGAAGAGTTTGTGGTCGTCTTTGATGTATTTTTCGTTTAATGATGCACCAAATGTTCTCTATAGGTGAAAGATCTCGACTGCAGGCAGGCCAATTCAGCACCCGGACTCTTCTACTACGAAGCCATGCTGTTGTAATAGCTGCAGTATGTGGTTTTGCATTGTCTTGCTGAAATACACGTCGTCTGGAGAGGAGCATATGTTGCTCACCTTTATATACCTTTCAGCATTCATAGTGCCTTCCAAAACATGCAAGCTGCCCATACCGTATCCACTTATGCACCCCCATACAATCAGATATGCTGGCTTTTGAACTGAATGCTGATAACACGCTGGAAGGTCTCCCTCCTCTTTAGCCCAGAGGACACGGCATCCGTGATTCACAACAAGAATGTCAAATTTGGACTCGTCTGACCATAGAACACTTTTCCAAATGGAAACAGTCCATTTTAAATGAGCCTTTTAAATGACGGCACTTCTGGTCCATGTTCACATTGGCTTTCTTTTTGCATGATAGAGCTTTAGTTGGCATCGGAAGATGGCACAGTGGATTGTGCTTACCGACAGTGATTTCTGGAAGTATTCCTGGGCCCATTTAGTAATGTCAATGACAGAATCATGCCGATGAGTGATGCAGTGTTGTCTGAGGGCCCGAAGACCACGGGCATCCAACAAAGGTCTTCGGCCTTGTCCCTTACGCACAGAGATTTCTCCAGCTTCTCTGAAACGTTTGATGATGTTATGCACTGTAGATGATGAGATTTGAAATGTCCTTGCAATTTGACATTGAGGAACGCTGTTTTTAAAGTATTCCACAATCTTTTTAAGCACTCTTTCACAGATGGGAGAGCCTCTGCCCATCTTTACTTCTGAGAGACTCTGCCTCTCTAAGAAATGCCTTTTATGTTACAGACCTGATGTCAATTAACTTAATTAGTTGCTAGATGTTCTCCCAGCTGAATCTTTTCAAAATTTCTTGCTTTTTCAGCCCTTTGTTGCCCCCGTGCCAATTTGTTTTTAGACCTGTAGCAGGCATCAAATTTGAAATGAGCTCATTTAGTGGATAAAAGTGTAAAATTTCTCTGTTTAAACATTTGTTATGTAATATATGTTCTATTGTGAATAAAATATTGGCTTATGTGAAAGTCTTTTACTTTTAATTTTATTCAAATTTAAAAAATGTCCCAAGATTTCAGGAATTTGGGTTGTACATGATAAATATACACAGTACACAAACATATATTATGCAAACAAAAACTTTTATTCGATTATATCGCGATTAATCATTTGACAGCACTAATATGAATAAATCATAACAGACTCGAATACCTGTAGAGATTTCACTTTCCCATGAATGCTGTCTTGGGATGCCCCCAGACCCTCATTAGTCTCTGATGAGGGTGAATCAGACACGAAGACACTATCATGTGACATGGCTTTGTTTCCCATGTTGATCTTAGATCTTTGAATGAAGGACAGAAAAGTTTATATGTCATAAATAATTGGTAAAGTGTAATACTGGCATATGAGAAAATGGGAAAAAATATGAAAATAGATATATAATAGAAATGCAGTATAGTAATACAAATCAAAGTGATTTTTACTGTATTCCCTCACCCGCAGTCATTGTCGCTGTTGGCGTGGCAGATGGTTGGCTCTGAGGTGTTGACGTCGTCACTCGATTGACTGGCCTTTAAACCACTTTCACTCGATGGTGCAGGACTTTCCTTCCTCTTTTTCTTTACAAAAAAATTCTTGAATGTCTGGAATTTGGACTTCTTTTTCCCTGGATTAAAAACACAACATAAACATGTTTAAATGAGTACCACTTGTGAAGGCATCTCATAGGAGAATCTTGAATTTTGAAAGGCTTGCATAAAGCAAACATTGAACATGTGCTTACAATTAGTCAGTGTTCACTTATCTAAACAAAATAAGTTCAACTGGCAGACAATCATGTTTGCAGGCCCTCAAGTCTTAGAAATTATATATACAGCATGTTTAAACAATCGTGTCGTAGATTATGACGCAAATACCACTTGCATTGGGGTCAAGATGGTAAAGTAAGGAGTCCTACTGACCGTGGTAAAGTACATCTGACAGTGAATTGCTGTGGACTGTATAATACTATAATAAATGTGTTTATATAATAGCTATTTAACAAAATGTCATTGTAGACCCATAAATATTCCCTCCTGGGTGCTTATGTAAGACTAATTTATCTTTAGCTGCCAATAAAGTACTAATCGCATTAGTGAAATGGCTGTAGAATCGATCCACTGTTACTTTCATTTTAAAAACTAATTTGTTAATAGGCCCAATGAGGTTTAATATTGAATAATTTCACACAGCAATATTGTTGAACACACAACTGAGCCCCAATAACGCATTTAGTGTTAAATCAAGTGATTTCTTAGTTAATCAATGATCTAGTTCACTGGAATACAATGAAATGTTTGTTTTCATCATATAGATTTCTCTATGTATAGCAGCCAAAACAGTCGCTAATTCGGTGTGTATTTTTCATGCATCATGACATGTGACAAGTAATTTCATGCATTACAAGTAATAATATTACTTCTTTCATGTAACTAGTAAAGTAACGCATTACTTTTTAATTTACAAGAAAATATCTGAGTTACTTTTTCAAAAATGAAAATGTATTTCCCATTTATTGACTGACAGTGCGCTGTGTGAACATGCTGTTACTGTAGTTCTAGACTAAATGTGAATGTGCATTAATTCATCCCACTCGCAAAAAACTGATTTAAAATTAATCAAAATGAATTAAAACAGTGAAATGGAAACTGCAAACCTGACGCAAACCTGCAATAATTAAATATGTTAAATAACACAAATATATCTAATCCCATTTATTAACCAATGTCTTTGCTGCTGACCTTTGATGATCCAGTTGAACCATACTAATACGCAAAAATGACTTTAGATGAACTAACAATTGTGCTTCATTGTGTTTTTTATTGCTGAAGAGTGTTGAACCTTCTTCTCATGTGTTCTACGTTACAGACGTGAATTTCGTTTTCCTTCAGCCTGAGGTTTATTCATTACACTTTTTGGTGTGAAAGGGCTTTTACATTTGCTATAATTAGAACTTCTTGTATTAAAAACAATCAAGCGCTGCTCATATTTAAAAAGTAACGCAAAAGTAACGTAGCGCATTACTTTCCATAAAAAGTAGCTAAGTAACGTAATTAGTTACTTTTTTAGGGATTAACACAATATTGTAATGCATTACTTTTAAAAGTAACTTTCCCCAACACTGACTATGACATCACCTGCTGTGCATAGCTTAAGATGCAGTGTTGGGGATTTCAGATGGTTTTAACAATTAGATTACAAACTGATTTTATTCATCCCAAAGGTTAAGAGCCACAAAGGCTTAAAAAGCCAAAACATTTAAAGGTCAGTCTCATTCTACTGAAAAACCCAGTGGTCTTTAAAGAAGTACAGCTGTGTGAACACTACTGGGATGATGACCTTTAATAGTACAGTTATTCTTTCTACTGAGAACAAACACAATTCAACTCAGTGATGGTTTGCACTTGTTGTGGGGAGATTTTTAAAAACAACACTAGCCAACTTGACCGTTTTAAACATCCTAGATCTGTTTATCCTAACAACCACTGACTCCAATCACAACTCCAATCCAACAGAATTTGGCAAACATGATACTCTGAAGGCATCTTTACACAGCTGAGTTAAGGCTGCTCTGTGCCTTCTCAAAAATCAGTATAAAGAGAAAGAGGTAATGCAGCATAAAAAACAGAATAAATTATTCCTGCTTTGACCCACCTTTGCCCATAGTATAATAATGCAGTTAAAATTGGTGTGCCTCCTCTGAGCAGCATTAAACAGTCTGTTTAAAGAGACCTACATGGCACTTCAGAAGCACTTCTGTAAGACCTTTGAAGTTTCAATTTGTCATAAATGCCAAGTTCTCTCATGAAACTCTAGATGGCGCGTTAATGCAAATTGATGATATTCACAGCATTAAACTACTTGGCACAAGCTGATTGGTTCATAGTGCATAAACAGCCACTACTGAGCTCCTCTGGACTCCTCCACCTTCCCCAGCTCCACCTGTATAGATCTGCTATGGGTTATAATATGTTACTTGTGTAGCAGCACTATGTCTTAAATTCTCATGACACCTGTCTCCTGTACTTGCTTTGCAGCAGCAGCAATAATCTACAACAACAGCAATAACCAACAGCAGCGTTTGATTTCTTAAAAATGCTGTCTAGGTAGGCAGCTTGCTAGGTTTTGGAACAGAGCTAGTCTCACTCAACTCAACTCAATCAAAAACTTTCTTGAGAATAAAATCATAGCTTTGGTGGGTGAATTTACTGCCCTCCATACAGCCTTTGAGGACTCAATTATGACTTTAGGCTTTGTGTATTGGTTTTCCCTTGCTGTCTGACATCCTGTCTCTCTCACTCTCGTCTTGAGGAGAGTCACATGATGTAGCTCTACTGGCAAAGCCTACAGTCTCCAGCTGGGGCCCGTCTAAAGGCAGTAAACAACACACAGAGAAAGAGATCTCACTGTCTCTTATAAACCACTCAATGCTCGGTTATTTGATTACACAGTAAGGGATGCTAAATATTGCCTTCTAAGAACAGAGCCTCAGTATATTTTAATGTGGCCACATTAAACACTAAGTGCCCTAGTAAAAAGGTTTGCATTGTTTACGCCGAGGTTTTATTTCAGGGATGTACAATAATTGTTTATGCCAGTATATTACAGCAAAATTTACAATAAATCATCTTTATCATTGTCAAAATAATTTAATAATATTTAAACTAGTAATCAAATTCAAAATTAACTTTTAATATATTACAATCATGTCTTTTTCCCAGAGTCTGCATTGCATCTTTTCAACTCAGTATTTTGAAATCAATCTTTTAAGTGAAGAATACAGTCCCGTTCACTTACCATGACTCATATTTTCCATTCAGGCCTCTCCCTTGTAGCAGAGAGACGTGATTGCTTTTTCTACCTTCAAACACTAACTGCAGCATGAGCAAACAGCCTTACAACACAAGCTTTAAAGGAGGATATTATTGGTTAGATGAACTTGCTGAAGATATATGGACCTATTGAACATACTAATGCTTGAGTCTATGACTCAAAAGTTTATCAATGGGAATAAAAATACTGACGACCACAATTCAAGGCACAATCATGACATCTATAGGAAAAGTTAGTAAATGAATCAGTAAATGAATCTGACTGAGTTTTTTGTTAAATGATTCTTATAACTTAACTCACTTGCCAGAATCAATGTTCCAGCAATTAGCATGTAACTTTGAATGAACAATTAAGGACATATTCAAAGTGCAATATAAAATCTGCAAGCTATAATAATGTAGCCTACAGGGAAGGTCATTGATCGAAACAACAAAAGAATCTGAACGAGTATTTTAATGAACTGATTCAGAATATTTGAGTCAGTACTAAAAATCTAGTCTCAATTTTTGAATCAGCAATTCTGAAAATACTTTTCAAGTGTGTAATAATGCATCGTACAGCTAGGGTTACTGAATGAATCATTCAATTAATCTAAATGAGCATTTTTTTTGGTAAAATGATTCAGAAGATTTGAATCAGTACTAAAATCTAATCTACATTTTTGAATCAGCAATAAAAAATACTTCTAAAGTATGTAATAATGTAGGCTACCAGAAGGGTTATTGAATTAATCATTGAATGAATCAGATTTTTTTGTAGACAGATTCAAAAGTAGAAGATTCAGATTCAGATTCAGAAATCCTTAGCTACAATCATACCAACTATACTTGGATCCTTTGACTCGCAGTAACAGCCACGAATTTAACGAATGTAACATGGATCAATGATCATCATCCTGTGGTAAATCTGTACAAGATTAACACCTCCCAAACACACCCTAGCCACTGACTAACTCTTGAACTTAATAGACTTAGATAGACCCCGCAATCCGATAGAGGAGATTATCGGGGCTCTGCGAGCACCCTATTTTGTGAGGAAATGGCTAATCCACATCACCACGCAGGCCCGCCGTCTGCGCTGCAGGATCTGACTCTGGCAGTCTGGGCTTCTTTCTTCCCACACTTAACTGAATCTTTGTCTGTGTGCTACATAACTTCCTGTCAGTGAAACCTAGCATTGTGTGTCTCTTCATTGAGTTCAGAGTGTCCTAATGCTTCACGTCTGATCTCTATGTGAGGAAAAATGTATGACAGAGTGAGATGGATGTTCTCGTTGTTCACATGGATGCTAGAACACCGAATGGTACTTGAACGTTACCTGAACACTCTTCTGCTGCTTCTGATGGTTCAGTAGCGACTGTGATGTCTGGAGATCCTGAGGCCATGATGTCACAATCACTGTTGAGAGAAAAAAGAGTTTGTTAGATAAATAATTCCTGAACAGTTATTCTGAAAAACAAGAAAAAAAACAAGAAAAAAAAAAAAAAACTCATATTTAAGAAAAATTTAAAACTGAGGTACATATTTAAATGATTAATTAGCAATTAGTTGTAGTTGTGAGCTAATTTGTTATTGCATTTTCATGCTGTTCCAAACCAATGTGGCCTTCTTTCTTTTGTGTAAAGATGCAGTCACTGTTTACCATTACTCTGTGAAACTTCGCAACCAAACACCAGTAATTCTAATAGGAACCTAGAAAGCGGCTTGGTTCAAAACTTCGACTTCGGTGAGAGCAGTGCTTTACACATCGCTATTGACAATAGTCAATGGACTTTTTTCTACCAGCGAAATTTAGGCAAAAATAATGTGACCATACCTTAAAGGGTTACTCCACTCCAAAATGAAAATTTTGTCATTAATCACTTACCCCCATGTCGTTCCAAACCCGTAAACGCTTCATTCGTCTTCGGAACACAATTTAAGATATTTTGGATGAAAACCGGGAGGCTTGTGACTGTCCCATTGACTGCCAAGTAAATAACACTGACAAGGCCCAGAAAAGTATGAAAGACAACGTCAAAATAGTCTATCTGCCATCAGTGGTTCAACTGTAATTTTACGAAGCTACGAGAATACTTTTTGTATTTTTTTGTAGAACAGCATATGCTGTTTGCATCCAGTGGATACTCTCCAAAATGGCGCTACAGTGATGCAGAGGAGACAAATTGTTGAATAAAGTTGTTATTTTTGTTTTCTTTGTGTACAAAAAGTATTCTTGTAGCTTCGTAATATTACGGTTGAATCACTGATGGCAGATGGACTATTTTGACGATGTATTTCATACTTTTTTGGGCCTTGACAGTGTTATTTACTTGGCAGTCAATGGGACAGTCACAAGCCTCCCGGTTTTCATCCAAAACGTCTTAAATTGTGTTCCGAAGACGAATGAAGCGTTTACGGGTTTGGAACGACATGGGGGTAAGTGATTAATGACAACATTTTCATTTTGGGGTAGAGTAACCCTTTAACACTGAGCTGCAATAAAATATGTTTTAAAATGAAATGAAATGTCTTGATATGCCATATTTATATATTTCAGCTTTGGTGAAATTATTTTATTTGGGCAAATTTCTTCTATGGGAGTGGAAAGACACGAGAGTGAGTAATGGTGACAGCATTTGCGTGAACATTTGAAGGATTTGTCACTTGTTCTTTGAAGTACCTTGGGTTTAGCAAAAAGGGTTCATTTCTCACTTTATTAGGGTTCTTAAGTTGGCTATATTATATAAAACGTATAATATAGCATGACTTCTATAGACAGCACTTTTGGTTCTAACTGTAACCTTTACAAGATTATAAGGTAACACTTTATTTTGATAGTCCACTTTAGACATTCTACTAAGTAATTTTGCAACTCAATGTCAACTAGCAGTCATTAGAGTATTAGTAGACTGTGATAAAAATAAACTCTTTATTTTGATGGGTCCACATACAACATACTGACTATGAGAAACTTTGCAAGTATTTGTCAACTTATTCTACTAACCCTAAACCTAACCTAACAATCTACTCTGAGAATTAGTAGACATGTAGTTGCAAATTAATTACAATTAGTTAACATGTTGTAAAGTTACTTATAGTTAGTAGAATGTCTAAAGTGGACTATCAAAAAGTGTTACCGATTATAAAACTAACATTTATTTATCTACTTTATTTTCTCTTTTGATTTCTTCAGTTTTTCTTTATATGCACCTCTGCTATTTCTGTAGTAATAAAAAATAAATAAACATAAATATAAAAATTAAATAAAATATGTCAATTTAATGTTGTACGCCTTTATTTTTATGTTTTTTTAAGGCATTTAAATTAGAATTTTAATAATTACAGGGCTGCCCCTGGAACTTTCAGATCCACTGATATCCAATGTTTTCACCTAGACATCACATCAATACACTAAACATGTTCTCAGCTATTATTAAAAAACTTCAAACAAAAACAAAGGCTGATCAGGTCTGATTTCTATAGTAAGTTTGTCAATATAATATTTGCCCACACCCCTGTCAGCACCCAAGGACGCACAGGTGGCATTGGTGATAAGCCAATGCTGACTCATTTAGATTACAGCACTGGAGCCGAGTCACTCCAGTGGATCCACCGTATCTGAAGTAGCAGACTTGCTGATACTAGCAGCCCAAAACAGATTCCAGACCAGCTGAGGCCTCAGTATTTGTCCTGATGAGTGTCTACAGCCTAATCCTGGATCAGACTCTCCTCTGGAACAACTCCAGCTCTCAACTCTCAAACAGTATCTATGACAGACAACTGCAGCTCCAAGCCGGAGGAACGGCCAAACAGGATGTGAAGGCAATTTGCAGTCTAGTCTGACATGCGTTAATTTGACAAGGATTATTCCAGTTTAAAAAGGGCAAGATATATGATTGTTTGACTGGTTCACTATTCCAATGTTCAAAGCCTGTCGTTTTAATTTTCTCCATAGAAGGGATTTGTTTTATATATTGCGTGCCGCATATTTTCAGTTTAATTAAAATCAACATGCAATGTCCAAAGCTAACTGTGACAAGTTATTGCACATGGGTTGTATAAGTATTACGTATACATCTATTCATCCAGACACTCATGTAGCCAAAACATCTGGCATTCTATCATCACTCCCACCCTCATTTGTACCACTTCCTGTACTCTACTCATCCCACCATCCACTTCCTGTGAGAGTAACATTAACCAGATTCAGGCGGGTTTATTTTACATTCTTTCAACAACTTAACAATGGAGCAAAATGACAAATATGTTCTACTCAGTGTTTGTGCCAGGTATTCAGGTTTTGTGATGTGATACTCTTCATATCAGACCATGAAATGTGTTTATCTTTTAAATGTAGCAGCTAAATATAATTCTGATTCATATTCCCGGTTATGCTTCATAATTTTGCCAAACAAAGACAATGGGACAGCTTGAGATGAGTTACAAGCCAAATTCACATTCAGTATAGACTGAGCTACCAGCTAATTCAAATAAACATTTTGAGATTATCAGCATCAAGTAACACTTTAGTTTAGGGACCAATTCTCACTAGTTGCTTATCATGCATATTACTAGTATATTGTCTGTTTATTAGTATTAATAAAGCACATATTAATGCCTTAACAACTACCTTACTAACTAGTTATAAGCAGTAATTAGGAGTTCATTGAGGCAAGAGTCATAGTTAATAGGACCTTTCATGTTTTGAACATTATATAAACATAACATTGTACTGACATTTTTGTTTATTCAGAAGACAATCAAAAATAATACTCCTTCTGCCTGTTTTGACAAACTATTCAAAGAGAACAATGTGAAGTACATCCAGAGCAGCAAAATGAGTAAAACTCAAGTCATCAGTGATTTCTATCTGGCTCACACCTTCAACATATCTGCCAAACATTGCTTAACCCAGAGCATCTGAGCCAAATATCATTCATATTCACATTCAACAGCAATACAAATTTCCCAATTCAAGCACAAACAATATTTTCTTGGTCACGCTTCCTCTATTGAGTGACCAAACCCAAAGCCATGAGATGAGAAGTGTGCTGTCACTTTTCAAAGTGATTATTCTAAATGATTATAAGATGGCCTAGCGGATGATAAAAACATATATAGCGAAGTAAAAACATGAGACGTATACTATTGTTCAAAAGATTGCGTGTTTTTAAAGAAAGTAATACTTTTATATAGCAAGAACGCATTAAATTGATCAAAAGTGACAGCAAATGATTTTATAATGTTACAAAAAAAATTACTGAGCATCAAATCGGTATATTAGAATGATTTCTGAAGGATCATGTCACACTGAAGACTGCTTTGCATCACAGGAATAAATGACAATTTAAAATATATTCAACTATAAGATTGTTATTTGAAATGGCAATAATATTTCACGGTATTATTATTTTTTACTGTATTTTTGATCAAATAAATGAAGCCTTGGTGAGCCTACCAACATCAAATTTTGAATGGTACTGTATTTAGGGACCATAACATTATGACTGATGGGCTCGTTCAACTTGTGCCAGTAAGGAAAGCTTCCCAGAAACCATCCAAAGCACCCTAGAAACCACAGAGCAACACACTAAAACTAGTCAAAACACCTTAGCAATCCGCATAGAAACACCTGGTTCTGCAGAGGCAAGCACTCCTCACATTTCCTTCCTTGCAGTTTATACAAGAAGCCCATTCAACAGACTGAGACCATTCTTGTTTGAGCTTAACTGCGTGCTGAACATCACATGAGACCAGATACCAACAGTCAACTAATGAGAAACAATCCTCCTTACCATTCCATGTAAGCACTATCTGTCCTTTATTGCTTAACGGAGACCAGGCTTGCAGTTTCTTACACACTGCTGCTAAACGTGTTGTGCAGATTTGTTCCAGTGGTTAGAGGGGCTGGTGTGACATCAGAGCACACGGATGACCCGTACTCGATGTCATCAGATAGCGCTCATTCATTTCCTCTGCCTTCTCAGGGGAAGTAGTGCATATAAAGTCTGCTTCACAGATTCACAGACGAGGGATTCACAGATAGCTTATATTGGCATATGAAAGAATGAGACAAGAAAAACCATAGATACAAAGAACAGTCACGGCTAAAGCATAAACACACACACCATAAAGCACTAATCATGAGGATATTCAAAGGAATAATAAATACATGCAATAATTAGTTATTGCCTAAGGGTGCGATTATGAAAGTCATGTGACACTATGATGATCAGTTGTGCAATTCTCATTTGATCCATTTGGGTGTTTAGATGATTGTTTCAGGCAGTTCTTTCACTTAATTGTGGTAAACAAGGAAACTCTGTATTGCTGCTGTCCCATAAGCGCCACCTGCTTTCAGTTAGTGAGTTTGCGTCTCATTCAGCTCGTCTGCTTGTTTCGTTTCATTCAAATGTGTTTTATGTAGCATAGTTTCTCAAAGCTAATGTCAGGCCACTCTGTTTTTGCTTCAAATTTTGAAATGATAATAAATCAAAATGACATGTATGCAGCAAAATACAAGATTCAAGATTTTTATTCGTCACATACACAATTATACAGAGTATAACCAGCAGTGAAATGTAATTTTAAATGGAAAGAGCAAAGTATTTGTTTATATGCAGGGATTTCTTTTTTTTTTTGTAATATTTATTTATTTGATTTTGCTTCAAAATTTCAGTTTAGTTTTGCTATTTAACAAATTTCAATTTCACAAAGAAATGTGCAGCATTTTGTCCAAGCAATATAAAAGGACACCTTTTCATTTATAATTTTTCTTAAATATAAAAAAAATATAATTTTTTTTGCACACTAGGCCTATATAGTAGAGAATCATTCGATTTCAGACACAGCAAATCATTTTGCATTTATGTTTGGTGGCTCTAGTGACAGAAATTACACACTGCAGCTTTAAATACTATAAGCATGCTCATTTTTACTTGAAAATTCTGTCATCATATAAGGTGGGATCAGATTTACTGTTGTTTGGTGCATTTTCCCAGGCAAATCCAGTTATTTCAATAGGAATCCACAAGAGCGTGCAAGAGCATGATGATACTTTCCCTAAACAAATTTTGCAAACGGTTCAATATGGTCAGATTATTGCATTAAACAGAAAGCTGTTTGGTTTGAAAGTTGATTTTTAGCATATAATGACTTTTAAGTTGCTCCTTATATTACACTAGTTTTACTTCTGAAAACTTGTAGTATATTTATCCCATTTACTGCTTCTATAAAACTTCCATGACTCAATTTTTGGAGCTCAACAGCATGGATCACCAGAAAAGCAAAGCATCTTCTTTTGCCTTACAAGGAAAGTCATACTTGTTTGCAATGGTATTAGAATGAGTAAATGATGACAGAATTTACATTTTATGTAAGCTCTTGCTTTACAGCGTATCAAGCAAACCAAACTGACCTCTTCCCAAGAGCCTCTTCTGACTAAAAAGTGTCTTCTTCTCATTGCCCAGTGCGTGACTATGATAGCAGAGAGGTCGTTCAGAGCTCTACAGGGACTAATGGACTGACCTTGGACTGCCTCCAACGCCAGAGTTCTGCGATGACGTCCGACGTTTCATGTCTTAACTTTTGGACATGGAGAGGAAGGGAGAAATAAGAGAGAGAGAGAGAGAGAGAAAGAAAAAGCAAGAGTTAGTGAAGCGTTGAAGCAGAAGATATTAGCAAGCATCCTAGCTGTGTTAGATTCAAACATTGTGTTTTTAGAAAAACAAGCAAAAAAGAAAAGCTTTAGGAGTTATCAAACAGAAGACTGCAATACATTTATATGCATATGAAAACTTGATTTAGTTAAACACAATACTTTAAATACACAGTGTGATTTATATCAAAAGGTAAGGGTGACGAATAATCACACATTTTCCGTTTTTAGTGAATTTAGCAAAAAAAGTGTAAAATAAGCGTAAAATTATGAAATTTTGTGATGGGATACATCAATATTAGTCTATAATGATAGTCTATAAAGTTTATAAATCTAATAAGCCTATAATGATAGTCCATTTCCTCACTATTTTGAATAAACACAATAAAAATAAAAAAACACTAAAAACTACGTGAATTTATGCATCACAACATTTTAATGTGCAATGTGAAAAATGCTCATTTTGAGACTCGCTAAATATTAATGTGAATTAAAGGGAAATTATCAGTGTTCTAAAAAATTTACTTTAAATTAGACAACAGCAAAGGTAACACACAGAAAACGCTCAAATATATATCAACCTGATAATAATAAAAAAATATATAATAAAATCCAATAACCAATCAATACCTGATATAGTCCTAATTTTGTGTGCATATTATTTGCTATTCCATTGTTCTAATTAAAATGTCATTATTTATATATATTGTCAAAAACATCTATGTACATATTGAGTAAAAGAGAATATAGATCTGATGAGTCTTGCATCTATTGGTGCAGCTGTGCTAAGATTAAATGCAAGTTACAACCAAAATGATGATTTGTTTAGCGTGTCAACCCTCGTCATGCAACATCCTGACAATCAGCCATATTATCCAATGCTGCTTTAGACCTGAGCTTCTCCACAGGCCTCGATGGTGAACCACACATCAACAATTACTTTAATGTAGTGATGGACTCCCTCAAGTCACACCATCTGTCGAGTACCTCAGAAAATGTCAAAATAATGTTCTCCTCTGAGGCTGAAAGGACAGCGCTGCTTTCTCCAGACATCAGTTGAAGTGGATGACATATCTGATAAGAATGTGAATCAGGCAGAGAATCTGTTCATTATGTCACAGACCCTGTGGTCCTCTGAGAACCAGTGCAGCTCGCCAAAAGGGCACATCAAATTTCTAATTGTGTTGTCCTTTCTTACTAATTCTATTGTTTGGGGTCAGGAGGTCTCATCTGCTCACCAAGGCTGCGTTTATTTAGCTATAAATACTGTAAAAACAGTAATATTTTGAAATATTTTTACAAGTTAAAGTAACTGTAAAACTACAAAGTAATTTATTGCTATGATGCAAAGCAAAATTTTCAGCATCATTACTCTTGAGTGTCACATGATCCTTCAGAAATCACTCTAATGTGCTGATTTGCTGATCAAGAAATATAATGCATCCTGTATACATAAAAATATTAATTTCTTTCAACTAAATTGAACAGTTCGCGAACTTTTGAAAGGTAGTGTATTCAATTATTGGAAGTTTTACTCTGCATATTCTTCAGGCTGAGGGACCTGGAGTAAACTACGATATAATGAGTTTATTAAACCAGCTGCAGTCACCATTCGGCTCAATCAGTTGACAACATTAGCTAAAGTGGTGACCATCCCCATCTCATTCCCTAAATTATATCTGAAGAGAAAGAACATCCTAAAACATTTATTGGACATAATATGGCTCACCTACAAATGAGGTCTAATTCTATTACTTGCTGGTTTTGTTATGAGACAGTAGCAAAATGAAAGCAATCTTCTGTGACTTTATGAAAGTTCATAAAGTTTACTATGCAATTTAGCTTTTAAACAGCCACCAAACCATAATAGTAATGATGAGCATGTTGTTTTAGTTAGATTCTAACATCTAGCAAAATGTGTGGTTTTAGGCCTAATTTATATATAGTTCCTCGTGAATAGGAAATGAACCTTACACATGCAAAATAGGACGTTATACATATAATATACAACACTGAAGTTACTTCGACTTTAAAGGGATAGTTCACCCAAAAAATGAAAATTCTGTCAATAATTACTCACCCTCATGTCGTTCCAAACCCGTAAGATCTTCGTTCATCTTCGGAACACAAATTAAGTGTTTGATGAAATCCGAGAGCTTTCTGATCCTGCATAGACAACAATGTAACTCAAATGTTTCCAGACCAAGAAAAGTAGTAAGGACATCAGTAAAACATTCCATGTGACATCAGTGGTTCAAACGCAATTTTTCGAATCTGAGAGAATACTTTTTGTATGCAAAGAAAACACAAAAATGGCTTTATTTATCAATTCTTCTCACATTTTCCGGCATTATCGAGAGTACCTTTGCACATAAACAATGCATGCGCGTGGTGCTGCTGCTGACGTAAAACACGCATCGTAGTACTCTTGAGATTTGGAGAAGAATTGTTGAATAAAGTCATTATTTTTGTTTTCTTTGTGCGCAAAAGTATTCTCGTAGCTTCGTAAAATTACAGTTAAACCACTGATGTCACAATTTTATCAATGTCCTTACAACATTTCTAAGTCTGGGAACATTTCAGTGGCATCAGATGACTCTCGGATTTCATCAAAAAAAAAAAGACACTGACATCTTACACAAAATGTGGGAGCTTTTTGTGAATAAAACTACACAGCTGTGTATTTAAAGAACCCTACAATAACAGATACAGAGCATTTATCAAGCCCTGTATTTTCTATAAAAATATATATATAATTTTTTATTCTCCATTCAGGCAGATATTTAAGGCAATATCACCGCATGCGCTCAATGAGCTGTGTTTGGAAACCCTTTGCTGTTGGTATTGATTGATGGATTAAAAAAAATAAATCTAAGTAGTTAGCAGAGGCAGCATAAATCCAGACTATCTGTACTTCTGTGGTTCTTCTGAACTTTAACCACAAAGTACACAACTCTTTTAGCCATGGCTGAAGCAAAGAGCAGAGCATTCTGGCTATCTGATACCAGATGATTCATTATTAGAGAATCCATAAGTAAACCCCAGCTGAAACATTTTTACAAATTAAAAGTGAGTGGGGTAAGATAGGCCACCTTTTACTTAAACTGAGAGGGAAAGCTATAGCACGTAGGGATTAGAAAATACTTTCATATAAAGTTGACACACTTCTTACCCCACTCTCCACAATATGCTAATTTAACTGCATGGGCTCACACTTTAATAAAACAGTCTCACACTGACTTGAGACTCCTTTGAGAATGCATGTCTTAAAAGATAGCAGAAGCCTGCTAAAAACAACAACCTCATCAACTGTGCAAGATGATGAGAAACTAGGAAAAGTCTGAGCTCAACATCAACAAGCTCAGAGGTCAAAACCAATAGGGGTCAGAACATTAACATTTGGACTCTTTTTTCATGGGATGGCTCAAGTTTCTTGCCAAATAGATACTGTGTAGATACAAACAAAGCAGCACTCTCACAGGAGCTGTGTAGATACAAACAAAGCAGCACTCTCACAGGAGCGCAAGTACCATAAATGGGGTGAAAAATAGAGGTAGGTCAGATTGTAAGGATGAAGCTGGTTACAGTCCAAATCTTTAGCACGTTTTCAGTCTCTTTGCAAAGTCAAATTTTACATTTAGACCTGAATAAGGAACATTATGTTTCAATAAGTAGTCCAAACTCTCTTATTGTACATTCATTTAGTCTAAGAGGGGCTGGACTAGGAGAACAAACAATAATAAATGGCAAATTCTGTGAAAAGAAACGATAAACAAAACAGTCTCTTTTCTAAACTTGCAAAGAATCTGGACGAAACCCAATGGTAAACAACATGTTCTCTCAGCGGTTTTGGAATACCAACCAGTGGTGATGTGTAGAGTCTTGTTGGACATGTCATGAGACCATTAGATAGAAGAGCTTTTAAAGAGTTCATCTAAGAAGCTATTATAGTGCATTCACAAAAGAAACCTTACAGTACAAAAGTCAAGTATGTACTCACACTCTCAGAAAAAAAGTACAAAAGCTATCACTGGGACGGTACCCTTTCAAAAGGTACACATTTGTACCTTATTTACCCTTAAAGGTGCATTTTAGTACCTTAAAGTTTCATATTTGAACCTTTTGAAAAAGCACTACCCCAGTGGCAGCTTTTGAACATTTATTTTCTGAGAATGCATACAAAACGATCATTTTCATCAGTGCTCCACTAATAAACAATCACAGTTTTATATGCAACCATGCCACTAAAATGCAACCTCAAGCACAAGAGAAGTATGAAGTGTTTTATAACTATACTAGGAGTCATTTTAAATTAAGTTTCCACACAAACAAAAGGCTCCAACTTACTTTTTGTCCCCAAAGCAGCTGTAAAATCCAGCCATGGTGTCAAAGTTAACCTCAAAAGCAGAGTTTCCTTAGTGCATCCTTTGTACAAGGTCCAAAAGTGAATCTTCACATCGGTTTTATCAAATCACCAACATCTCCTTGTTCATATCTTCACATGGGGTGTTTGTAAAAAAGCAGAAGCTCATGAGACTGTGTATCCTTCCCATGGAAGGTACATGTGTGCTCCAGTAGCCTGTCTCTCAGGACTGAGCATGCTCTCTGTCTCTTCCTCTTGGATTCCCCCCTCCCTTTCCTTCTCAACCCCCGTCACCTAATCCAGAGAATCAGCTGCTATTGTTTCACCCCAGCAGCTTACCGCCGACAGGCCAGGCATCATTTGATAATTAGATGGGGCAGCTCCCTGAGGAGATACCACTTTCGTGTCTGAAGGGGGACTCATTCTCAAGGGGGACTCATCCATGAAAGGGGGTTGGAAAGCCAGTCAGACGGCCAACACAGTTTGAATAAATCATTAGCAACTTTTCACCAAATATTTAGTCAGCTACTAGACACCGTTAGTGAAAACTTAACACTTACTGCTCAGAATGGCTTAACTTACACTCTTAAAAATAAAGGTTCTTTATTGGCATCAATAGTTCAATGAAGAACCTTTAAGATCCATGGAACCTTTCTGTTTCACAAAAGGTTCTTTAGATAATTCAAATGTTCTTCAAAACCCAAAATAATTCTTCTATGTCATCACTGTGAAAGTTCCCTTTTATAACTTATTTTCACTTATTTTAAGTGAATATAGACCAACGTGTTGCTGGTTCATGCATGTAAATAAAAATACTTTTTTACTTTAGGAGAAGGGTGACCGTTGAAGAGCCAGATTCATGATTCTAGGTGGAAAATGATATTTTACTCTAATGGAAGTGACTGGACATTTTAGTGATTTAGGACATTCATCATATACATTATTTTCTTTAGAAAATGTGTTGTGCACACAACCTCAAACCATAAGACTCTGCTACATACAAATGTTTCGCGTTCCTGCCAGTTTTGAATATTTTCCTTTCCCCTCAGGCAAATCGTGTAGGAGTATCCAGCAAAAGTGTAAACAAAGCATTGCGCCGGCCCGTGCTTTTTCTTAAATACAAACAATAGCTGGATTTCAAAAAAGTATTTGGGAGATTCATGCTTCATATTACATGGTACAGACTGATATAGGCAGACATACACGTCAAGTTCACACTCAGTGATAGCTGTCAAACCCCTTTATTTTTTTACCTCACACATATGGTGAACAGAGTCTCTATGGAGTTGGACTGCAGGTCTTACAGTCCTCTTTCTCAAAGCTGGGTGGAATGTCAGTAGGTTTTCCTTCTGAAAAAAGCCAGGTTGGTATTTCCTGAGACCTTTTTGCTCTGCCACTGAAGAAACCCATATGTATTTCATTTCAGACATACGGTTTCTTAAGAGGGCCATACTGAGCATTATCAGTAGATTCATTCATGCAGTCATTGTATGTGGTTGCTTGATAATCAGCAAATTTCTTAATGGCTTTCTTAATGTTTGGGGGGCTAAATACTTTTGGAAAGCTAACTTGTCTTGTACAGCATGACTTGCCACAATTTCTTCTTCTTCTTTTTTTTTTTTTTAATAATTATGCATCTTTTCATCTTTTATGATCATTGTAGTTAAAGGGATAGTTCACCCAAAAATGAAAATTTGATGTTTATCTGCTTACCCCCAGGGCATCCAAGATGTAGGTGACTTTGTTTCTTCAGTAGAACACAAATGAAGATTTTTAACTCAATATTATTCTCAGTATTCAAATAGAAAACTATGGAAGCCCGTTTTCGCCACTGAATAAAAAATAAAAAAGGTAATTGCGACTTTTTATCTCACAATTCTGACTTTATAACTCAATTGCATGTTATAAAGTCAGAATTGCAGGATATAAACTTGCAATTCTGAGAACATAGGTTTTTTCCCTCCTCAAAACTGGACTTTATAAAAAAAGTTTATCTCACAATGCAGTGAAAAAAAGTCAAAAAAGTTGCAATAACGTTTTTTTATGCTTCTATAGAAAACAGTTATTTTAAATTGTGATAATATTTCATGTGATAAAAATGACTGTTTTTACTGTATTTTTGATTAAATAAATGCAGTGTTGGTGAGCATAAGAGACTTCTTTTTTTTTTTATCCAAACGTAAACAGTATTTTTTTTTCCCAATATGCATTTATGTGAGTTTTAACCCCAAATCATTAAACATTTACAGTATACATTTGGCAGACACTTGCATTCAAGGTTAGGTTCCCTCGGAATTGAACCCATGACCTTGCTGATATCATGCTCTACCTATTTGGGCAACAGAAACCCTGTTTTTTGTTGCTGTTGTTGTTCCTGATGCTGATTTTATTTTATACGATACACATGCTCGAGCTCATAAGTGCATTATCACAGGTGATGGAGCTGTAACATTAACCATCACTCAATCAGATCAATCACCTCAGGCACAGAATCAGCCAGAACAAATCAGACTACATTCTTTTAAAGACCTAGACACAGTCATGAATTTTTAACCCTGAAGAGTGCCAGAAACCCCCGCCCCCAAATTCAACTCTGTCAATCCCTTCAACAGTCTTCACTGACTCGAGTTTCTTTAGGCATCTCCTGCAGAGTACTGTTTCTTTTCTTTACAAAGCTCTCTGAATTCCAGCCCACATCTGGAACACATCTTCTGAGGCAGCGCTCTACCCCACACTCTAATTAAGGCCATGAATGCCAAACTGTAAATAACCCAAGAAATGATACCCCTCGGCTCAGAGGCCCGAAAAAGCAGGACGAAAGATGGTTTGAAATAACTTATAAGATGAATATACAAGTTCCTGTCATCATGCAAAGTCTATCCTCTCCTGAGAAAAATAAAGCCATGAGCCCTCCATGTGTTCGTTAAGTCCTTTACTCTTACAATAAAAAGCATCCAGCTGGGTCCACACAGCTTGACCATTGAGCACAATCCATTCAGCTGCTCTTTTCCTCTATCTGTGACCAGTTAACTTTGTATCCCTGTTTTCCAGGCTTTTTAAATCTCGGTGTGTGGCGTTTCTGGAGGAAGGTTTCCAAATGGAGTATTTTAATAGTTTAAAGAGATGATAATAATGAAAAAATTGCACCCTGGGTTTTACAATGCATTCCTTTACAGACACAACGGGACAATTAACGTGGCTCATCATCAAAAGATACTTTACAGGACAACAGTCTCTGTTAGCACATGCTCGGAGTGGCATAAAAATACAATTCAGTACAACTAATAAAAATACAAAAATACAACTAATAAAAATTAAATTCAGCTCTTTGTCTGTTTAAACGACTCATGAGAAATACACAGACATTGAATGAGTGTTGTAATTTAAATAAAGATGTTGTGTTGATGTGCCATCTCTAGAAAACCTTTCCTTTTTTTATTTTTTTTTATTAAAGTCACCTGACACACACACACACACACACACACACACACACATATATATATATATATATATATATATATATATATACATATAGTAGTAGTGCTGTCAAGCGATTAATTGCGATTAATCGCGTACAAAATTAAAGTTTTTGTTTGCATAATATATATGTGTGTGTTCTGTGTATATTTATTATGTACATATAAATACACACATATACAGTATATATTTTGAAAATATTTACATGTATTTACATTTCTATATTATATTAATATAGTTTATATTATATATAAATATATTTAATATATAAACATATTTTTCTGAAATATATTCATGCAGTATGTATTTATATAATTGTACACAGTACACATACATATATTGTGTAACCAAAAACGTTTATTTTGGATGCGATTAATCGCAATTAATAATTTGACAGCACTTATATATACAGTCATGGCCAAAAATATCGGCACCCTTGGTAAATATGATCAAAGGCGGCTGTGAAATTTAATCTGCATTGCTAATCCTTTTGATCTTTTATTTAAATAATTCACAAAAATCTTACCTTTCATTGCATAATAAGGATTTAAAATGGGGGGAAATATCATTATGAAATAAATGTTTTTCTCAAATACACGTTGGACACAATTATTGGCAGCCCTAGAAATTCTTAATAATGTAGAGTAAAACATCTCTGAAGTATATTCCCATTCATATTCACAATTTTAAGCACTCCAGGGTGATTATGAACATGAAATTATCCAGCCATGGCTTCCTGTTTCACAGAAATATAAATAGTAGGGAGCCCAAATTCCCCCAAATTCCCTTAATCATCGATCACAATGAGAAAAAACAAAGAATATATTTCTGATGTGCAGCAAAAGATCATTGAGCTTCACAAATTAGTGAAGTGGCTTTAAGAAAAAAGCTAGAGCAGTGAAAACTCCCATTTCCACCATCAGGGCAATAATTAAGAATTTCCCATCAACATAAAATGTTAAGAAACTGCCTGGAAGAGGACGTGTGTCTATATCGTCATAATGCACGGTGAGAAGGAGAGTTTGAGTGGTTAAAGACTCTCCAAGGACTGGAGAATTGAAGAAAATAGTTGAGTCAAGAAAAATACACCTCGCTTCAATCCAAAAACAAACTCCAGCATATTCAGTTATCAGACATGACTGGAACTTCAAATGGGACTGGCTTCTATGGTCAGATGAAACTTAAAAATTAGCTTTTTAGCAGCAAACACTCAAGATGGGTTTGGGGAACCCCATGTGTACAATGAAATATACTGCTGTATTTTTAATGTTGTGAGCCTATATTTCTGCTGGAGGTCCTGGACATCTTGTTTAGACACATTGCATTATGGATTCTATCAAATCCCAACAGATAAAAAATCAATAAGTAACTGACTCTGTTAGAAATCTTATAATGGGTCATGTTTGGATCTTCCAACCGTATGATAATCCAAACACAAACCTCAAAAACAACACAAAAATGGGTCACTGAGCACAAAACCAAGCTTCTGCTATGGCCATTCCAGTCCTCTGACCTGAACCCTGTAGAAAAAGAGTGAGGTGAACTGAAGAGAAGAAGCACCAACATGGAGCTGGGAATCTAAAGGGTCTGGAGTGGTTCTGGATGAAGCAGGGCTCGCAAAATCACTAGCCCGACGTCCCGGGGCTATTATGTTTTCCAGTCAGGCTACCAAAATGGATCACCTCCCTGCCCGACGGGCTATCTTAAATACAGGGCTCCCACAGGTCCTTAAAAGCTCTTAAATTTAGTTGTATCAAACTTAAGGCCATAAAAGTTTTAAATACGTTACATGATATAAGAAATATCTTAAGTTGGGGATGGAAAGACAAGAATCGCGATACAGCTGGATTAAACTTCAAAAGGCAATGATGTCATTGAATAAATATGAGCGCTGCACATTTTAAAGTCAAACCACGGCACGGATGTCTTTATGTGAATGTAGGCTATCTGAAGGGAACCGACTGTCCCCAGAAACGTGTCGTTGGCATTTTTATTTCATCTTACTTATAATGCCTGATAAAGCAGCGTTTATGAGCATGGATGGTGCTGCTTTGTGTACAGTTGCTAACAGGGAATTTCCCTGAGGGAAATAACCACTATATTAAGCAGCAAACACATAGAGTTGTACATGAGAAAGAAGTTGATGTGCCTTCTAAATATCTAAACAATTAAGACAGTAATATTTATTCGTTTTAAATTAATATAATAATGTATATGCTTGATATATCCCCTTTCATAAAAATGGTCTAAAGGCTGAAATGCTGTTGTATAAGTTCCTCTTCAGGAACTCGAGCTGCGTCAGGAGACGCTTTGGGGAATGCCTACAGCGTAACCGGCTCTGAATACCAATGAAATCTGTCCAATACATGGGAGGGACGTCACGGGCGAGGTGACGTAATGACCAGCTGGTATAAGAGCATGTGCGGTGCAACCGGCGTCAGCTTTCTGTCATTCAGCTAAGTGCTCTGTGTCTTGTAAATCTTATTTACTGTTGTCTGTCCGTTTTGCAAGGCACCAGAAGGCCGGGAAGCAGGCGGTGGCGTTCCAGCGGTTTCTCCCTCGCCACTCTCCAGCTCTCGGGGCTGCTGGGCGAGAGCAGCCCCTGCCGCGTGCTGGCTCCTCGCATAGGGAGGCCACCCATGCACCTCCTCGTAAGCGGGGTGGAAAGAAGGGTGCGCGGCCGAGGACCTCTCAGCCTAAGCAGGATCTGCGGACCATGCTTCAGGCGAGGAGGTCTTCGTCCATGTTGGTGGACCAGGGCTTATGAGGGTAGCCCCCACTGGGGTAGAGGGACGATCGCTGCGGCACACAGCGGTCGTCGCCCCCCAGCTTCCTCAGGAGATCATTCTGCAAACCCTGCCACCTACGGTGCTTCAGGGCGCAGCGGTCTCCAGCGAGCACACATCTCAGTCTCTTCCGCCCGGTACCGTAGCAGAGCTGAGATGCTCGCCACCCCTTCAGGGGTCTCTAGAGCAGCTGGTTCGGTCGTTCCCTGCCGGTGCACCGCTTCAGGGCACCGAACTAGCCGCTCTGATTACACCAGAGGCCAGTCTCGAGAGACTGGTTCCCTTAGTAGACTATTTCACAGCGTGGAAACTACTACCAAATGTGTCTCGATGGGTCCTGCGCACTGTAGAAAGAGGCTACAGAATCCAGTTCGGTTCTCGTCCGCCTCAGTTCAACGGGGTGATTTCCACGTTAGTGGGCCCCGAGCAAGCTCTGGTAATGGAACAGGAGGTACATACTCTCTTAAGGAAGGAGGCCATCGAGGTGGTTCCTCCTCATGAGATAGAGTCCGGGTTCTACAGCCGGTACTTCATAGTTCCAAAGAAGGATGGAGGGTTGCGTCCCATTTTAGATCTGCGGCGTCTGAACCGCTCAGTCAGCAGACTGAAGTTCAAGATGCTCACGCTCAGGTAGGTCGCGTCTCAAATCAGGTCCGTGGACTGGTTTGTCTCGATCGATCTAAAAGACGCATACTTCCAGCTCTCCATCCTTCCCTCTCACAGGAAGTTCCTGAGGTTTGCTTTCGGGGGAGAAGCTTACCAGTATCGGGTACTTCCCTTCGGCCTAGCACTCTCACCCCGCACTTTCACGAAGTGTGTGGACGCCGCGTTAGCTCCGCTGCGGCTACGGGGCGTCCGCATACTCAATTATAGCGACGATTGGTTGATTCTCGCTCAGTCAGAGCGGAGGGTGGCTCAACATCGAAATGTTGTTCTCGCCCACATGAAAGTGTTGGGGTTAAGACTAAACCCCAAGAAGAGTGTTCTTTCTCCAGTACAGAGAACCACTTATCTTGGTGTGGTGTGGGATTCGACCACGATGCAGGCACGTATGTCTCCTGCTCGGATCGAGTCGATCCTCACGGAAGTCAGGAGAGTGAGAGAAGGCCAGTCACTCACTGTCAAGCAGTTTCAGAGACTGCTGGGTCTGATGGCGGCTGCGTCCGACGTGTTACCTATTGGCCTGCTGTACATGAGACCCCTACAGTGGTGGCTCAAGACCAAGGGGTTCTCCCCGAGGGCGGTGCCTACGTGCCTTGGACATGTGGAGACAACCTTGGTTCTTGTCCCAGGGCCTGATGTTGGGAGCTCCTTGTCGCCGCGTAATGCTAGCGACGGACGCATCCCTCACCGGTTGGGGAGCAGTCATGAGTGGCCACCCTGCCCATGGTCGGTGGAGAGGTCATCATCTCGCCTGGCACATCAACAGGCTCGAGATGCTGGCCGTGTTTCAGGCTCTGAAATACTTTCTCCCAGACCTGAGAGGTCACCATGTGTTAGTTCTCACCGACAACACATCCGTGGTCTCTTACATCAACCACCAAGGAGGTCTGCGGTCGCGGCCCCTGTACAGGTTGGCACACCAGATCATTGCTTGGGCCCAGGGCAAACTCCTCTCACTGAGAGCTGTTTACATCCCTGGGCATCTCAATATGGGAGCAGACACCCTGTCGAGGCAGGGGCTGTTATCCGGGTAATGGATGCTTCACACCGAGGTGGTGAAGGAGATCTGGAGAGTGTTTGGCCAGGCTCAGGTGGACCTCTTTGCCACTCGAGAGTCAGCTCAATGTCCCCTCTGGTACTCTCTACGTCATCCAGCTCCGCTGGGCCTGGATGCCATGGTACAGACGTGGCCGAGGCTTCGTCTGTACGCCTTTCCCCCGATCGCTCTGCTCCTCCTGAGTTCTGGAGAGAGTGCACTGGGACGGACTCCGGCTAGTAGCCCTGTTCTGGCCGGGCCGAGTATGGTTTTCGGACCTGATTTTCTTCCTCGACGGCTCTCCATGGGAGATTCCAGTCACGAGGGATCTCCTCTCACAGGCAGGAGGCACCATTGTGCACCCCCGCCCGGAGTTGTGGAAGCTGTGGGTGTGGCCCCTGAGGGGGCACAGCTCATAGCTTCCGGTCTCTCAAACGAGGTTGTTGAGACCATTCTCTAATCCAGAGCTCCCTCTACGAGGAGACTGTACGCCCTGAAGTGGAGACTCTTCACTTCATGGTGCGGAGATCGCCAGCTCGACCCAGTTAACTGCCCAGTTTGTACAGTGCTGGAGTTCCTGCAGGCTCGACTCTCCGCAGGGTTAGCCCACTCCACCTTGAAGGTCTATGTGGCGGCAATCTCGGCTTACCACACCCCTCTTGGTGGACTGACAGTGGGCAGCCAACCCCTAGTTACATGTTTCCTCCGTGGTGCACTGAGGCTAAGGCCTCCGGTACGGTCCCGGGTCCCCCCTTGGGACTTGGCTGTGGTGTTGATTGCTCTCTGTAGGCCTCCCTTCGAGCCTATTGAGGAGATCTCAGATCGCCATCTCACCCTGAAGACCATGTTTCTTCTGGCGATGACATCTCCGAAGAGAGTTGGGGACCTGCAGGCCCTTTCTGTGGCCCCTACCTTGTACATGTGGTACATTTGGACTTTGCGCCTGGTATGGCCAAAGCCTTTCTATATCCTTGTGCAGGGTATGTCCCCAAGGTTCCTTCTGTCACAACACAGCCTGTCGTACTGCAGGCCTTTAGTCCTCCTCCCTTTCGGGAGCCTGACCAGCTGAGGCTAAATCGTATGTGTCCAGTGCGAGCACAGAGCATACGTCCACAGAGCTGCCTTATGGAGAAGACTGCTTATTTGCTTTGGTCCCCCTAAGAGATGTCTTCCTGCGTCCAAGCAGACCCTCAGTCGGTGGATGCCATTCAGTTGGCCTATGAGTCTTCTGATCTCCCCTCGCCCATGGGAGTCAGGGCTCATTCCACTAGGAGTGTGGCGGTCTCCAAGGCCTTTCTCGCAGGTGTCCCTATACAGGACCACGCCCCTGACCTTTGTCAGATTTTATGGCCTGGACATGCGAGCCACTCCAGGCTCTTCCGTTCTCTTGCCCTAGTTGTGCTCTGTATGGATATACACAGGGCAGGAATTTGGAAGTCTGGTGCCGTGGGTATCTCGTTCCCCAAAGTGTCTCCTGACGCAGCTCGAGTTCCTGAAGAGGAACATCTTAGGTTACGTATGTAACCCCAGTTCCTCGAAGGAACGAGACGCTGCGTCGCGAGGCCACACTTCCGGCATCCCTGCCAGCGCTTGCTTCATTCTAGAAGCTGACGCCGGTTGCACTGCACATGCTCTTATACCAGCTGGTCATTACGTCACCTCGCCCATGACTTCCCTCCCATGTATTGGACAGATTTAATTGGTATTCAGAGCCGATTACGCTGTAGGCGTTCCCCAAAGCGTCTCCTGACGTCTCGTTCCTTCGAGGAACTGGGGTTACATACGTAACCTAAGACGATTTCTGTTTTTGTGAATCCTGTATCTGAACAGTAAATCATGTCATTTTATGGCTTAATACTGTATGTTACATAGACATTGTCCAACCCCACTCATACTGTGTTCATTTTACTTGTGCAGCTCTTAAAATGGGTCATAAATTGCCTTAAATTTATTTTTTTTCAATTCTGCAGATACCCTGTAAATAGATACCCTTCCTTCATATTTGTTGATATTTGTGTATTGAAAATATTTTTGATTGACATTAGACTCCTATCTGATTTTCTATATTTAAAAAAAAAAAAGTTTTTTTTTTTTTAATTTTGGTTAGTTAAATTAATTGTCGGGCTACCAAAATCTGAAGAGTACTTGTCCGTAGGGCTACCAGGGATTTAAAAATTTTGCGAGCCCTGTGAAGGAATGGTCTCTGATCTCTTGTCAGGTGTTCTCTAACCTCATCAGGCATTATAGGAGAAAATTTAGAGCTGTTAAACGGGAAAATGGAGGTTTCAAAAAGTTTTGAATAAAAGGGTGCCGTTAGTTGTGGCCAGTGTGTATTAGAGAAAAACATTTATTTCATAATGATATTTCCCCCATTTTAAATTCTTATTATCCAATGAAAGGTTAGATTTTTGTGAATTTTTTAAATAAAAGATCAAAAGGATTAACAATGCAGATTAATTTTCATAGCCTTTGATCATATTTACCAAGGGTGCCGATATTTTTGGCCATGACTGTATATTTTTATATATATATATATATATATTAGGGCTGTCAGTTTAGCGTGTTAATTTAATGAATTAGTTATGCAACAAAATAACGCAATTAAAATATTTTAACGCAGTTAACGCACTGGCCCTGCCCCCAAACCTGTACATCATCTTACATCTCATACAGTTGACTGTTGACAAATATGATATAGCCAACAACTCCATAAATGCAGTTATGCCCTAAAATTCAATATATAGGGGCAAAAAATGCCCCTGTATGAGTTTTTGTCTCATATTTATATCATATGATAATAAGCGATATCAAACCAGCAGCGAGAACAATATCATGAGTGCTGTTTTTGTCACAAAGAACACAAGTGCAAATGTGATTTTAAACAACAGTTCAGTAAATAATAAGTTAATATTGTGTTATATTTTAAACACAATATTGTGTGTTTTGTTCAATTTTGCCAACTAAAATATTACCTAAAGTCTCAGCAGACTTGTTGTGCGTCTGTGAGTCAGTGTTTAGTTTCTTAATGAATCCGCGCTTTGAACCAATGATTCAAAGGCCCATTCATAAAAAGAGAGCCGTTTACTAAATTCCTGAATGAATCAGATTCAGCCATTTGGGCAGCATTACACAAATATAGTGAAGTGACATTCAGCCAAGTATGGTGATTCCATACTCGGAATTCGTGCTCTGCATTTAACCCATCCAACGTGCACACACACAGCAGTGAACACACACACACACCGTGAACATACACCCGGAGCAGTGGACAGCCATTTTATGCTGCAGCGCCCGGGGAGCAGTTGGGGGTTCGGTGCCTTGCTCAAGGGCACCTCAGTCGTGGTATTGAGGGTGGAGAGCGCGCTGGACATTCACTCCCCCACCTACAATCCCTACCGGCCGGAGACTCGAACCCGCAACCTTCGGATTACAAGTCCGACTCTCTAACCATTAGGCCACGACTTCCCCACATATATTGTGAAATATTTCCACATCGTGACGTAGACATGTGGGGGCGTGTTTGAATGAGGTGTTTTAGGGGGTCGTGGATGAGTCTTAACTTTGATAAAGAATATCTGTTTTTGAGAAATCCGGTTTTGAGATTTTAGTCTTTGCAACTTCAGGGATCTTATCTATGCATGAACAGCTTGTAACACTCCAAAGAGAAAGCAAAACTTGAAATCTGACCCCTTTAAAAAATTAATAAATAAATAAATTCTGTCTTCATTTAGGCTGCTCATCCTCATGTTGTTTCAAACCTGAATGACTTAGCCTACTTTCTTTTGCACAAATTAAAATAAGGTATTTTGAAAACTGTTGGTAAAAAAGCTTGGTTACCAGTGACTTTCATTGCATGAACAAGTTGTTTCTGAAATTATCGTCTTTTATATTGCATGCTTTATGTTAGGCCATTGTAGCCTAAACATTTAACACAATAATAGCTAAATATATTTATATATGTTTTTTATTATTATTATTATTTTTTTTTTCAGATTATTTTATTTTAGTTAAAGAATTGTTTACATTTTGGGTCCAGTAACTAGTGATCTTATAAAAAAAAAAAAAAAAAAAAATCACTTTTATGCAGTATTATTTTACTATCACTATTACTAGATACTATTACAGTTTTATTAATATTTTGAATTAGTTCTTATTTTATTTGAATGTTAATGTGTTTATCATTTTCATTAGTTTATATACTGTATATATATATATATATATATATATATATATATATATATATATATATATACAATTTTATTCATTCAAATTTTAGTTTTTCAGTTATTGCCTTGGCAACTAGTTGAAATAAATTTGTTTTTTAAATATTTTATTTAATTTCAGTTAATGTTTATTTTATTTTTTATTTTTAGTTAACTATAATAACCCTGCTTTTATTTCCTCACTAGATAATTTTGTGTAGCTTTGCAATTTGATAAAAACATTTTTAAAAGAACCAATATGTAGTCTCTCAATTATTCCAAGGTCATAAAACGGCATGAAAATATATATTTGTCATCAAGTTAAGAATAGCCTCATTGTTGCAAGTGAATATAGAAAAAAAACTGTCGATTTAAATATTTTAAGATTAATTATAACATGTCACAGCACAGCAGCCTTCTCTAAAACTGCTTGAAATTTCATGTCAACTTCTCCAAATACTAACTGAACATATGGAGAAGGACATTGATCATGAGGCTGTACTGTCTGTACAGTAATCAACGAACACACTGCTGAGAGCAAGAAAAGGGTTATTTGATCTTCTCTGAGCAGCAGGCGCCACAGATTTTCCTGCAATTCAGTATCTAGAAAACACGTCTTTTGTCTCTTTTAACAATTTATTCTTACAGACCTTGAAAAGTTTAAAACTAATTTTCTAGATATGTTGGTGGTACATAGATTTACATGCAGCATTTATTATATATGGCTACCTGTCTATTTATTCCAAAACGTATGTGATCTATAAGTACACTAATTTTTAATTTTTTTTTATTTCCCAAAATATAACCAATTAGTCAATAACTCTGAATCGTAGTTTTGTGGTTCTCAAAATTGTTAAAACAATACAAGAAAACAAGGATACTAAACATGACTTAGAAACAACAACATTAACAACTAAAACGTTTGAAAACTTTTAACTAAAAATATAGTTAAAAAATGAAGTGAAAATAAAATAAAAAGTAAATACGTAAAACGTCACAGAATTTCAGGCATTATGTCAGCTCGATGCTCTGAAAATGTACATTATTAGAGCACTATTAAATGTTCCGAAGTTATCCTCTTTTACATTACAAAACATTATTTAAAAAGTCATACTATTATAAACTACCGAAGAACAAATCGTTAGTTACAACCCAGCAAATTTTCACTAGAATTAGCGGAAAGTGATGATGTTCGCTTCCCAAACTTCCCAAACAACTGCTTTGTCCAGCGCAGTCAGCTAAAAACTGACAAAAAGCCTCAACAGAACCAAATTCGCTCATTAATGCGTCAACGCAGACATGTACTAACATGTCTAAGAAAATCCTAGAGATATCTGGCCAACCTTAAGCGAGCAAAACAGATTTTTACTAATGACATTCTCCAGTGGCATGTGTGTGAGAGAAGGATGAGGCTCGACAACAACAATAACACACTCCTTCAAAACGTGCTTCCATCCATGAGCAATGAAGCATAGCCTACATATGAGGCTAATTTAATGTAGATCTTGAAAGACTTCACAAGGCCGTTGTGATAAATAGTAAACACATGATTGGAGGAAATAAATGAGCTTTATTTAATCAGATCTTCATTACTATCATCAGAAGAAATGCACTGTGCATGTTTCATTTTGAAAACACCACAAACTCATAAAAGAGAAAGATTACATCAGCATCTAATAACTATTTTTAACTAACCATAGCAATACAGTAGGCCTAATATTAAGGATCAGGACTGGTGGTTCTCACTGCACTAATGTAAGGATTTTACTGCTGTTTTTCTTCAGTAACCCTTGCTTTTGAGCCACTGGGCTCTCGCAACAACATCATTGGCATAATCATCTCCTGTGGTGCCGATGTCCATGCGCTCATACGTTTGGACATTCTTCACACCTGCGTTGTAGGCTGATATTCCCCCTGAAACAGACATTATACTACAACTGAGACTTGAAAGTTAAGTGATGAACTACTATTTGCATTTAATTGTCTTTCTTATGCTATTTATGTTTATTGATCTCTCAGTGTAAACCCAACATACCTTTAAAGCATTGCTCTTGTGTCCACTTGGGGAATTTTACTTTAATTTCTTTAATGAAGCTAATGAGTATGTCAATAGCTTGTGTGATATGCAGCTCACTGTCCCATGTACCTGTTGGAGTGTGGGAGCGTTTGTCAACCTATAAGAAACATAATCAAAAGAGAATGATTTGAAATGTTTAGAAATATTAAATGTACTCTACTTATTTCTTGCTGGTATAAAAATATCTTGCATGGGATATCTACTACTTACATTTACGAGTCAGCTTTAGTTTAGTAGTACTCACCACCTTAAATCTTATCTCATGGCTCATGATATTTAGAAATAGAGAAATCAGTTCTTCTGACCTACCTGCATGAGGCCAAAGCCATTGCCATGGTCACCCCACCCATCCTTCAGGACGGCTCCGGCTCTGGACTCTCTAGATACGATGGCAGCAATCACAGCTGGGTCCATCTGCTTTGCTCTGGCAACTTTGATAATTATACTCTTGTATTTCTCTATCCGGACCAAATCATGCTCAGCCAGTTTTTTGGAGGCTTCAACCCCTATGACAAGTTTGAAGTGTTATTACATATTGCAACATGGTGCACTTTGCATATATTGGCAAATGAAACAAAAGAATCATATGTGATTTGTATGCAGTCATGCATTCTCACCCTTAATGGTTAATTTGTCTTGTTTTGCTGTCTTCTCTGATGCACCGGTGGTGTCTATTTTCAGGATGTCTCCATAAAGGCATGCTAGAAACAACATGGAAAATATCACCTGAAACCCTTGAATAATTATTTATGCAGAAAATGTATGCAGTGCTAAACTATCACAAAATGAGAATACTGTACCATATAAAAAACAGTCAGCAGCTGATATTATATGACTTACCCATGATATTGATGTAGAACTGCTGTGAAAGAGCAAATCAATGAGTTCGATGAGCCTTGTTACTAAATCGGACCTCAGCAGGGCCTTATTATATATGATCGCAGAGGGAGTGGTTTCTCTTTTTTCCCAGGAGTTTTTTTTTTTTACCACACCCAATCGAGTGAATCATAAGTGGGAAGATTTATCAGATGGAGGCTTCATAAATGAAAATAAAACTGTGGGAAAGGTTTTTTTTTTTTTTTTTTTTGGAAATGTTAGCACTTGTACCAGTGAAAGACACATGCCAAATCTGCCATTCCAAAACTTCCTTGATTAAATGTTAACTTTTGTAGCAAAGCATCAGTGAAGGTAGGTGTTTAAACCTCAGAAAACATTGTCAACCTCAGGAGGTCAAACTAAATATTGTTTAAACTCTTTCCACGTTTAATACATCTATTCATTTATTTACATGAAGCAACTTCATTACAAACATATACAGTCTGCAATTTTATTATATTGTCATGGAAATTCCCAATACTAATCTGACTTCACCACAGACAATTCAAACAACTTAGTTGTTAATATAATATCTACAGTATCTCGTGCTAATTCCCTGAATTCCCAGAATACTTAAAATACAATACAATACTTCCCTGAAGAATGGTGATGGCATCCCGTCAAGAAGCTACCATAACTACCTCAATCACACATGAGCACACAGGTCTTTCGCATCTACACACTCTCACCGCTCTTCTCAGCTGTACGCTGGTCCGACACAGGCTCTATAGTCTTCCAACACTATCACTGTCTTTGCAGTGGTTTTTTGAGCATAGAATCTTTAGTACTTTTATTCCTCAGCTTCACAGCATATACCAGACACCACTCCCAAGTTGCTCTTTGCAGGAATGAAAGTTTATTCACGGCCTGGAGCCCACTGGTCACAACAACCAAGAGAGACTCCCTGAACAGAAGGAGAGGCTACATGAACATTTATACCTTGTAGTTGAGTAAAAATCAATGTCACTCAATTCTTCTTCACTGTAATTGGTTATACTGATCTGGTCTTTGGTTTGTCATATGACTGTTAGTTCTTCTATTTTAAGCACTTTTTGGGTAAGTATAGATTATTTAATCATAGAGCCACAGTCTTTGATCTGAGCATCCTTAGTCTGCACTTTTTCTTGACTCCTTCTGAGGCCATTACATAAAATATTTCCATCACAATATAATATTGCAATTGTACAGTATTTTCTATCAAAATAATAAATAAATGTAAAATTGAACAGCAGTTATAAAATGTAAAATAATATGATGATTAGATTATATAAAATTAGTTAGCAGTATAAATTTATGCTTATTTGCTTATAACTCACAAACCATACAAACTAGTGTCAGGCAGTTTTCTTTATAGTGGAGTAATAGTTGAGATATGGGACCATCCAATTCTGATTTGATTGTGCTTTACAGTTACTGTTGCCCATGTATATTTAGGACAGAAAAAGAATATGGCATCTAAGAAGCACATGAAAGCAAAGAAGACTAAAACTGCTATTCTGCCTGGTCCCCTAACAAGATCATTTTAATATGGATATGGGAAGACACATGAAAGACAAATGATTTGAGTTAATAAAAGTGTTTAATTGCATCCCAACAAATAGAAAGCAAAATAAATAAAAGCGAACATCTATTAGAATGAACAAAAAACAGTGTTCTTCAAGTAACCCTTGCTTTTGAACCACTGGGCTCTGGCAACAACAATTTAAGCATAGTCACCACCTACTGGGCCCACGTCCATGAGCTCATGATATTCCCCCTGAAATAGACCTAGACAAAGGACCTAGACCCCCCCCCCAACCGAACATGCTCGCAAGGGGCATAGCCATATGTGGAAATTGACTAATAGAACGTCAGTTGTCACCATTCCTTTCAGAAGCTAAAGTATACATGGTTGTTTTGTGTATTCAATGTCAATTATTTATCTAAATCATCTAGATTTTCATACTGCTGACTTTATTTTCCTGAACTATGCCCTTGAGATTGCAAGTATTGTTACTTCAGAAAATAAACTGCACAACATCCTTGCACATTAAGTTAAATATTTCTATTGTTATTCTTATTACATTTTACTTCATTTTATTTTTAAAAAATCACTTAATGTAATGGAATATCAAATTAATTCTGGCATATTACAGTCTCATTAAAAAAAAAAAAATTCAGAATGTAATAATAATAATAATTGTTGATTATTTGTGTCACTCTTGCCTCAGAAATACAGTCTCAGTTAATGCAAGCTGATGTGAAGAGATTGTAAAATCTAGCAGGTTTACTGAGAAGCACATACTTGCTGCCAGATAGATTGAGTTTACGTTCCTTTAGCCCAAGCCCATGAAGAAACCATGCCCCTAGTAAAGTGAGGGTGAACTCCAAAATTACAGGTCTCCCATTTAGAAGCATATGCCAATGCTATTGGTTCCACAATCCAATGAGACAACCACTGTTTGAAAACCAGTATTGCGACCTCCGAAACAGACAACAGGCTACTCAGACAGTCTAAAATGACTAGACTGCTCTAGATAAGCATGCAAAGTGCAAATGGGACATGAAGGATGTGTCTTCTGAAGAGCAAATACTTGCAGAGTACCTGTGCTCTGAATGATGTAGAAAGCGCTTTAGGCACGTAGCCACATCTGGGTTGCAGTCTATCTATGCAGTCATGCTTAGCAAATTCCAAACAAGCAGTATCCATAAAAAGTACATGTAAATCACCCACTTTCTTCAAACATGCTAAAGCAAGTAAAAGCGTTGACTTAAGTGAGAGCACTTTCAACTCTTTTGTCAAATCCCGGCTGGTTGGGCCAATTCAGCGCAACCAGAAGAACAGTCTCCTGATCTTGTGCAGCACCAACAGCATGATCTTGAGACACACGGAGCCTGTGGCAAGCCATTCAGACCATCACTGACTACAAGCCCCCGCCACAGGCCTGTGATGAGGACACATCCCTCCCCGATGCACTCAACCACTTTTATTCACGGTTTGAAATACAGAATGAAACACCTGCACAAAAACTGCCCACACCCCCCAACGACCGGGCGCTCTGTCTGTCTCCAGCCGACGTAAGGAAGACCCTATCTAGGATTAACCCACGCAAGGCTGCGGGTCCTGACAACATACCTGGCCGTGTTCTGAGAGACTGCGCTGCAAACACCCCCCCCCCCCCCCCAACCTTACCACACCAAAGAAAAAACTGTATGGAACTTTTTTTGTGCAATTCGAAGTGTGCTGCACACAGGTGAGTGGGCCTGTACAAACCACCTGTAGTAACACACTCTCCTCTATTTGCACTAGACACTTTACACACACTGCTGCGTGTACACAATCCCACAAAGGACTTAGCAATATATGTATGTTTACATGCTCATGCACTACAAATCATCCTGCACTGTTCAACAAACAGCTGCTTGACTCAAAATGTTTCTCTTTGCACATGTACAGTATTTGTGAAGCATTCGTATAGTTTGTATTTTTTATCTTTTATTTTTTAGTTTGTATAGGGTAAATATTTATGTGAAGCATTCGTATAGTTTGTATTTTTTATCTTTTAATTTTTTTAGTTTGTATAGGGTAAATACTTATATATACTATACTTATAGTTAAATCTGTCAGTAGGTTAGTAGTGTATAGGTTTATAGTGTATTTTACTTCATTGTTGTATGTCTTTATTTATGTAGCACCGTGGTCCTGCGAGGCACGACATTTCGTTCCACTGTATATCCCCACATGTAGCGGAATGACAATAAAGCTCAACTTGAACTTGAACTTGACTTGACTTGAATGGAGTAAAAGCTTTTTTATGCTTTTTTGGCCAGTACCTTGACAGCTCATCCCCTTCCAGTGGTACACTCATCCGAAGAACAGTGGGCAAAATGAGCTTGCATTGCTCGCGAGTTTAGGGTCATACCCAAGAATGTGATGCTCTGTGTGGGATAAAGCATGCTCTTGAAACTTCAAAAGGTCTAGAACGGGGGTCTCAAAACTCAGACCTGGAGGTCCTCCAGAGTTGAGCTCCAGCTTGCCTCAACACACCTGCCTAGAAGTTTCTAGTATGCCTGGAGTGGAGGAGTGGATCTCTGCTTGCAATATGGGTGCGTCCCGATCTGGCAAGTAGGCCAGTCTGTGTGCAAACTTAAGTGTATAAGTTCTCCTGATCATGTTCACCACCCATTCTGATACTGTTGGCCAGTACCTTGACAGCTCAAGGTACCTTGACAGCTTACATTGCAAAAGAGAGGTTGTAGCACTTTGTGATGTGTCAGAGGCAGGTCACCATCTGATGACAGGGAGCCTACGTACCCTCGTGCTGAGAATAAGAGAATCCACAAGGCTTACACCCTGCAAAACACCGCTCTGCGCATAATATCTGAATGAGAGTAAGAGTGAGGTGGAAAAAAGTCCTGATGTTGAGACGATGTTTGGTTTTGTTCGACTTTTTTATTGGCAACAAAGAACCCAAATATTTCCCATGTGGAAATGTTTGGGTTCAACACAGCAAGGTGAACTCTACAAACATATTCGTTTGCAAGTATTTACAGTGTTTCAGCTCATCTTTTTGTGAATCTTTGGTGTAAACTTTCCAGGCCCCCTTTCCAAAATATTGCTTCCAGCGCCCCCCAATGTTCCCTAAATGCAATGTTCTCTGAGAAACGTTGTTCTACTACAGCAGGGATCCTCAAATCTTGCTCGTGAGATCCACTTTCCTGCAGAGTTTAGCTCCAACCCTGATCAAACTCACCTACCTGTGATTTTCTGTTGATCCTGAAGACATTGATTAGCATGCTCACGTGTGCTAAACTCTGCAGGAAAGTGGATCTCGCGAGCCAGATTTGAGGATCCCAGCACTACAGTTTCATGTGTGAGTGCAGGATTAGGCTCAACATCGCCCTCTGTCGTGGAGAACAAGATGTTTGATGAGAAGTTGTTTCAAGATGTGTTTGATTTGGATCCACTTGGCTACTTTCAGGATAAATAATACACACATGATGTGAGTAAATATTTAATTTTATTTAAAAAGATTACAATCATTACAGGAAATTCACTGCAGATCTGTATATCATTAAAATGGTCATATTTTGGAAATGCAAACTCTTAAATGGTTTGGAAAGATTATATTAGCAATCTAATATTTATATTTAACTAAGCATATTACAATAGGCCTAATTTTAAAAATCAAGATTATAATCTTGAGTTGTTGTACTCATTTCACTAATTTAAGGGTTTTACAGGTTCATAACTGCTGTTCTTCAGTAACCCTTGCTTTTGAACCACTGGGCTCTGGCAACAACATCATTGGAGTAGTCATTTCCTGTGGTTCTGGCATCGATATTCTCATACGAACTGACTGTACTCACACCTGCGTTGTAGGCTGATATTCCCCCTGAAACAGACATTATAATACAACCGAGACATGAAAATTAAGCGATGAACTTGCCTTTATTTATCTATTTTTTGATGTTTTATGCTATTTATGTTTATTTATTTATCGTAAATGTTATTGTAAACTTACCTTTAAAGCATTGCTCTTGGGACCACATGGGAAATCTTGCTTTAATTTCTTTAGTGAAGCTAATGAGTATCTCAGTAGCCTGTGCAATATGCTGCTCACTGTCCCATGCACCAGCTGGAGTGTGGTAGCGTCTGTCGACCTAAAAGAAACACCATCAAAGAAGAGAATAATTAGAAATGTACCATCTTATTTTTGCATACTTTGCAACTTCTTGTTTCCATAAATGCATGCTAGAAAAAACATAGAAAATATAAAGTTAGTAAATTACACTATCACAAATTCCTCCTCATTACTCAGACAATATCATATAAAAACAGTCAGCACCTGATGTATTACATTATTATTAGCAATTTTTCTCTGGCCCAGCTCTAGCCCACACAATCAGCTTTTGCTTGGTCCATATACCGCAATGAATTATGGTCCTAGTGTGGACCAGGTCTGGATTCCAGACCTGGTCCACACTAGGACTGTAATTCATTGCAGTATGTGGACCAAGCAAAAGCTGATCGTGTGGGCCGGAGCTGGGCCAGAGAAAAATTGCTATGTGGGTATAACTTACCCATGATGTTGACTTAGAACTGCTGTGAAAGAGCAAATCAGAGCTCGATGAGCCTTGTCACTAAATCTGGACGTGATTATACAGTATATGATTGCAGAAGGAGTGGTTTCTCTTTTTTTCCAGATGTTCTTCCAACTACATTGTGGAGAAAAGAATAACCAATTTTGCTAAATGTTAAAAAAGGGAAATCTTAGCACTTGTACCAGTGTAAATGCATGCCAAATTTAAACTTTTCTAAACAAATGGTTGTAGGACTTTTTAGTTATGGGCCCCAATATCCAAAATGTAATCAAATTTGTCAGAGTTTGAATCTCTGAAGTTTCCCCTTTATATATTTTATTTAAAAAAAATATTTTTTTATTTTTTTATATGGGGCAAGTCCATTGCAAACATTTTGTAATACATGTTTATACTGTCTGCAATTGTAGTAATACTGAAATTATGTATAGCCTTCAGTATTTTCAAACAAATAAATAAATAATTTTATGAATTATTTAATTGGAGGGTGAACCAACTAAAAAGGCTAAAAGTAGCCTAATGTTAGTGTAATCTGTTATAATCAATGAAGCTGTCTACACTGTTAAATGAATCTTCCTTACAGTAGTACATGGTACGTAGGCCTACATCTGCTACATCATAATTCACAAGAGCTCAGAATTTAGTCAGCGATGACTAATCTGAACGCCTCTGATTGGCTACTGCATTCATAAGCTCAACGGAATCGCATGCTATTAATTATAATGCGCAACACAGCCGTAATAGGTTTAGTTTAATCGACAGTTTTCATTTCATTTTCACTTTGACTTTATTCGACACAGCCATAAAACAATGAGTCACTTTTCAGTTCATTTTCACTTTCACTTTATTCGACACAGCATAATAGGCTAGATTTTAGTTTAATCTACACTTTTCATTCCATTTTCATTTTAACTTTATTCGTGACATCCGTAATAGATTGATTTAGTTTAATCATTCAGGAACAGGCAGAGAGGGGAAAACCAAAGCCCTAAAAGTAGCCTGTTGTTGAATACAACGCACATCACAAACCCGTTATTTTAGGCAATAGCCTACCAGAAATGGGTGTCATGTCATAAAACAATTTTAATATGACTGAATTTTTATTTAACATGACCACATTTTAATTAAACATTGTAATTTATTAGCTAATTAGGCTATAACCTTCCTTTCCACGGTTATTCAAACAGTGAATAAATGAAACCGAGCAAATTATTTAATGTCAAAGAACATTATGACAGTCTTGCGCGAGTTCAAACTCTCTCAGAACACTCCCCTTATAATCAATGAAAGAAGGAAATGAATCTCTTACTTACATCGTAGGCTACGTAGATCTGCACTGGTCACTGGTCATTCAGGAACAGGGGGACTTACACGGTGGAGAGGGGTGGGCGGATCGAGATAGACCACCCATATTAGGAGGCTGTTTATTGGAGCGCATGGGGAACTCCAAAAAGATGATTCATTAGATTTATGAGTTACATGAAAGACACGTGATGTGAGTGAATAAATGACAACAAATAAATAAATAATAATAATAATAATATTAATAATAAAAAATCAAGTCATAGCCTACTTTAACAAGTGAAATCTTTCATAGAAGAACCACAAGCTGTTTCAAGAAAGAAGTCTTATTGAAGTAGGGTGCAGTTTAAAGACTTTTCTAGGACCCTACAGTTTTATATTATTTTATTTTATTTATTTATTTTCTGTATGTATTAGCCACTCATACTATTTTAACTTGCTATTCAGTTCTGTATATGTATATTTTTAAGGAATTATGTATTTTTAATTGCATAAACTTAATTATTATATTAACCTTTTCTTTATTACTTTTGTAAACTTTAATGTCCAGCTATAATATTTAATTTTGAATACAGTTTATATATACAGTTTCAAATCAGAATATTGATAAAAAATGAGCTCTGCAATATATTAAAGATGTGGCTATAACACAAGCAACAACAAATAGGCTAAACAATGATAAGATGATCATTTAAAATGGTAACCATAAAAAATGCTTCTCTGTCTATGCTCTTTAAACACTTGAAACCATTTTTAATTGTGTCCATATTATAAAGCTTTAGGCTATATTCTGCATCTATAATTTTCTCCTCTCATCCTTTCTTCACTCCACTCCAATGCCTCGACTTCCTTTCTATTTTCTCTTTCCTTTCTTCCATCTCTGACTTAAATTTCCTGACTGCAGTCTCATTTCTGTTTTATTATTTCTCATTTAAAAGTTAATGGCAACTATAAAATAACCAGTGAATGTCAATTTATTTAATGAATTTGGGTATACTTACTGAAGCTTAAAGGTTTAAGGCCTTTTAAAGGCCCACTTTACCTGAATCACACATGCCCACTTTATCTAACACATTAAGTCAAAGTGGGCCAGCAATATTTAAACACCTTACAAGAAAGCTAACAAATTTTAATGTCAATGATAGTATCAAATAAATCAGGAACTGTCACAATAATGTTCGTTTACATTTAGTAAGCAACCTTATAAGTTATCAATACAAATCTTATGTCGAAGGGTTTTCTACCTTTCACCATGACACAGTCCTCCCTTGAAGTGTGGCCAGACCCACCAGTCTCATATTGCATAAACCAAACTATTTTATCATTTAGAGAAGTAGTGTCCATTTAATTAAGGATTAAGGACTATTGTTCCGCTCTGAAAGTATTAACCATTTGAGCACTTTACAATCAATGTTAAACGGCCCACTTTAGCTGAATCCACCCTATTAAATTCAGGTTTCTTGGAAAGAAAGACTTTTGTCAGTGCAAGACTTCAGTTCATTAGCCGCACACAGGATAATAAGTACTGTAAGGATATCAAAACTTCAGTCTTCACTTTTAAAAGTAATAATTTTTGTTATCAGAAATGGCCTTCTTAAAAAAAATCTAATTTTTTAACAATTGCCAGGCCATCGGTTCTCTGCAGGTCTCCGTGCAAGTCATGTGACTGAAAACCAGGAACAATGTAGAATATGAGGTCATTTTAATGTGAATATGGCAAGACTGTTGATAAGATGGACAATTTGAGTGAAAAAAGTTTATTTTGTCATATTATATACAGTGACGTAATTTAGCTCTTAAGATACAGAAAACAAAGATATTAAAAAGGATTGTATTACACAGAAGCTATATGTTTAAGTGACACAAATACAGTAACTTCAGTAATGAGGAGTAATTCAGTGAAGTTGATACATTGTATTTCACAAGAGTTTAACAGCTCAGTAACTGCTGTTCTTCAGTAACCCTTGCTTCTGAACCATTGGGCTCTGGCAACAACATCATTGGAGTAGTCTAGTCCTGTGGTTATGGCATCGATAGTCTCATACGAAGTGACTCTACTCACACCTTTGTTATAGGCTGCTATTCCCCCTGAAACAGACACGAAAACCTCAATCAGACTGATAACATTCTATTTACATTTAACTTTTTATAGACAATTTAAGATTTATTAATTAATTCATCAAAATTCATCTTTCAAATCATCATTCTTGCATTTCTCTCTTCTCTGATGAATCTAATGTGCGTAGTTTCTGAAACAAGACACATTTGTGGTTTCTGAGAGTGGAAGTGTACTACCTTTAAAGCATTGCTCTTGTGTCCACTTGGGAAAGTTTACTTTAATTTCTTTAATGAAGCTAATGAGTATCTCTGTAGCTTGTGCGATATGTTGCTCACTGTCCCATTCACCGACTTTATGGTGGTACTGTGTGTCAACCTGGGAAAAAAATGAAGCTTTGAAACAACAGACATATTTAATAACACTTTGCATGGATGATTATTGTGACAACTTAAACACCTTGAACCTTATTTTATGTACACTCATTCATGTATAAACCTCATCTTAGGTCTAATTTAATTTTAAATAGAGTAGATCTATAGTTGTAATGAACCTGCATAAGGCCAAAGCCTTTGTGTGCGGGATCCCATCCATTCTTCAGGACGGCTCCAGCTCTGGACTCTGGATATGATGGCAGCAATCACAGCCGGATCAATCTTCTTTGCTTTGCCAACTTTAGTGATCATACTCTTGTATTTCTCCACCTGGGCCAGATCATGCTCAGCCAGTTTTTTAGAGGCTTCAACCCCTATGACATATTTAAATCATTTTTAAACATATTGTAACATGGTGCTCATTGCATATATTGGCAAATGAAACAAAAGTGCCATAAGTGATTTGTATGATGTCTCCATAAATGTATGCTAAAAACAACATGGAAAGTATCAAGCCCTTTCAAGACAATAAATAATTATTTATGCTGAATATTCAAGCAGTGTTACACTATCACAAATTGCTCCTCATTATTGAGGCAATATCGTATAATAACAGCCAGGACCTGATATTATATAACTTACCCATGATGTTGATGTAGAACTGCTGTGAAAGACCAAATCAATGAAGCTGATGAACCTTTTCACTACATCAGACCTCAGCAGGGCCTGATTATATATGATCGCAGAGGGAGTGGTTTCTCTGTTTATCTCAGATGTTCTTCCTCTAAGGTGTGGAGAAATAAGTTAAAAAAATTAGAATTTCCTTGTTTGTTTATGTCTTATTATTAGACCAATCCCTAGCCATTAATGATGAATGAGCTGGATTATAAGGTGCTTCATACAGTTTAAAAATGTTTATCATCTCTCTCATTTATCATCATTTAGCAGGTTCGCGCTCAGATCCAAGATGGCGGTGCAATCAGACGCAGCGGCTGCTCCGGGTCCCAAAGATGGTGCTTTTATGTCTTTTAATGTCGTCTGTTCTTCTCCAAATAGTGCCAGTTTACCGCTAACTCTTAAGGAAATCACCCCAAAACTCATCTATGATCGCCAAAGTCTTTCGGATATCGGCAACGCATACAAACAACAACTCTCGCCGGCGGCTACTGAGAAGCTACGAGGCCTTTGTTTACTGCTGGAGCCGGACCTCGAGACCGCGGCCTCGCCTACTGACGCTACCCGCACAAGGCAGCGTCGCAAGCGGTGTGAGAGAGGACGGAAGCGCGGTAAGCGTGGAGGTATACGAGCTAGGCTAAGAGCTAACCCCACAAGACTGTTGTGTGTTTGTTTTTACCGAAACATGGCTAAACGACAACATCCCGGACTCCGCCATTCAGCAGCATGGGCTAACCAGCTACCGAGCGGATAGAGATTCATCACTATCTGGTAAGACCCGCGGAGGAGGATTGTGTGTGTATATCAACAAAGACTGGTGTAACAATGCTGTGGTATTATAAAAACACTGTACATCGCTGGTGGAGTTTATGTTTGTGAAGTGTTGACCGTTCTACCTGCCGCGGGAGTTCACGGTCATTGTTATTGTCGCGGTCTACATCCCCCCGTGTGCAAACGCTAAGGACGCGCATCGTGAACTGTATAGCGCCATCTGTGAACAACAAACAAATAACCCTGACGTCAAACCGGTTCAAAAGCAGATCACAGTATGGCCAGACAATGCCACCTCAGCACTACAGGACTGCTTTCAGTGCACAGACTGGAACATGTTTAAAGAGGCAGCCACCTACAACAACCACACAGACCTGCATGAGTACACTGAAACTGTGACTGCTTACATCAAAAAGTGCACTGATGATGTGGCAGTCACCAAGACCATCACCACACGTGCAAACCAGAAGCCATGGATGACAGCAGAGGTCCGTGGGCTGCTAAAGACCAGAGATGAAGCATTCAGATCAGGAGATAAAGCAGCCCTCAAAACAGCAAGAGCCAATCTGTCCTGTGGCATCAAAAATGCAAAGCGGTCATATGCTCAAAAAACGTCTCAGGTTACGTATGTAACCATGGTTCCCTGAAGGGAACGAGACGCTGCGTCCGGAGACGCTTTGGGAACGCCTTCAGCGTGACCATGCTCTGAATATCAGGTGTAATCAGTCCGAAGGAGGGTGAAGCGTCACGGGCGGGGTGACGTCACGACCAGGAAGCATAAAAGCACGTGCGGCGGAGCCGGCTTCAGCTTCAAGTCATGAAGCAAGCACGGGCAGGGATGCAGGAAGTGTGGCTATGAGACGCAGCGTCTCGTTCCCTTCAGGGAACCATGGTTACATACCTAACCTGAGACGTTCCCTTCCAGGAACTTCGAGCTGCGTCCGGAGACGCTTTGGGAACGAGATACCAACGCCGCCAGACTGACAAGTCCCTGCCTGGTGTCAGGACGAGAGGACGGATGAGCCTGGAGTGGCTCGGATGTCGCGGTTATAGAACCTGGCGAAGTCAGGGGCGTGGACCACCCAGCAGCGTTGCAGATGTCCTGAACCGGGACACCTGCCCAGAGGGCCTTGGAGGCTGCCACGCCTCGGGTCGAGTGAAGTGAGGAAAGGATGAGTTTAAGAGAATGAAAATGTGAAATCCCAAGTTTACAGCAATATGTTCAATTGCATAGACCTGAACAACCATCAATCACTTATTTAACCCTCGCTTTGAGTTTCTCAATGAGGCTAAAATTTATATTAAATGCACCTGATTCAGTTTGAATCTGGAGGTCTACTTGCTTGCATTGCCTGTGTTACGGGGTTTCCTTTGTGTCTCCTTGCAGACAGGGGGTTCCCCGAAGTTGCTGATTGGTTGAGAGTTCAGTAGTCTTTGAAGTGAGGTATTGGGCGTTGGCTGAGGATGCGGAGTTGGAGTCTAGTCGAAGCTTGAAGCGAGTGCAGTCGGAGCTGGACTTTGTAGCAAACTTACACTAGAACACGAAACTCCACGGAAAGAAAAGAAACTAAAGTAAAAGAATAAAATAAAAGGATGTAATGAGACTAAGTTGTTTTCCTCTCATTATGGCACGTGGGCAAGAGCACGCTCAAAGAGCAGCACGCAGTGGCAAAAGAGAAGAAGAGAGAGAGAGTGACCAGCGAGAGTGACAAGAGAGCTAAGAGAGTGAATTTTACGATGTCCTGAGTTTTTAAACTCGGCTTTCAGACCGTCCCCTCTGGACGTCTTGACCAATTAGATACTGTCCTTGCTTGGGGTGTTGCTCTGTTCCTCCACCAAATCATAAATCAACTTGTTATCCGTTCAGTCAGAGGTCCTAACTTTACAGACTCTTGCAAAGTATACCTTTTGAACATTGATTTCTATTAACAAGACTATGATGCATTTGACAAAGAATTGATTGGAAGAAACATTTAAAGCATGAATTTTCAAGCTCATACATACTAAATATGCAATATTTCTCTTTAAGGCTCGAGCTATTCAATACTTATTAAAAGCAAGACATATTGAGTGATTAAAACAAGGATATTCGAATGTTCAAATGGGTTACATACACATTATGCAGTTATGCATAGAAATTATTAGTTTCATTAAACATTGAAAATGAAAGTCTTTTATGCAGTTCTATGGAGAACGACGGCATGTTCTTTAGACAAAGGAATGTTGGTTTGGGCTGTCTTCTATGTGGGGGAGAAGTCAGTCTAAGGAAGCTCGTGAATTCAATCGTGGAACACGTGATGGCCATCTCTTTGACCATCAGTCTTGATTATTTGCAACAAATTTGACAGTCTCCTTCTTGAATTGAAATTATCAATAAGTGTTCTTTTGTCTCAGTGTTGCAAGCTGTTTGGTGAAAGAGGCTCGCTGGTTAGATTGCTTGCTTCAAACTAGGTTTACGACGTGCTGTTTCCTTAAGGCCTCTCTGCATTCCAGCTCCTCAGGTTTCAATGTTCTGATGCATCTTAAAATTGTCTGATTCAGTCTCTGATATCCTACAATGGTGAGGAGTCTATCAGTTATCTCCTCAATAGGCTCGAAAGGTGCCTTGCACAGAGCCTCCAGAACCACAGCCAGGTCCCACGTGGGGACGCGGGAGCGTACCGGCGGCCTCAGCCTCAGCGCACCGCGGAGGAAACGTGAAACTAGGGGGTGTCTACCCACTGTCTGGCCACTAATAGGGGCGTGGCATGACGAAATAGCTGCCACGTAGACCTTAATAGTGGAGTGGGTTAACCCTGCGGAGAAACGGCCTGCAGGAACTCCAGTACTGTACCAACTGGGCAGTTGACTGGATCAAGCTGGTGGTCCCCGCACCAAGAAGTGAAGAGCCTCCACTTCAAGGCGTACAGTTTCCTCGTGGAGGGAGCTCTGGATTGGAGGATGGTCTCGACAACCTCGGTTGACAGACCGGAAAGCTATGAGCTGTGCCCCCTCAGAGGCCACACCCACAGCTTCCACAACTCTGGGCGAGGGTGCACAATGGTGCCCCTGGCCTGTGAGAGGAGATCTCTCTTGACTGAAACCCGCCACGGGGTGCCGTCGAGGAGAGAAATCAGGTCCGAGAACCATACTAGGCCCGGCCAGAACGGTGCTACTAAGAGTAGACTGACCTCGTCCCGGCGCACTCTCACCAGAACACCCGGGAGCACAGCGATCGGGGGAAAAGCATACAGACGAAGCCTCGGCCAAGTCTGTACCATAGCGTCCAGTCCCAGAGGAGCTGGAGGAGCTAGAGAGAACCAGAGGGGACATTGTGCTGACTCTCGAGTCACAAAGAGGTCCACCTGTGCCTGGCCAAAAACTCTCCAAATCTGCTTCACCACCTCGGGGTGAAGCATCCATTCCCCGGGCCTCGGCCCCTGTCTCGACAGAACGTCTGCTCCCACATTGAGATGCCCAGGAATGTGCACAGCTCTCAGTGATAGGAGCTTGCCCTGGGACCACACAAGGATCTGGTGTGCCAGCTTGTACAAAGGGCGCGACCGCAGACCTCCTTGGTGGTTGATGTAAGAGACCACTGCCATGCTGTCGGTGCGCACCAGCACGTGGTGATCTCTTAGGTCTGGGAGGAAGTGCTTGAGTGCACGGAACACAGCTAGGATCTCTAGCCAGTTGATATGCCACGTGAGGTGGCGATCACTCCACAGACCGCGGGCAGGGTGGCCACTCATGACCGCACCCCAACCGGTGAGGGAGGCGTCCGTCGCAAGTGAGACGCGGCGACAAAGAGCTCGCAGCACCGGGCCCTGAAACAAGAACCAAGGGTTCCTCCACATGTCTAAGGCACGAATACAGCGGCGTGTCACTTTGACAGCATGGAGCGGATTTCCCCTAAGGGAAACCCCCTTGGTCTTGAGCCACCACTGTAGGGATCTCATGTACAGCAGGCCGAACGGGATCACGTTAGACGCAGCTGCCATAAGCCCAAGCAGCCTCTGCCACTGCTTGACAGTGAGTGACTGGCCCTCTCGTACTCTCATGACTGCAGTGAGGATCGACTCAATCCGAGCAGGGGACAACCGAGCCTGCATCGTGGTCGAATCCCGCACCACGCCTAGATAAGTGGTTCTCTGAGCTGGAGAAAGCACACTCTTCCTGGCGTTTAGTCTTAACCCCAAGTCTTTCATGAGGGCGAGAACGACATCTCGATGCCGAATCGCCAACCGCTCTGATCGAGCGAGGATCAACCAATCGTTGATATAATTGAGTATGCGGATGCACTGCAGTCGCAACGGGACCAGTGCCGCATCCACACACTTGGTGAAAGTGCGTGGTGAGAGTGCTAGGCCGAAGGGCAGAACCCGATACTGGTACGCTTTGCCCCCGAAAGCGAACCTCAGGAACTTCCTGTGAGAAGGAAGGATGGAGACAAGGAAGTAGGCATCTTTAAGATCTATCGTGACAAACCAGTCCTCGGACCTGATTTGAGACACGACCTGCTTGACAGTAAGCATCTTGAACTTCAGTTTTCTGACTGAGCGGTTCAGTAGACGCAAGTCCAGTATGGGTCTCAGCCCTCCATCCTTCTTTGGAACAATGAAGTATCGGCTGCAGAAGCCGGTCTGGGTGCCGTGAGGAGGAACCAAATTGATGGCTTCCTTCCTTAGCAAAGTAACGACTTCCTGTTCCAGAACCAGAGCCTGCTCGGGGCGGACCGCAGTCATAACAACCCCGTTGAACGGCGGGGGTGGCCCGCTGAACTGAATGCAATATCCATTCGCTATGGTTTGCAGGACCCAACGAGACACATTTGGCAGTCGCTGCCAGGCTGCAAAAACGATCTGCTAGGATCCGCGGTGTAAGCCGCTCCACCCCAGTAGGGGTCGCCCTCCACGGTCCTGGGGCTCGCCCATCAGGACCTTTTTGCCGAGGACCTCTTGGCCGAAATGACAGCCCTCAGATCTGCCTTTGGCCGCAAAGTCCCCGGTGCAGAGCGCTGCTGGTCTCGGCTTCTCTGCGGGGGAGCAAGAGAAGCGATGCTTTGTTTTTGCGCATCGCTGCGCGAGGAGCTGGTATGCGGAGGATCCTGTGCCCGCCCAGCAGCCCCCTGCCGCATACCCTCTGCCCACTTAAAAAAGATGTTGTACGCAGAGGCTTAGTGGGCAGCGCAGGAGCCTTCAAAGACAATGCCGTCGAGGGAGACAGATAGCTCGCAAGCGTCTGCTCAACCGGCGACATCGCCCTGTGCCCGCGCTCATTCAATTCCCTAACGTTGCCATAATAATCAGCGGAGGGAATGAATGGTCGGGACGAAAAAGGTTTCACCCGCGATCTCGACACCTCAGTGTGGAGATCGGGGAAAACGGAAGGCTCCTGTGTAGAGATGGCGGCCGCGAGCGTAGAAAACGCTTATCCAAACGGCTAGTCTGCGGTTCAGATGCTCTCTCGGGGGACCAGCTGATGTCAAGCTTGGCCACTGCCCGAGTAACCACCTCTAAAAGCTCCTCATACTGGGGCGAAAGAGGCGGCGAAACCTCGTGAACGCTCGTCACATCAACCTCCTCGGAGGAAGAAAGACGCAGCGTCGAGCCCTCGTCTCGGGGGGAAGAGACCGCTTCCAAACGAGAGACGGGGCGCCAGATCTGCGAGCCCCACGAGTGCAGCCGCCGCTCTGCCTCGGCAGAAGCGGGACCGACACTGTGTGGAGAGCTCGTGAAGGCTCCCTCCTCGAAGAGAGCCCTCCGGGTGCGGAGTGTAAGCAGCGACAGCCGCTCGCAACACACAACCTGAAACACGATCTGGAATCGCCCTTGCATTTGGGTATCTTTTTATTTTTTTTGAAAGACAGACAACACCAAATAAGACTGACACACACAGAGCGCTTTGCTGAATGACAAAAAGCTGAAGCCGGCTCCGCCACACATGCTTTTATGCTTCCTGGTCATGATGTCACCCCGCCCGTGACGCCTCGCCCTCCTTCGGACTGATTACACCTGATATTCAGAGCATGGTCACGCTAAAGGCGTTCCCAAAGCGTCTCCGGACGCAGCTCGATGTTCCTGGAAGGGAATCAACAATCACTTCACAGACAGCAGAGACACACGGAGCCTGTGGCAAGCCATTCAGACCATCACTGACTACAAGCTCCTGCCACAGTCCTGTGATGAGGACACATCCCTCCCCGATGCACTCAACCACTTTTAATTATGGTTTGAAATGCAGAATGACACACCTGCACAAAAACTGCCCACACCTCCCAACGACCGGGCGCTCTGTCTGTCTCCAGCCGACGTAAGGAAGACCCTATCTAGGATTAACCCACGCAAGGCTGCGGGTCCTGACAACATACCTGGCCGTGTTCTGAGAGACTGTGCTGCACAGCTGACAGATGTGCTTACAGATATCTTCAACACCTCGCTGAGCCAGGCAGTCGTCCCCACATGTCTCAAATCCACAACAATCATACGGGTACCAAATAAATCACCTGTGTCCTGTCTAAATGACTACTGTCCCATAGCACTGACTCCAATCATGATGAAGGCTAGTCATGCACAACATCAAAACCAGCCTCCCCAACACACTCGACCCGCTCCAGTTTGCATACCGTTCAAACCGCTCTATGGACGATGCAATTTCCTCCACCCTCCACCTGGCTCTTACCCACCTAGAAAATAAAGACTCCTATGTTAGAATGCTGTTCATTGACTTCAGCTCGGCATTCAACAAAATAATTCCACAACAGCTCATAAATAAACTAAACCTGCTGGGCCTTAACAATTCCCTGTGTAATTGGATCCTGGACTTTCTAACCGGAAGACCTCAGTCAGTCCGTGTCGGCCACAACACCTCAAGCACTACCACACTGAGCACAGGTGCCCCACAAAGCTGTGTACTCAGCCCGCTGCTCTTCACACTGCTGACCCACGACTGCACTGCCAAGTTCAGCTCCAACCACATCATCAAGCTTGCTGATGACACAACAGTGGTAGGTCTCATCAGCAACAACGATGAAACGCACTACAGAGAGGAAGTGGCACAGCTGGCGGAATGGTGTGGCACTAACAATCTGTCCTTCAATGTGGAGAAGACAAAGGAGGTTGTGATGGACTTCAGAAGAAACTCCGTTGACCACCCCCCTCTGACCATCGACAGCTCGACTGTGGAGAGAGTCAGCAGCACTAAATTCCTGGGGTGCACATCACAGAGGATCTCACCTGGACCACCAACACCATGTCACTCTCCAAAAAGGCACAACAGCGCCTACACTTTCTCCGCCGGCTGAAAAGAGCAAGTCTCCCTCCACCCATCCTCACCACATTCTACAGAGGCACCATTGAGAGTGTGCTGACCAGCTGCATCACAGGCTGGTACGGGAACTGCAGTGCTGCTGACCGCAAGACCCTCCAGCGGATAGTGAACAAAGCTGCAAAGATCATCGGTGCCCCTCTCCTCTCCATCCTGGACATTTTCCTTACACGATGCTCCAGAAAAACCAACAGCATAGTGAAGGACTCCACCCATCCCTCCCACAGTCTCTTCTAGCTCCTACCATCAGCAAGACGGTACTGGAGCATCAGAGCCCGCTCCGCCAGACTGCTCAACAGCTTTTTCGCCCAGGCTGTGAGAGCCCTGAACTCAAATCACTCCGCCCCCCCTCTGAAACCCCATGCAAACCCCTACCTCCTGAAACATGGACCACCCCCCACCCCAAACACCCACCCCCCAACCTTACCACACCAAAGAAAAAACTGTATGGAACTTTTTTTGTGCAATTCGAAGTGTGCTACACACAGGTGAGTGGGCCTGTACAAACTACCTGTAGTAACACACTCTCCTCTATGTGCACTCGACACTTTACACACACTGCTGCGTGTACACAATCCCACAAAAGACTCAGCAATATATGTATATTTACATGCTCATGCACTACAAATCATCCTGCACTGTTCCCCAACCAGCTGCTTGACTCAAAATGTCTCTCTTTGCACATGTACAGTATTTGTGAAGCATTCGTATAGTTTGTATTTTTTATCTTCTATTTTTTAGTTTGTATAGGGTAAATACTTATGTATAGTATACTTATAGTTAAAATATGTCAGTAGGTTAGTTGTGTATAGGTTTAAAGTGTTTTTTACTTCATTGTTGTATGTCTGTATTTATGTAGCACCGTGGTCCTGCGAGGCACGACAATTCGTTCCATTGTATGTCCCCACATGTAGCAGAATGACAATAAAGCTCAACTTGAACTTGAACTTGATGAATCAGCTAGATTCCAGGGCTCTAACATTGCAGGTGCAGGCAGGAGAAGGAAGTGAAGAGAAAGCATTTTATGAAAGTTTGTGGGAAATCTTAGCACTTTCACTAGGGTAAAAGCATGCCAAATTTGAACTTCTTTTATCAAATGGTTGTAGGTTTAATTATGGCCACCAGAATGTAATAGTTTTGGCAGTTATCCCCTGAAAAGCACTTTCAACGAAAGGGCCTAAAACAAAAAAATAAACATAAACAGACACATTTAGTATAAAAATAAAAAAGAATAAACAATATACGATTTGACTGAATTCAGTGACTTAATTCTATAATTCTAGTCTGTGTGGTTTGTGAGTTATAAGCAAATAGGCATAAATTTACACATTATAGTGCCTGCTAATAACAGAAAGTTGTCCTTGCGCTCGGCTGAGTATTAGGTAAGATATGAGACCATCCAAATCTGAGTTGTTTGTGCTTTAAACAATTGCAATATATAAGTATGTAAAGATTATTCTGCAGATACAGTGCTGCTTGAAAGTTTGTGAACCCTTTAGAATTGTCTATATTTCTATATAAATATGACCCAAAACATCATCCGATTTTCACACAAGTCCTAAAAGTAAACAAAGAGAACCCAATTAAACACTTCAACTCTGTGATGTTGGTGGGTTTCCTCCTATGAACTGCTTGCTTCAGCTCCTTCCACAACATTTCAATTGGATTAAGGTCTGGACTTTGACTTGGCCATTCTAAAACATCAGCTTTGTTCTTCTTTAACCATTCTTTGGTAGGATGACTTATGTATTTGGGTAGGTAATAGGGGAGGGTAACAGTGGTCTTGAATTTCCTTCATTTGTACACAGTCTGTCTGACTGTGGATTTGTGGAGTCCAAAATCTTTAGAGATGGCTTTGTTGTCATCACAGATAGCCTCGTGGGCAGCGAGTTGACATGTAGCTCCATTGTGCTTTGGGTGTTCCATGTTCGAGTCCAGGCTCGTGAACCTTTCCCAATCCCGTCCCCCCTCTCTCACTCCAACTTCGAAAACACAAGTTTCAAGTTGCGTGACAATGCAATTTGCACGGGGTAAACGTGGTCAGACAGGCAGGGTCCAGTATCAGCAAACAGTAATTTCTTTGCATGAACATTTGGGCGGCATTACGCAAATATTTCCACATTGTGACGTAGACATGTGGGGGCGTGTTTGAATGAGCTGTTTTAGGGGGGCGTGGCAGAGTCTTAACTTTGATAAAGAATATCTCTTTGGTTTTGAGACTTTAGTCTTTGCAACTTCAGGGATCTTATCTATGCACAAACAGCTTGTAACACTCCAAAGAGAAAGGAAAACTTGAAATGGCATCATATGACCCCTTTAAAAAATAAATAAATAAATTCTGTCATCATTTAGGCTGCTCACCCTCATGTTGTTTTTAAACCTGAATGACTTAGCCTACTTTCTTTTGCACAAATTAAAATAAGGTATTTTGAAAACTGTTGGTAAAAAAAGCTGTTTTGGTTACCAGTGACTTTCATTGCATGAACAATTTGTTTCTCAAATTATCGTCTTTTATGATGCATACTTTATGTTAGGCCATTGTAGCCTAAACATTTAACACAATAATAGCTTTACATTATCTTTTGGGGGTATTTTCACAGCCAAATTTAGTTTGCGATTAATTATATTATATTACATATTATAATATAATAATTATAATGCTCCCCATTCTCCGACATGGACGAAATCCTTCAACGACTAGCGGAGGTCAGCATCCGTCAGCAACAGATCACGGAGCACCTTGCTGCTCGCCAGGGGCAGACCGAGCGGGAGCTCGACGAGCTGCGCACGGCAGCCGTGCGACGTGTTCCGCTACCCGATCCTCGGGTGAAAGTCATGCAACTGCTGCCGAAGATGATCGCTGATGATGATGTTGAGGCATTTCTCCAGATGTTCGAAACCAGCGCGACTCGGGAGGGCTGGGAGAGTGACGACTGGGCACGGTTGGTGGCGCCCCTTCTCACCGGCGAGGCTTAGTGAGCCTACTTCGCTCTGCCGTCTGAAGTATTAAGCAACTATGGCGAGCTTAGAAAGGAAATCCTGTCCCGCTTTGGGCTGTCTTCGGTCTGCGCAGCCCAGTATTTCCACGACTGGGAGTATAAATCCCGCCTCCCAGCCCGAGCCCAAACCGCCGAACTCTTACGCCTCGCTCGGCATTGGCTGCTCGACGGAGAACCCACAGCTGCCCAAGTAGCGGAGCGCGTCGTCATTGACCGTTTCAGAACTCTTGTAGAACGCTTCAACCAAACCCTCAAACAAATGCTGCGGCAAGTGGTAGCCGAGGACAGGCGGGACTGGGATCTCATGCTCCCCTACGTGCTGTTCGGGATACGGGAGGTTCCTCAGGCGTCAACTGGCTTCCCCCCATTCGAGCTGTTGTTCGGGCGCCAGCCCCGGGACCTCTTGGACGTGGCCAAAGAAGCGTGGGAGCAACAGCCGGCGCCCCACCGCTCCGTTATTGAGTACGTGAAGGAGATGACGGAAAGGATTGACCCGGTCATGACATTAGTCCGGGAACACCTCGCAAAGGCCCAACAGGCGCAGCAACGGCATTATAACCGAGCCGCCCAGCCCCGAGAGTTCCAGACTGGAGAGCGGGTAATGGTCCTTGTCCCCAGCTCCGCCTGCAAGTTCCTGGCCAGCTGGCAGGGCCCATATACTGTCACCGAGAAGGTCGGGCCCGTTACCTATCGGGTCCGCCAGACGGGCTGGCGGAAAACAGACCAAATATATCACGTCAACCTGCTGAAGAAATGGGTTTATTTTTATATATATACAATTTTATTCATTCAAATTTTAGTTTTTCAGTTATTGCCTTGGCAATACGCCTCTATTGATATTAAAATATCAAATTCAGTATAAAATCCTGCTATTTTCACTTCGTGTAAATATGTTGGCTGCTATCGCTATTTGACAGAACTATGTCAAATTTACCGACACTCCCATAGACACTGTATTAGAAACACCCTCACATTAGCATTAATACGTTTTTTTTGTTTTTGTATTATGATTCAAAGGTAATATAATACAGAGTACAGTGTTGTAAAGGTACATGCATGTATATTTTTAGGCAGCAGCTATTTGCACTGTGTAAACGGCGATAGAGACTATTTAACTAAGTGCAAAATAGCAGGATTTTATACTGAATTTGATCTTGTAATATCCCTTAATATTCTAGGGCATTATGTGTTTTCTCATGTTAAGTGTTTTAGAATGTCTAGATGTTTTTAGTGATTGAAATACAGTGGTGGGTGCTTTATATGGATCACCAGTGACCAAAACCTTTGTTTTTCTTCATTTAAGAGGAGATGTAAATGTTTATGACATGAAATAGATGGACAATTGGCAGGCCATCGGTTCTCTGCAGGTCTCCGTGCAAGTAATGTGACTGAAAACAAGGAACAATGTAGAATATGAGGTCATTTTAATGTGAATATGGCAAGACTTTTGATAAGATGGACAATTTGAGTGAAAAAAGTTTATTTTGTCATATTATATGCAGTGACGTAATTTTGCTCTTAAGATACAGAAAACAAAGATATTAAAAAGGATTGTATTACACAGAAGCTATATGTTTAAGTGACACAAATACAGTAACTTCAGTAATGAGGAGTAATTCAGTGAAGTTGATACATTGTATTTCACAAGAGTTTAACAGCTCAGTAACTGCTGTTCTTCAGTAACCCTTGCTTCTGAACCATTGGGCTCTGGCAACAACATCATTGGAGTAGTCTAGTCCTGTGGTTATGGCATCGATAGTCTCATACGAAGTGACTCTACTCACACCTTTGTTATAGGCTGCTATTCCCCCTGAAACAGACACGAAAACCTCAATCAGACTGATAACATTCCATTTACATTTAACTTTTTATAGACAATTTAAGATTTATTCATTAATTCATCAAAATTCATCTTTCAAATCATCATTCTTGCATTTCTCTCTTCTCTGATGAATCTAATGTGCGTAGTTTCTGAAACAAGACACATTTGTGGTTTCTGAGAGTGGAAGTGTACTACCTTTAAAGCATTGCTCTTGTGTCCACTTGGGAAAGTTTACTTTAATTTCTTTAATGAAGCTAATGAGTATCTCTGTAGCTTGTGCGATATGCTGCTCACTGTCCCATTCACCGACTTTATGGTGGTACTGTGTGTCAACCTGGGAAAAAAATGAAGCTTTGAAACAACAGACATATTTAGTAACACTTTGCATGGATGATTATTGTGACAACTTAAACACCTTGAACCTTATTTTATGTACACTCATTCATGTATAAACCTCATCTTAGGTCTAATTTAATTTTAAATAGAGTAGATCTATAGTTGTAATGAACCTGCATAAGGCCAAAGCCTTTGTGTGCGGGATCCCATCCATTATTCAGGACGGCTCCAGCTCTGGACTCTCTGGATATGATGGCAGCAATCACAGCCGGATCAATCTTCTTTGTTTTGCCAACTTTAGTGATCATACTCTTGTATTTCTCCATCCGGGTCAGATCATGCTCAAGTCAGTTTTTTAGAGGCTTCAACCCCTATGACATATTTAAATCATTTTTAAACATATTGTAACATGGTGCTCATTGCATATATTGGCAAATGAAACAAAAGTGCCATAAGTGATTTGTATGCAGTCATGCATTCTCACCCTTAATGGTTAATTTGTCTTGTTTTGCTGTCTTCTCTGATGCACCGGTGGTGTCTATTTTCAGGATGTCTCCATAAATTATGCTAAAAACAACATGGAAAGTATCAAGCCCTTTCAAGACAATAAATAATTATTTATACTGAATATTCTAACAGTGTTACACTATCAGAAATTGCTCCTCATTATTGAGGCAATATCGTATAATAACAGCCAGCACCTGATATTATATAACTTACCCATGATGTTGATGTAGAACTGCTGTGAAAGACCAAATCAATGAGGCTGATGAACCTTTTCACTAAATCAGACCTCAGCAGGGCCTGATTATATATGATCGCAGAGGGAGTGGTTTCTCTGTTTATCTCAGATGTTCTTCCTCTAAGGTGTGGAGAAATAAGTTTAAAAAATTAGAATTTCCTTGTTTGTTTATGTCTTATTATTAGAGCAATCCCTAGCCATTAATGATGAATGAGCTGGATTATAAGGTGCTTCATACAGTTTAAAAATGTTTATCATCACTCTTGATGAATCAGCTAGATTCTAGGGAAAGCTCTAACATTGCAGGTGCAGGCAGGAGAAGGAAGTGAAGAGAAATAAAATGAAAGTTTGTGGGAAATCTTAGCACTTGTACCAGGGTAAATGCATGCCAAATTTGAACTTCTTTTATCAAATGGTTGTAGGTTTAATTATGGCCACCAGAATTTAATAGTTTTGGCAGTTATCCCCTGAAAAGCACTTTCAACGAAAGGGCCTAAAACAAAAAATAAACATAAACAGACACATTTAGTATAAAAATATAAAAGAATAAACAATATATGATTTGACTGAATTCAGTGTTCGTTGATTACTGTACAGACAGTACAGCCTCATAATCAATGTCCTTCTCCATATGTTCAGTTAGTATTTGGAGAAGTTGACATGAAATTTCAAGCAGTTTTAGAGAAGTTTGAAACAACATGAGGGTGAGCAGCCTAAATGATGACAGAATTTATTTATTTATTTATTTTTTAAAGGGGTCATATGATGCGATTTCAAGTTTTCCTTTCTCTTTGGAGTGTTACAAGCTGTTTGTGCATAGATAAGATCCCTGAAGTTGTAAAGACTAAAGTCTCAAAACCAAAGAGATATTCTTTATCAAAGTTAAGACTCTGCCACGCCCCCCTAAAACAGCTCATTCAAACACGCCCCCACATGTCTACGTCACGATGTGGAAATATTTGCATAAAGCCGCCCAAATGTTCATGCAAAGAAATTACTGTTTGCTGATACTGGACCCTGCCTGTCTGACCACGTTTACCAATGAAAGCCTGCATTTGGATCCACAATTGCATTGTCACGCAACTTGAAACTTGTGTTTTCAAAGTTGGAGTGAGAGAGGGGGGACGGGATTGGGAAAGGTTCACGAGCCTGGACTCGAACACGGAACACCCAAAGCACAATGGAGCTACATGTCAACTCGCTGCCCACGAGGCTATCTGTGATGACAACAAAGCCATCTCTAAAGATTTTGGACTCCACAAATCCACAGTCAGACAGACTGTGTACAAATGAAGGAAATTCAAGACCACTGTTACCCTCCCCTATTACCTACCCAAATACATAAGTCATCCTACCAAAGAATGGTTAAAGAAGAACAAAGCTGATGTTTTAGAATGGCCAAGTCAAAGTCCAGACCTTAATCCAATTGAAATGTTGTGGAAGGAGCTGAAGCAAGCAGTTCATAGGAGGAAACCCACCAACATCACAGAGTTGAAGTGGTTAATTGGGTTCTCTTTGTTTACTTTCAGGACTTGTGTGAAAATCGGATGATGTTTTGGGTCATATTTATACAGAAATATAGAACATTCTAAAAGGTTCACAAACTTTCAAACAGCACTGAATCTGCAGAATAATCTTAAATTGTTTAAAGCACAAACAACTCAGATTTGGATGGTCTCATATCTTACCTAATACTCAGCCGAGCGCAAGGACAACTTCCTGTTACTAGCAGGCACTATAATGTGTAAATGTATGCCTATTTGCTTATAACTCACAAACCACACAGACTAGAATTAAGTCACTGAATTCAGTCAAATCATATATTGTTTATTCTTTTATATTTTTATACTAAATGAAACTGCCAAAACTATTAAATTCTGGTGGCCATAATTAAACCTACAACCATTTGATAAAAGAAGTTCAAATTTGGCATGCTTTTACCCTATGAAAGTGCTAAGATTTCCCACAAACTTTCATTTTATTTCTCTTCACTTCCTTCTCCTGCCTGCACCTGCAATGTTAGAGCTTTCCCTAGAATCTAGCTGATTCATCAAGAGTGATGATAAACATTTTTAAACTGTATGAAGCACCTTATAATCCAGCTCATTCATCATTAATGGCTAGGGATTGGTCTAATAATAAGACATAAACAAACAAGGAAATTCTAATTTTTTAAACTTATTTCTCCACACCTTAGAGGAAGAACATCTGAGATAAACAGAGAAACCACTCCCTCTGCGATCATATATAATCAGGCCCTGCTGAGGTCTGATTTAGTGAAAAGGTTCATCAGCTTCATTGATTTGGTCTTTCACAGCAGTTCTACATCAACATCATGGGTAAGTTATATAATATCAGGTCCTGGCTGTTATTATACGATATTGCCTCAATAATGAGGAGCAATTTGTGATAGTGTAACACTGCTTGAATATTCAGCATAAATAATTATTTATTGTCTTGAAAGGGCTTGATACTTTCCATGTTGTTTTTAGCATACATTTATGGAGACATCATGAAAATAGACACTACCGGTGCATCAGAGAAGACAGCAAAACAAGACAAATTAACCATTAAGGGTGAGAATGCATGACTGCATACAAATCACTTATGGCACTTTTGTTTCATTTGCCAATATATGCAATGAGCACCATGTTACAATATGTTTAAAAATGATTTAAATATGTCATAGGGGTTGAAGCCTCTAAAAAACTGGCTGAGCATGATCTGACCCGGATGGAGAAATACAAGAGTATGATCACTAAAGTTGGCAAAGCAAAGAAGATTGATCCGGCTGTGATTGCTGCCATCATATCCAGAGTCCAGAGCTGGAGCCGTCCTGAATAATGGATGGGATCCCGCACACAAAGGCTTTGGCCTTATGCAGGTTCATTACAACTATAGATCTACTCTATTTAAAATTAAATTAGACCTAAGATGAGGTTTATACATGAATGAGTGTACATAAAATAAGGTTCAAGGTGTTTAAGTTGTCACAATAATCATCCATGCAAAGTGTTACTAAATATGTCTGTTGTTTCAAAGCTTCATTTTTTTCCCAGGTTGACACACGACACCACCATAAAGTCGGTGAATGGGACAGTGAGCAGCATATCGCACAAGCTACAGAGATACTCATTAGCTTCATTAAAGAAATTAAAGTAAACTTTCCCAAGTGGACACAAGAGCAATGCTTTAAAGGTAGTACACTTCCACTCTCAGAAACCACAAATGTGTCTTGTTTCAGAAACTACGCACATTAGATTCATCAGAGAAGAGAGAAATGCAAGAATGATGATTTGAAAGATGAATTTTGATGAATTAATTAATAAATCTTAAATTGTCTATAAAAAGTTAAATGTAAATAGAATGTTATCAGTCTGATTGAGGTTTTCGTGTCTGTTTCAGGGGGAATAGCAGCCTATAACAAAGGTGTGAGTAGAGTCACTTCGTATGAGACTATCGATGCCATAACCGCAGGACTAGACTACTCCAATGATGTTGTTGCCAGAGCCCAATGGTTCAGAAGCAAGGGTTACTGAAGAACAGCAGTTACTGAGCTGTTAAACTCTTGTGAAATACAATGTATCAACTTCACTGAATTACTCCTCATTACTGAAGTTACTGTATTTGTGTCACTTAAACATATAGCTTCTGTGTAATACAATCCTTTTTAATATCTTTGTTTTCTGTATCTTAAGAGCTAAATTACGTCACTGCATATAATCTGACAAAATAAACTTTTTTCACTCAAATTGTCCATCTTATCAACAGTCTTGCCATATTCACATTAAAATGACCTCATATTCTACAATGTTCCTGGTTTTCAGTCACATGACTGGTGATCCATATAAAGCAAAAATCAAATCAAGAAAGACCAAATCAATGAAGCTGATGAACCTTTTCACTAAATCAGACCTCAGCAGGGCTTGATTATATATGATCGCAGAGGGAGTGGTTTCTCTGTTTATCTCAGATGTTCTTCCTCTAAGGTGTGGAGAAATAAGTTTAAAAAATTAGAATTTCCTTGTTTGTTTATGTCTTATTATTAGACCAATCCCTAGCCATTAATGATGAATGAGCTGGATTATAAGGTGCTTCATACAGTTTAAAAATGTTTATCATCACTCTTGATGAATCAGCTAGATTCTAGGGAAAGCTCTAACATTGCAGGTGCAGGCAGGAGAAGGAAGTGAAGAGAAATAAAATGAAAGTTTGTGGGAAATCTTAGCACTTTCATAGGGTAAAAGCATGCCAAATTTGAACTTCTTTTATCAAATGGTTGTAGGTTTAATTATGGCCACCAGAATTTAATAGTTTTGGCAGTTTCATTTAGTATAAAAATATAAAAGAATAAACAATATATGATTTGACTGAATTCAGTGACTTAATTCTAGTCTGTGTGGTTTGTGAGTTACAAGCAAATAGGCATACATTTACACATTATAGTGCCTGCTAGTAACAGGAAGTTGTCCTTGCGCTCGGCTGAGTATTAGGTAAGATATGAGACCATCCAAATCTAAGTTGTTTGTGCTTTAAACAATTTAAGATTATTCTGCAGATTCAGTGCTGTTTGAAAGTTTGTGAACCCTTTAGAATGTTCTATATTTCTGTATAAATATGACCCAAAACATCATCCGCTTTCACACAAGTCCTGAAAGTAAACAAAGAGAACCCAATTAAACACTTCAACTCTGTGATGTTGGTGGGTTTCCTCCTATGAACTGCTTGCTTCAGCTCCTTCCACAACATTTCAATTGGATTAAGGTCTGGACTTTGACTTGGCCATTCTAAAACATCAGCTTTGTTCTTCTTTAACCATTCTTTGGTAGGATGACTTATGTATTTGGGTAGGTAATAGGGGAGGGTAACAGTGGTCTTGAATTTCCTTCATTTGTACACAGTCTGTCTGACTGTGGATTTGTGGAGTCCAAAATCTTTAGAGATGGCTTTGTTGTCATCACAGATAGCCTCGTGGGCAGCGAGTTGACATGTAGCTCCATTGTGCTTTGGGTGTTCCGTGTTCGAGTCCAGGCTCGTGAACCTTTCCCAATCCCGTCCCCCCTCTCTCACTCCAACTTTGAAAACACAAGTTTCAAGTTGCGTGACAATGCAATTGTGGATCCAAATGCAGGCTTTCATTGGTAAACGTGGTCAGACAGGCAGGGTCCAGTATCAGCAAACAGTAATTTCTTTGCATGAACATTTGGGCGGCGTTACGCAAATATTTCCACATCGTGATGTAGACATGTGGGGGCGTGTTTGAATGAGCTGTTTTAGGGGGGCGTGGCAGAGTCTTAACTTTGATAAAGAATATCTCTTTGGTTTTGAGACTTTAGTCTTTGCAACTTCAGGGATCTTATCTATGCACAAACAGCTTGTAACACTCCAAAGAGAAAGGAAAACTTGAAATCGCATCATATGACCCCTTTAAAAAATAAATAAATAAATTCTGTCATCATTTAGGCTGCTCACCCTCATGTTGTTTCAAACCCGAATGACTTAGCCTACTTTCTTTTGCACAAATTAAAATAAGGTATTTTGAAAACTGTTGGTAAAAAAGCTGTTTTGGTTACCAGTGACTTTCATTGCATGAACAAGTTGTTTCTCAAATTATCGTCTTTTATGATGCATACTTTATGTTAGGCCATTGTAGCCTAAACATTTAACACAATAATAGCTTTACATTATCTTTTGGGGGTATTTTCACAGCCAAATTTAGTTTGCGATTAATTAGATTATATTAATTGTATATATATATATATATATATATATATATATATATTTTTTTTTTTTTTTTTTTTTTTTTTTTTTTTCAGATAATTTTATTTTAGTTAAAGAATTGTTTACATTTTGGGTCCAGTAACTAGTGATCCTTTATTGAAAAAAAAAAAAAAAAATCCACTTTTAAAATCACCTTTATGCAGTATTATTTTAGTATCACTATTACCAGATACTATTACAGTTTTATTAATATTTTGAATTAGTTCTTATTTTATATTTTCTGTTTTCATTTTAATGTTAATGTCTTTATCATTTCATTAGTTTATATATATATATACATATACATATATATGCAATTTTATTCATTAAAATTTTAGTTGTTCAGTTATTGCCTTGGCAACTAGCTGAAATAAGTTTAAGTTTTTAAAATACTTTATTCAATTTCAGTTAATGTTTATTTTATTTGAAGTAGGGATGCACCGATACCACTTTTTCCTGTACTCGCCTAATACCGATGGTTTTATGAAGGGAAGATGGCGGCGCGATCGATCGCTGCGGCTGCTCCGGGTCCCAAAGACGGTGCTTTTATGTCGTTTAATGTCGTCTGTTCGTCTCCAAATAGTGTCAGTTTACCGCTAACTCTTAAGGAAATATATAGTATACTTATAGTTAAATCTGTTAGTAGTGTATAGGTTTATAGTGTTTTTTCTTACTTCATTGTTGTATGTCTGTATTTATGTAGCACCGTGGTCCTGCGAGACACGACATTTCGTTCCACTGCATGTCCCCACATGTAGCGGAATGACAATAAAGCTCAACTTGAACTTGAACTTGAACTTATTTTTGGTACTTGTCGATACCGAGTACCGATACTGATATTTTCATTGCATTTGTACATTTTTAAAATATTGGGCACAGAAACCAAAAGAGTATGTATAATGTTAATTGGTTAACTTCATTTATCAAATAAATACAGTCAAACTAAAATTTATTCAAACACCTTTAAAATTTCTCACATTATCACAGTTTATTCGCTATAGTTTAGAAAATGGTAATAAAATATGACAAAACTCAGAGTAAAACTGTGTCTGAACAAAGTCAGCTTGATAATGTCAGATAACTTTGATAGAAAGGTACATAATGGATTACAATCAACCAAAATGATTCAGACAGCTGTTAGTATGACAATATTTACACAACTATCAATACTCTGTCGGGCCACCCTTAGCCTTAATGACAGCCTGTAGTCTCCTGGGCATGCTGTAAACCAGGTTCATGCAAACCTGAACTTTTTTTCCCCCAAACTCTGTCTGAATAATTTTTTGTCCTAAATTTGTATCAATTTTACTGGTCCACTGTATGAAGAATTTTTGGTTATAATATGTCAGAGTTTACTTTATTTTGATTTGACTGTATAATATCTTCGGCTATTTTCACACTTAATTATGCCCATTAAAATGTATTTTACAAGTTTTTGTTACTTTCACTGTTTTTGCTCTATGGTACATCATCTTTAATTTAATAGCATTAGAGCGGCTCCATTGCAGCGGCTCAGTACTGTAATTACGCGTTTTGCTGTAATAATGCAGGGAACCACTGGTTATAAATCTCCTAACTGTGATATTTTCAGAAATAAAAGTTGCTTTTTTTTCATCTGAAACGTGCTGCAATTTATATTCCAAAGCCACTCATATGATGCATAATCAATCATGAAGCAAGCAAAACACGCGTAACGTGCGCACGTATTGTACTGGTGCAGAATGAGAGGGACAAATACAGAATATAGAGCATAAGCTGTTAGTTTCACTTTCGCCAGAATGTCGTGTATGCTTAAGGTTGGAAATAAATTATGGTTTATAGCGAATACCCCTATAAATTGTCTTATATCTATGATTTTGTTTCAAGCCAAATGATGCGCCTGCCAAGTGAGCGAACATCAATAAAGATCACACAACAGAAGTGCGCGCACGCTCTCTCTCTCTCTCTCCCTCCCTCCCTACCGTTAAGTAACTCGTATATTGTTTTACTTACTTGTTTTTGACATATCCGAACGAACTACAAACTATCCAGTGATGTCTGTGAGAAAGGGATAATGCGCCGCCGCGCGCTCAATCCACTCAGCATGCTTTGCTTAGCCCATCAGCTCGCGCACATCAGCTATACAGGCATCAATACTGAATGTTTAACATTAATTTCATTGCATGCATATACTTCGTAGACATCCTTAGTCTCTAATAACTCCATTCTGCTGTCTGTTGTTCTGTTGTCTGTATTTCTTTGTCTGAATATGGCACTTATCACATGCTGTTTGGTATCGGGGCATTTTAACGAGTACGAGTACGAGTTCAGGAGCTCAGTATCGGTATCGCCCCGGTAGGAGGACCGCGGTGTAGGACGGGACGTTCTCGCGACCTTACGTAACGTTCCCTTAAAGTCCTGTGAAGGTGACGAAAGTCCCAAACCTTTACATAACATTAGGGACGTTCCTAAAACGTCCTCTTTTGGTTTTGAAAGTGCTGCTGTTCAACGTTCCCAATATGACTTAAGGGGAACGTCCCGTATTGGTTATTCTATGGTCATCTAGCAACGTTACAAAGAGCATCCCTAATTTGAACTAAGGATTTAATTTTAATTTTTTTATTTTTAGTTAACTATAATAACCCTGCTTTTATGTCTTCACTAGATAATTTTGTATAGCTTTGCAATTTGATAAAAACATTTTTAAAAGAACCAATATGCAGTCTCCCAATTATTCCGAGGTCATAAAACGGCATGAAAATGGTTAAATGGTCATCAAGTTAAGAACAGCCTCATTGTTGCAAGTGAATATAGAAAAAAAAAATCGATTTTAATATTTTAAGATTAATTATAACATGTCACAGCACAGCAGCCTTCTCTAAAACTGCTTGAAATTTCATGTCAACTTCTCCAAATACTAACTGAACATGTGGAGAAGGACATTGATCATGAGGCTGTACTGTCTGTACAGTAATCAACGAACACACTGCTGAGAGAAAGAAAAGGGTTATTTGATCTTCTCTGAGCAGCAGGCGCCACAGATTTACCCTAAAGAACAGAAAAACCTGCAATTCAGTATCTAGAAAACACGTCTTTTGTCTCTTTTAACAATTTATTCTTACAGACCTTGAAAAGTTTAAAACTAATTTTCTTGATATGTTGGTGGTACATAGATTTACATGCAGCATTGATTATATATGGCTACCTGTCTATTTATTCCAAAACGTATGTAATCTATAAGTACACAAATTTTTATTTTATTTTTTTATCTCCCAAAATATAACCAATTAGTCAATAACTCTGAATCGTAGTTTTGTGGTTCTCAAAATTGTTAAAACAATACAAGAAAAGAAGGATACTATGTAAACATGACTTAGAAACAACAACATTAACAACTAAAACGTTTGAAAACTTTTAACTAAAAATATAGTTAAAAAATTAAGTGAAAATAAAATAAAAAGTAAATACGTAAAACGTCACAGAATTTCAGGCATTATGTCAGCTCGATGCTCTGAAAATGTACATTATTAGAGCACTATTAAATGTTCCAAAGTTATACTCTTTTACATTACAAAACATTATTTAAAAAGTCATACTATTATAAACTACCGAAGAACAAATCGTTAGTTACAACCCAGGAAATTTTCACTGGAATTAGCGGAAAGTGATGGAGATGTTCGCTTCCCAAACTTCCCAAACAACTGCTTTGTCCAGCGCAGTCAGCTAAAAACTGACAAAAAGCCTCAACAGAACCAAATTCGCTCATTAATGCGTCAACGCAGACATGTACTAACATGTCTAAGAAAATCCTAGAGATATCTGGCCAACCTTAAGCGCGCGAAACAGATTTTTACTAATGACATTCTCCAGTGGCATGTATGTGAGAGAAGGATGAGGCTCGACAACAACAATAACACACTCCTTCAAAACGTGCTTCCATCCATGAGCAATGAAGCATAGCCTACATATGAGGCTAATTTAATGTAGATTTTGAAAGACTTCACAAGGCCGTTGTGATAAATAATAAACACATGATTGGAGGAAATAAATGAGCTTTATTTAATCAGATCTTCATTACTATCATCAGAAGAAATGCACTGTGCAGTTTCATTTTGAAAACACCTCAAACTCATAAAAGAGAAAGATTACATCAGCATCTAATAACTATTTTTAACTAACCATAGCAATACAGTAGGCCTAATATTAAGGATCAGGACTGGTGGTTGTCACTGCACTAATGTAAGGATTTTACTGCTGTTTTTCTTTTTCTTTTTTTAATTGTCTTTCTTATGCTATTTATGTTACAGACATGCCAGGCTCTGCCACCTCCCAATCACAGCGATCCCTATCACCTGAGTTCTAATCACGCTCACCTGTCCCGCATCACGTCCCTCATCACCAGTCAGCTATAAAACCACACACCACCCAGCACTTGATGTCCGGTCTCGTTTCTGCGAAGAGGACTTCCTACGACAGCACAAAGCCTGTATCCCCTATTGCTAATCTACTAACCTGTCTCTGTATATACTTACCTGTTCCAGGATCCTGCTCCAAGTCAGTTCCACGATCGCCGGTGCGAAGCTCCCAAGTCTGCGGTGTGTGTGTGTGGTTGCCGATCGTCCTTGGTTCCTCCAGTTATCCCTGCAAGTAAAGATTCACATCATTACTACCCAGTTCAAGATCACCAACTCCGGGGTCAAGAAAGCCGCGCCATCTGTTTACCTCTCTATTGCTTACCTGTCAATAAACATTCCATTGCCTGCTAACCTTGTGTCCTCCGATCTGTAACAGAAGACAGGACCACAACTGGATTTCTCCACCATGAGTTCTTCAGACCCCTTTCAGGAGCTGGTGGAGTTATTTAAACGAACCCTCACCTCAGCATCGGCATCTGCCTCAGCAGTCCCTTCCGGCATCAGCACTTCTTCGACGGTCACCACCCCCATGGCTAAACCAGCGCCCTACTCAGGCTCGGCGGAGGAGTGCAATGGTTTTCTCCTGCAGTGTTCCCTGTCATTTGAGCTACAACCTCACCTATTTCCCACAGAGAAATCAAAGATCGCTTTCATAATCACTCACCTGCGAGGCCATGCTCTTCGGTGGGCAGAGACCATCTGGGCTCAGGGCGGCACCGTCACTCAGTCATCCCAAGCGTTTGTTCAACATTTACGGGAGGTTTTTGGGAAACCAGCGTATGATTCTTCAGTCAGTGATCAACTCTATCGTCTTCGTCAGAAGTCACTACCCATCAAGGAATATGCCCTGCAGTTCAGAACTCTCGCGGCCGCCAGCGGATGGAACGAGTGCGCGCTACTTGCCGCCTACCGACAGGGTTTGGAACCCCATCTCCGTTTGCAATTGGCTCCCTTTGATGATTCCCTCGGCCTAGAAAGCCTTATACAACACTCTATCCGCTGTGCCACTCGTATGACTTATGAATTATCCACTGACTTCTCTCATCATCCAGTGCCCTTTTGCTCAGCTGAACAGCGCCCTCAGGAGACCACCCCAGATTCCATGCAAATTGATAATTACCGTCTCTCTGCCCAAGAACGCTCCCGCCGTTTTGCCCAGGGTCTCTGTTTGTACTGCGGAGAAAGGGGACATCTCCGTTCCAGCTGTCCCACAAGACCAGTTCGCCTGGGGGTGAGTGCTATTTCTACAGAAATTCCAAATCGTAAGCCCCTTACCATAGAAGTACGCCTCACCGGCCCTAAATGTTCCCTCGTAGTCACGGCCCTAATCGACACTGGCTCCGCGGGAAACTTCATCTCGGGCAGTCTCAGCCGCCAGCTCCATCTCTCCACCACCGCCACACCGCAGAATTACCAGATCCAATCAGTCACCGGGAGACCCGTAAGCCGCAGGTATGTCAACCAACTATCCGAACACATACGGTTGCAAGTAGGAGTTCTACATGTGGAGAATATCCGTCTATTGGTTCTCAAAGATTCATCCATAGATATCATATTAGGTAGACCTTGGTTCCTCCAACATGATCCTCACATCTCCTGGCGGAACGGAGAGATTCTCAGATGGGGAGATTCCTGCTTCGATCAATGCTTCCCAGAAATCCCCAAACCTATCTCCTCACCGCCCGAGTTGCTGGAGTTGAACATCACTTCCATCGAGAGCCTACCTGAAAAGCAATCTGTTGACATACCTGCCTGTTATCGCACTTTCCAAGATGTCTTTTGTCCCACGAGAGCCTCTCAGTTACCACCTCACAGACCTTGGGATTGTGCTATAGACCTCCTTCCGGATGAGTCAGTGCCCCGTGGCCGTATCTATCCCCTTTCAATTCCCGAGCAGAAGGCCATGGAAGAATACATCGAGGAGTCTCTCAAACAAGGCTATATCCGTCCTTCTACATCCCCTGCCTCCTCAAGCTTCTTTTTTGTCGCCAAGAAGGACGGCGGACTTCGGCCCTGTATAGATTACCGTGCACTCAACCAGATTACCGTGAAGTTCCGGTATCCACTTCCCCTCGTCCCAGCGGCCCTGGAACAGCTCCGAGGTGCCACCGTCTTCACCAAGTTGGACCTCCGCAGCGCCTACAATCTGATCCGGATACGTGAGGGGGACGAGTGGAAGACAGCATTTGTGACACCTACTGGCCACTACGAGTATCTCGTCATGCCCTACGGACTTGTTAACGCCCCCTCCGTATTCCAGGATTTCATGCACGAGGTACTCCGGGAGTTTCTCCACAAGTTTGTACTGGTGTATATTGATGACATCCTTATCTACTCCCGGAGTATGGCCGAACATCATTGCCACGTTGCGGAGGTCCTCCAACGCCTGAGGGAACACAATCTGTTCTTGAAAGCTGAAAAATGCTCCTTCCATCTTCCCTCAGTGCAGTTTTTGGGATACAACATCAGTAGCGGTGGCATCCAAATGGACGAGGGGAAGGTAAGGGCGATCCACAGTTGGCCCACTCCTGACACTGTAAAGGGACTCCAACGCTTCCTGGGCTTTGCAAATTTTTACCGTCGATTCATTCAGAACTATAGCACCATCTCTAGTCCACTTACCAACCTGCTCCGTGTAAAACCGAAAACCCTCATCTGGAATTCTGCAGCCAACCAAGCTTTCCAAGGTTTGAAGGATGCCTTCACCAAAGCCCCAGTCTTGATTCATCCAGACCCCGAGAAACCTTTTATTGTAGAGGTTGATGCCTCAACGTTAGGAGTGGGCGCTGTCCTTTCCCAGAGGCAGGGGACACCATCGAGACTCCATCCATGTGCCTTCTTCTCCCGCAAACTCAACCCGGCGGAGCGTAACTACGACATCGGCAACAGAGAACTACTGGCCATCAAGTTAGCCTTAGAGGAGTGGAGACATTGGTTGGAGGGGGCTCAACATGCATTCACAGTATACACCGACCACAAGAACCTCCAATATCTCAAGGAAGCCAAGCGACTTAACCCCCGTCAGGCCCGGTGGGCACTCTTTTTCACGAGGTTTAATTTCACTATCTCCTACCGCCCCGGATCCAAAAATATAAAAGCCGATGCCCTCTCACGCCAGTTTGACACCCAGGATGATCACTCCGAGGAACCTGAACCCATACTCCCGGAACAAATATTCGTCTGCCCCATTCAATGGAATCCAGTCCCAGCTCCCTCCACCAATGATCCCACGATTCCTCCGCCGGGTTGTCCTCCTGGACTGCAGTATACTCCCAGATCCCAACGCACTCAGCTTATCCACTCAGTCCACACATCTCTGGGCACTGGCCACCCAGGGGCCAACAACACCCTCTCGCTGCTACGAGATCGCTTCTGGTGGCCCAACATGGCAGGAGACGTTCGGAGGTATGTCCAGGGATGTGCCAAGTGTGCCATGGCGAAGAATCCTCGGCGACTTCCAGCAGGCAAGCTCCTTCCTTTACCAGTCCCCAGTCGTCCCTGGTCACACCTAGGAGTGGACTATGTCACAGATCTTCCTCCCTCTAGCAACAATACCTGTATTCTGGTCATAGTCGATAGATTCTCCAAAGCCTGCCGGCTCATCCCACTCAAAGGTCTGCCTACAGCCCTTGAAACAGCTGAACTACTATTCAACCACGTTTTTCGATATTTTGGGATTCCGGAGGACATTGTCTCGGATCGTGGGCCCCAGTTCATTTCCCGAGTATGGAGATCGTTTTTCAAACTCCTAGGTGTGGCCGTCAGCCTCTCCTCAGGTTACCATCCCCAGACAAATGGGCAAACAGAACGAAAGATCCAAGAGGTGGCCCGCTTCCTCCGAACCTTCTGCCATGGCCATCAGAACTCCTGGAGCCAGTTCATTGGCTGGGCCGAGTATGCCCAGAATTCTCTCCGCCAACCTGCTACCGGTATGACCCCCTTTCAGTGCATACTCGGTTACCAGCCACCCATGTTCCCCTGGTCGGGGGAACCCTCTGATTTACCCTCTGTAGATTTCTGGTTCCGGGAGAGCGAGAGGGTCTGGGACTCCGCACACCACCACCTGCAGCGGGCAGTGCGTAGGCGCAAGAGGACAGCCGACCTTCGCAGATCAGAAGCTCCCGTGTACCATCCTGGGCAGAAGGTCTGGCTGTCCACAAGGGACATCAGAATGCGCCTAGGCTGCTATTCCCCCTGAAACAGACACGAAAACCTCAATCAGACTGATAACATTCTCTTTGTTTAACTTTTTATAGACAATTTAAGATTTATTAATTAATTCATCAAAATTCATCTTTCAAATCATCATTCTTGCATTTCTCTCTTCTCCTTAATGAATCTAATGTGCATAGTTTCTGAAACAAGACACATTTGTGGTTTCTGAGAGTGGAAGTGTACTACCTTTAAAGCATTGCTCTTGTGTCCACTTGGGGAATTTTACTTTAATTTCTTTAATGAAGCTAATGAGTATGTCAATAGCTTGTGTGATATGCAGCTCACTGTCCCATGTACCTGTTGGAGTGTGGTAGCGTTTGTCAACCTATAAGAAACATAATCAAAAGAGAATGATTTGAAATGTTTAGAAATATTAAATGTACTCTACTTATTTCTTGCTGGTATAAAAATATCTTGCATGGGATATCTACTACTTACATTTACGAGTCAGCTTTAGTTTAGTAGTACTCACCACCTTAAATCTTGTCTCATGGCTCATGATATTTCGAAATAGAGAAATCAGTTCTTCTGACCTACCTGCATGAGGCCAAAGCCATTGCCATGGTCACCCCACCCATCCTTCAGGACGGCTCCGGCTCTGGACTCTCTAGATACGATGGCAGCAATAACAGCTGGGTCCATCTGCTTTGCTCTGGCAACTTTGATAATTATACTCTTGTATTTCTCTATCCGGACCATGCTCAGCCAGTTTTTTGGAGGCTTCAACCCCTATGACAAGTTGGAAATGTTATTACATATTGTAACATGGTGCACTTTGCATATATTGGCAAATGAAACAAAAGAATCATATGTGATTTGTATGCAGTCATGCATTCTCACCCTTAATGGTTAATTTGTCTTGTTTTGCTGTCTTCTCTGATGCACCGGTGGTGTCTATTTTCAGGATGTCTCCATAAAGGCATGCTAGAAACAACATGGAAAATATCACCTGAAACCCTTGAATAATTATTTATGCAGAAAATGTATGCAGTGCTAAACTATCACAAAATGAGAATACTGTATCATTTAAAAAACTGTCAGCAGCTGATATTATATGACTTACCCATGATATTGATGTAGAACTGCTGTGAAAGAGCAAATCAATGAGTTAGATGAGCCTTGTTACTAAATCAGACCTCAGCAGGGCCTTATTATATATGATCGCATATATATGATCGCAGAGGGAGTGGTTTCTCTTTTTTCCCAGGAGTTTTTTTTTTTTAACCACACCCAATCGAGTGAATCATAAGTGGGAAGATTTATCAGATGGAGGCTTCATAACTGAAAATAAAACTGTGGGAAAGGATTTTTTTTTTTTTTTTGTGGAAATGTTAGCACTTGTACCAGTGAAAGACACATGCCAAATCTGCCATTCCAAAATTTCCTTGATTAAATGTTAACTTTTGTAGCAAAGCATCAGTGAAGGTAAGTGTTTAAACCTCAGAAAACATTGTCAACCTCAGGTCAAACTAAATATTGTTTAAACTCTTTCCACTTTTAATACATCTATTCATTTATTTACATGAAGCAACTCCATTACAAACATATACAGTCTGCAATTTTATTATATTGTCATGGAAATTCCCAATACTAATCTGACTTCACCACAGACAATTCAAACAACTTCCAGTTGTTAATATAATATCTACAGTATCTCGTGCTAATTCCCTGAATTCCCAGAATACTTAAAATACAATACAATACTTCCCTGAAGAATGGTGATGGCATCCCGTCAAGAAGCTACCATAACTACCTCAATCACACATGAGCACACAGGTCTTTCGCATCTACACACTCTCACCGCTCTTCTCAGCTGTACGCTGGTCCGACACAGGCTCTATAGTCTTCCAACACTATCACTGTCTTTGCAGTGGTTTTTTGAGCATAGAATCTTTAGTACTTTTATTCCTCAGCTTCACAGCATATACCAGACACCACTCCCAAGTTGCTCTTTGCAGGAATGAAAGTTTATTCACGGCCTGGAGCCCACTGGTCACAACAACCAAGAGAGACTCCCTGAACAGAAGGACAGGCTACATGAACATTTATACCTTGTAGTTGAGTAAAAAATCAATGTCACTCAATTCTTCTTCACTGTAATTGGTTATACTGATCTGGTCTTTGGTTTGTCATATGACTGTTAGTTCTTCTATTTTAAGCACTTTTTGGGTAAGTATAGATTATTTAATCATAGAGCCACAGTCTTTGATCTGAGCATCCTTAGTCTGCACTTTTTCTTGACTCCTTCTGAGGCCATTACATAAAATATTTCCATCACAATATAATATTGCAATTGTACAGTATTTTCTATCAAAATAATAAATAAATGTAAAATTGAACAGCAGTTATAAAATGTAAAATAATATGATGATTAGATTATATAAAATTAGTTTGTATGGTTTGTGAGTTATAAGCAAATACGCATAAATGTATACTGCTAACTAGTGTCAGGCAGTTTTCTTTATAGTGGAGTAATAGTTGAGATATGGGACCATCCAATTCTGATTTGATTGTGCTTTACAGTTACTGTTGCCCATGTACATTTAGGACAGAAAAAGAATATGGCATCTAAGAAGCACATGAAAGCAAAGAAGACTAAAACTGCTATTCTGCCTGGTCCCCTAACAAGATCATTTTAATATGGATATGGGAAGACACATGAAAGACAAATTATTTGAGTTAATAAAAGTGTTTAATTGCATCCCAACAAATAGAAAGCAAAATAAATAAAAGCGAACATCTATTAGAATGAACAAAAAACAGTGTTCTTCAAGTAACCCTTGCTTTTGAACCACTGGGCTCTGGCAACAACAATTTAAGCATAGTCACCACCTACTGGGCCCACGTCCATGAGCTCATGATATTCCCCCTGAAATAGACCTAGACAAAGGACCTAGACCCCCCCCCCCCAACCGAACATGCTCGCAAGGGGCATAGCCATATGTGGAAATTGACTAATAGAACGTCAGTTGTCACCATTCCTTTCAGAAGCTAAAGTATACATGGTTGTTTTGTGTATTCAATGTCAATTATTTATCTAAATCATCTAGATTTTCATACTGCTGACTTTATTTTCCTGAACTATGCCCTTGAGATTGCAAGTATTGTTACTTCAGAAAATAAACTGCACAACATCCTTGCACATTAAGTTAAATATTTCTATTGTTATTCTTATTACATTTTACTTCATTTTATTTTTAAAAAATCACTTAATGTAATGGAATATCAAATTAATTCTGGCATATTACAGTCTCATTAAAAAAAATTAAAATTCAGAATGTAATAATGATAATTGTTGATTATTTGTGTCACTCTTGCCTCAGAAATACAGTCTCAGTTAATGATGTGAAGAGATTGTAAAATCTAGCAGGTTTACTGAGAAGCACATACTTGCTGCCAGATAGATTGAGTTTACGTTCCTTTAGCCCAAGCCCATGAAGAAACCATGCCCCTAGTAAAGTGAGGGTGAACTCCAAAATTACAGGTCTCCCATTTAGAAGCATATGCCAATGCTATTGGTTCCACAATCCAATGAGACAACCACTGTTTGAAAACCAGTATTGCGACCTCCGAAACAGACAACAGGCTACTCAGACAGTCTAAAATGACTAGACTGCTCTAGATAAGCATGCAAAGTGCAAATAGGACATAAAGGATGTGTCTTCTGAAGAGCAAATACTTGCAGAGTACCTGTGCTCTGAATGATGTAGAAAGCGCTTTAGGCACGTAGCCACATCTGGGTTGCAGTCTATCTATGCAGTCATGCTTAGCAAATTCCAAACAAGCAGTATCCATAAAAAGTACATGTAAATCACTCACTTTCTTCAAACATGCTAAAGCAAGTAAAAGCGTTGACTTAAGTGAGAGCACTTTCAACTCTTTTGTCAAATCCCGGCTGGTTGGGCCAGTTCAGCGCAACCAGAAGAACAGTCTCCTGATCTTGTGCAGTACCAACAGCATGATCTTGAGACACACGGAGCCTGTGGCAAGCCATTCAGACCATCACTGACTACAAGCCCCCGCCACAGGCCTGTGATGAGGACACATCCCTCCCCGATGCACTCAACCACTTTTATTCACGGGTTGAAATGCAGAATGAAACACCTGCACAAAAACTGCCCACACCCCCCAACGACCGGGCGTTCTGTCTGTCTCCAGCCGACGTAAGGAAGACCCTATCTAGGATTAACCCACGCAAGGCTGCGGGTCCTGACAACATACCTGGCCGTGTTCTGAGAGACTGCGCTGCACTGCTGACAGATGTGCTTACAGATATCTTCAACACCTCGCTGAGCCAGGCAGTCGTCCCCACATGTCTCAAATCCACAAAAATCATACCGGTACCAAAGAAATCACCTGTGTCCTTACTGTGTCCTGTGTCTAAATGACTACCGTCCCATAGCACTGACTCCAATCATGATGAAGTGCTTTGAGAGGCTAGTCATGCACAACATCAAAACCAGCATCCCCAACACACTCAACCCGCTCCAGTTTGCATACCGTCCAAACCGCTCTACGGACGATGCAATTTCCTCCACCCTCCACCTGGCTCTTACCCACCTAGAAAATAAAGACTCCTATGTTAGAATGCTGTTCATTGACTTCAGCTCTGCATTCAACACAATAATCCCACAACAGCTCATAAATAAACTAAACCTGCTGGGCCTTAACAATCCCCTTTGTAACTGGATCCTGGACTTTCTAACCGGAAGACCTCAGTCAGTCCGTGTCGGCCACAACACCTCGAGCCCTACAACACTGAGCACAGGTGCCCCACAAGGCTGTGTGCTCAGCCCGGTGCTCTTCACAATGCTGACCCACGACTGCACTGCCAAGTTCAGCTCCAACCACATCATCAAGTTTGCTGATGACACAGCAGTGGTAGGTCTCATCAGCAACAACGATGAAACGCACTACAGAGAGGAAGTGGCACAGCTGGCTGAATGGTGTGGCACTAACAATCTGTCCCTCAATGTGGAGAAGACAAAGGAGGTTGTGATGGACTTCAGGAGAAACTCCGTTGACCACCCCCCACTGACCATCGACAGCTCGACTGTGGAGAGAGTCAGCAGCACTAAATTCCTGGGGGTGCACATCACAGAGGATCTCACCTGGACCACCAACACCATGTCACTCTCCAAAAAGGCACAACAGCGCCTACACTTTCTCCGCCTGCTGAAAAGAGCAAGTCTCCCTCCACCCATCCTCACCACATTCTACAGAGGCACCATTGAGAGAGTGCTGACCAGCTGCATCACTGTCTGGTACGGGAACTGCAGTGCTGCTGACCGCAAGACCCTCCAGCGGACAGTGAACACAGCTGCAAAGATCATCGGTGCCCCTCTCCCCTCCATCCTGGACATTTTCCTTACACGATGCTCCAGCAAAACCAACAGCATCGTGAAGGACTCCACCCATCCCTCCCACAGTCTCTTCCAGCTCTTACCATCAGGAAGACGGTACCGGAGCATCAGAGCCCGCTCCGCCAGACTGCTCAACAGCTTTTTCCCCCAGGCTGTGAGAGCCCTGAACTCAAACCACCCCGCCCCCCCTCTGAAACCCCATGCAAACCCCTACCTCCTGAAACATGGACCCCCCAACCTTACCACACCAAAGAAAAAACTGTATGGAACTTTTTTTGTGCAATTCGAAGTGTGCTGCACACAGGTGAGTGGGCCTGTACAAACCACCTGTAGTAACACACTGCTGCGTGTACACAATCCCACAAAAGACTTAGCAATATATGTATGTTTACATGCTCATGCACTACAAATCATCCTGCACTGTTCAACAAACAGCTGCTTGACTCAAAATGTTTCTCTTTGCACATGTACAGTATTTGTGAAGCATTCGTATAGTTTGTATTTTTTATCTTTTATTTTTTAGTTTGTATAGGGTAAATATTTATGTGAAGCATTCGTATAGTTTGTATTTTTTATCTTTAATTTTTTTAGTTTGTATAGGGTAAATATTTATGTGAAGCATTCGTATAGTTTGTATTTTTTATCTTTTAATTTTTTTAGTTTGTATAGGGTAAATACTTATATATACTATACTTATAGTTAAATCTGTCAGTAGGTTAGTTGTGTATAGGTTTATAGTGTATTTTACTTCATTGTTGTATGTCTTTATTTATGTAGCACCGTGGTCCTGCGAGGCACGACATTTCGTTCCACTGTATATCCCCACATGTAGCGGAATGACAATAAAGCTCAATTGACTTGAACTTGACTTGACTTGAATGGAGTAAAAGCTTTTTTATGCTTTTTTGGCCAGTACCTTGACAGCTCATCCCCTTCCAGTGGTACACTCATCCGAAGAACAGTGGGCAAAATGAGCTTGCATTGCTTGCGAGTTTAGGGTCATACCCAAGAAAGTGATGCTCTGTGTGGGATAAAGCATGCTCTTGAAACTTCAAAAGGTCTAGAACGGGGGTCTCAAAACTCAGACCTGGAGGTCCTCCAGAGTTGAGCTCCAGCTTGCCTCAACACACCTGCCTAGAAGTTTCTAGTATGCCTGGAGTGGAGGAGTGGTTCTCTGCTTGCAATATGGGTGCGTCCCGATCTGGCAAGTAGGCCAGTCTGTGTGCAAACTTAAATGTATAAGTTCTCCTGATCATGTTCACCACCCATTCTGATACTGTTGGCCAGTACCTTGACAGCTCAAGGTACCTTGACAGCTTACATTGCAAAAGAGAGGTTGTAGCACTTTGTGATGTGTCAGAGGCAGGTCACCATCTGATGACAGGGAGTCTACGTACCCTCGTGCTGAGAATAAGAGAATCCACAAGGCTTACACCCTGCAAAACACCGCTCTGTGCATAATATCTGAATGAGAGTAAGAGTGAGGTGGAAAAAAGCCCTGATGTTGAGACATGTTTGGTTTTGTTCGACTTTTTTATTGGCAACAAAGAACCCAAACATTTCCCATGTGGAAATGTTTGGGTTCAACACAGCAAGGTGAACTCTACAAACATATTCGTTTGCAAGTATTTACAGTGTTTCAGCTCATCTTTTTGTGAATCTTTGGTGTAAACTTTCCAGGCCCCCTTTCCAAAATATTGCTTCCAGCGCCCCCCAATGTTCCCTAAATGCAATGTTCTCTGAGAAACGTTGTTCTACTACAGCAGGGATCCTCAAATCTTGCTTGTGAGATCCACTTTCCTGCGGAGTTTAGCTCCAACCCTGATCAAACTCACCTACCTGTGATTTTCTGTTGATCATTGACATTGATTAGCTGAGACATTGATTAGCATGCTCACGTGTGCTAAACTCTGCAGGAAAGTGGATCTCGCGAGCCAGATTTGAGGATCCCAGCACAACAGTTTCATGTGTGAGTGCAGGATTAGGCTCAACATCGCCCTCTGTCGTGGAGAACAAGATGTTTGATGAGAAGTTGTTTCGAGATGTGTTTGATTTGGATCCACTTGGCTACTTTCAGGATAAATAATAAACACATGATGTGAGAAAATATTTTATTTTATTTAAAAAGATTACAATCATTACAGGAAATTCACTGCAGCTCTGTATATCATTACAATAGTCATATTTTGGAAATGCAAACTCTTAAATGGTTTGGAAAGATTATATTAGCAATCTAATATCTATATTTAACTAAGCATATTACAATAGGCCTAATCAAGATTATAATCTTGAGTTGTTGTACTCATTTCAGTAATTTAAGGGTTTTACAGGTTCATAACTGCTGTTCTTCAGTAACCCTTGCTTTTGAACCACTGGGCTCTGGCAACAACATCATTGGAGTAGTCATTTCCTGTGGTTCTGGCATCGATATTCTCATACGAACTGACTGTACTCACACCTGCGTTGTAGGCTGATATTCCCCCTGAAACAGACATTATAATACAACCGAGACATGAAAATTAAGCGATAAACTTGCCTTTATTTATCTCTTTTTTATGTTTTATGCTATTTATGTTTATTTATCGTAAATGTTATTGTAAACTTACCTTTAAAGCATTGCTCTTGGGACCACATGGGAAATCTTGCTTTAATTTCTTTAGTGAAGCTAATGAGTATCTCAGTAGCCTGTGCGATATGCTGCTCACTGTCCCATGCACCAGCTGGAGTGTGGTAGCGTCTGTCGACCTAAAAGAAACACCATCAAAGAAGAGAATAATTAGAAATGTACCATACTTATTTTTGCATACTTTGCAACTTCTTGTTTTGCATGATACATCTGTGACAATTTCCAATTAGGAGTCTGCTTGAATTTATTCTCAATACCTGAAATTGTATTTATTTTTTAATAGAGTAGATCTGTTCCTCCAACCAACCTGCATGAGGCCAAAGGCATTGCCGTGGTCACCCCAACCACCCTCCAGAGCGGCTCCGGCTCTGGATTCTCTGGAAATGATGCCAGCAATCACAGCCGGGTCCATCTGCTTTGCTCTGCCAACTTTGGTGATCATACTCTTGTAGTTCTCCATCCGGGCCAGATCAGTCTCAGCCAGTTTTTTGGAGGCTTCAACACCTTTTTAGGATAAAATCCTTGTTATAATTATATTACTTATTGCTATATATTACTTATTGCCTTCGGATGAGACGTTAAACCGAGGTCCTGACTCTCTGTGGTCATAAAAAATCCCAGGATGCCCTTCGAAAAAGAGTAGGGGTGTAACCCCGGCATCCTGGCCAAATTTGCCCATTGGCCCTCTGACCATCATGGCCTCCTAACCATCCCCATATCTACTGATTGGCTTCATCACTGTCTCCTCTCCACCAATAAGATGGTGTGTGGTGGGCGTTCTGGCGCACTATGGCTGCCGTCGCATCATCCAGGTGGATGCTGCACACTGGTGGTGGACGAGGAGATACCCCCCTTACTATGTAAAGCGCTTTGAGTGCCTAGAAAAGCGCTATATAAATGTAACGAATTATTATTATTATTATATATTGCTATAATTTGTATGCAGTCATGCATTCTCACCATTTATGTTTAATCTGTCTTGATTAGCTGTTGCCTGTGATGCACCAGTGGTGTCTATTTTCATAATGTTTCCATAAATGCATGCTAGAAAAAACATAGAAAATATAAAGTTAGTAAATTACACTATCACAAATTCCTCCTCATTGCTCAGACAATATCATATAAAAACAGTCTGCACCTGATGTATTACATTATTATTAGCAATTTTTCTCTGGCCCAGCTCTAGCCCACACAATCAGCTTTTGCTTGGCTCATATACCGCAATGAATTATGGTCCTAGTGTGGACCAGGTCTGGATTCCAGACAAGGGCCACACATGGGCCATAACTGGCCCAAGTCTCAGCCAAGTTAATTACCCATAACTGGCCCTGAATTGGGCCAGTTATGGCCCATGTGTGTCCCTTGTCTGGAATCCAGACCTGGTCCACACTAGGACCGTAATTCATTGCAGTATGTGGACCAAGCAAAAGCTGATCGTGTGGGCCGGAGCTGGGACAGAGAAAAATTGCTATGTGGGTATAACTTACCCATGATGTTGACTTAGAACTGCTGTGAAAGAGCAAATCAGAGCTCGATGAGCCTTGTCACTAAATCTGGACGTGATTATACAGCATATGATTGCAGAAGGAGTGGTTTCTCTTTTTTTCCAGATGTTCTTCCAACTATATTGTGGAGAAAAGAATAACCAATTTTGCTAAATGTTAAAAAAGGGAAATCTTAACACTTGTACCAGTGTAAATGCCAAATTTAAACTTTTCTAAACAAATGGTTGTAGGACTTTTTAGTTATGGGCCCCAATATCCAAAATGTAATAAAATTTGTCAGAGTTTGAATCTCTGAAGTTTCCCCTTTATATATTTTATTTTAAAAAAAGATTTTTTTTATTTATTTATATGGGGCAAGTCCATTGCAAACATTTTGTAATACATGTTTATACTGTCTGCAATTGTAGTAATACTGAAATTATGTATAGCCTTCAGTATTTTCAAACAAATAAATAAATAATTTTATGAATTATTTAATTGGAGGGTGAACCAACTAAAAAGGCTAAAAGTAGCCTAATGTTAGTGTAATCTGTTATAATCAATGAAGCTGTCTACACTGTTAAATGAATCTTCCTTACAGTAGTACATGGTACGTAGGCCTACATCTGCTCTTGTCTATTGATGAGGTAATTCACAAGAGCTCAGAGTTTAGTCAGCGATGACTCATCTGAACGCCTCTGATTGGCTACTGCATTCATAAGCTCAACGGAATCGCATGCTATTAATTATAATGCGCAACACAGCCGTAATAGGTTTAGTTTAATCGACAGTTTTCATTTCATTTTCACTTTCACTTTATTCGACACAGCCATAAAACAATGAGTCACTTTTCAGTTCATTTTCACTTTCACTTTATTCGACACAGCATAATAGGCTAGATTTTAGTTTAATCTACACTTTTCATTCCATTTTCATTTTAACTTTATTCGTGACATCCGTAATAGATTGATTTAGTTTAATTATTCAGGGACAGGGAGAGGGGAAAACCAAAGCCCTAAAAGTAGCCTGTGGTTGAATACAACGCACATCACAAACCCGTTATTTTAGGCAATAGCCTACCAGAAATGGGTGTCATGTCATAAAACAATTTTAATATGACTGAATTTTTATTTAACATGACCACATTTTAATTAAACATTGTAATTTATTAGCTAATTAGGCTATAACCTTCTTTTACACGGTTATTCAAACAGTGAATAAATGAAACCGAGCAAATTATTTAATGTCAAAGAACATTATGACAGTCTTGCGCGAGTTCAAACTCTCTCAGAACACTCCCCTTAGAATCAATGAAAGAAGGAAATGAATCTCTTACTTACATCGTAGGCTACGTAGATCTGCACTGGTCACTGGTCATTCAGGAACAGGGGGACTTACACAGTGGAGAGGGGTGGGCGGATCGAGATAGACCACCCATATTAGGAGGCTGTTTATTGGAGCGCATGGGGAACTCCAAAAAGATGATTCATTAGATTAGAGTTACATGAAAGACACGTGATGTGAGTGAATAAATGACAATAAATAAATAAATAATAATAATAATATTAATAATAAAAAATCAAGTCATAGCCTACTTTAACAAGTGAAATCTTTCATAGAAGAACCACAAGCTGTTTCAAGAAAGAAGTCTTATTGAAGTAGGGTGCAGTTTAAAGACTTTTCTAGGACCCTACAGTTTTATATTATTTTATTTTATTTATTTATTTTCTATTAGCCACTCATACTATTTTCAGTTCTGTATATGTATATTTTTAAGGAATTATGTATTTTTAATTGCATAAACTTAATTATTGTCTCCTTACCCTAAACATACTGTACCCATTGATAACCCTCTTGAAATATTTAACCTAATTTATTTCAATATATTCTATAGGGTGAACTCAGATAAAGGGGGACACTTTTTGTAAAATATGTGTGATCTAGATGGGTTTTCTTTCCTTTTCTTTATTACTTTTGTAAACTTTAATGCCCAGCTATAATATTTCAATTTGAATACAGTTTATATATACAGTTTCAAATCAGAATATTGATAAAAAATGAGCTCTACAATATATTAAAGATGTGACTATAACACAAGCAACAACAAATAGGTTAAAAAATTATAAGATGATCATTTAAAATGGTATCCATATGTAAAAAATGCTTCTCTGTCTATGCTCTTTAAACACTTGAAACCATTTTTAATTGTGTCCACATTATAAAGCTTTAGGCTATATTCTGCATCTATAATTTTCTCCTCTCATCCTTTCTTCACTCCACTCCAATGCCTCGACTTCCTTTCTATTTTCTCTGTCCTTTCTTCCATCTCTGACTTAAATTTCCTGACTGCAGTCTCATTTCTGTTTTATTATTTCTCATTTAAAAGTTAATGGCAACTATAAAATAACCAGTGAATGTCAATTTATTTAATGAATTTGGGTATACTTACTGAAGCTTAAAGTTTAGCCCACTTTACCTGAATCGCACATGCCCACTTTATCTAACACATTAAGCCAAAGTGGGCCGTTTACATTTAGTAAGCAACCTTATAAGTTATCAATACAAATCTTATGTCAAAGGGTTTTCTACCTTTCACCATGACACAGTCCTCCCTTGAAGTGTGGCCAGACCCACCAGTCTCATATTGCATCAACCAAACTATTTTATCATTTAGAGAAGTAGTGTCCATTTAATTAACGATTAAGGACTATTGTTCCGCTCTGAAAGTATTAACCATTTGAGCACTTTACAATCAATGTTAAACGGCCCACTTTAGCTGAATTCACCCTATTAAATTCAGGTTTCTTGGAAAGAAAGACTTTTGTCAGTGCAAGACTTCAGTTCATTAGCCGCACACAGGATAATAAGTACTGTAAGGATATCAAAACTTCAGTCTTCACTTTTAAAAGTAATACTTTTTATCAGCAATGGCCTTCTTAAAAAAAAATTTTTAATATCAGTAATTACATTTAAAAATTGCAAATGACTACTGTTCAACAACAATTACAGATATCACCAAGGGAACAAGACATTGCATAAGAAAAAGCATCTAAAAGTTTCGCCATTGACACCGTACATTTGGAAACAAAGCTTGCATCTCTCCAGCTGTAATCGTGTTGTAATCAGTGCTGCTGAAAACACTAGAGCTGTTCTGCTTTTGTGTGTGTCTTTAGAAACGTGTAATTCACAGGCAAACAAATGAACCCAAATAAATATGCATGAGGTTTCACATTAAGCATTTTCCCATTGAGTGCTATTATAAATAGTACATTGCATTCATATTCTGGCCTCATCTGCTTGCCTGTATATGGTATGCATTATCATCTAGGTGTATACTGAATTTGATATTTTAATATCACTTAATATGCTAGGGCATTATGTGTTTTCTCATGTTTTAGAATGTCTAGATGTTTTTAGTGATTGAAATACAGTGGTGGGTGCTTTATATGGATCACCAGTGCCCAAAACCTTTGTTTTTCTTTATTTAAGAGGAGATCTAAATGTTTATGACATGAAATAGATGGACAATTGCCAGGCCATCGGTTCTCTGCAGGTCTCCGTGCAAGTCATGTGACTGAAAACCAGGAACAATGTAGAATATGAGGTCATTTTAATGTGAATATGGCAAGACTGTTGATAAGATTTTAGATAAGAAGTTTATTTTGTCATATTATATACAGTGACATAATTTAGCTCTTAAGATACAGAAAACAAAGATATTAAAAAGGATTGTATTACACAGAAGCTATATGTTTAAGTGACACAAATACAGTAACTTCAGTAATGAGGAGTAATTCAGTGAAGTTGATACATTGTATTTCACAAGAGTTTAACAGCTCAGTAACTGCTGTTCTTCAGTAACCCTTGCTTCTGAACCATTGGGCTCTGGCAACAACATCATTGGAGTAGTCTAGTCCTGTGGTTATGGCATCGATAGTCTCATACGAAGTGACTCTTCTCACACCTTTGTCATAGGCTGCTATTCCCCCTGAAACAGACACGAAAACCTCAATCAGACTGATAACATTCCATTTACATTTAACTTTTTATAGACAATTTAAGATTTATTAATTAATTCATCAAAATTCATCTTTCAAATCATCATTCTTGCATTTCTCTGTTCTCTGATGAATCTAATGTGCGTAGTTTCTGAAACAAGAGACATTTGTGGTTTCTGAGAGTGGAAGTGTACTACCTTTAAAGCATTGCTCTTGTGTCCACTTGGGAAAGTTTACTTTAATTTCTTTAATGAAGCTAATGAGTATCTCTGTAGCTTGTGCGATATGTTGCTCACTGTCCCATTCACCGACTTTATCGTGGTACTGTGTGTCAACCTGGAAAAAAAAAAAATGAAGCTTTGAAACAACAGACATATTTAGTAACACTTTGCATGGATGATTATTGTGACAACTTAAACACCTTGAACCTTATTTTATGTACACTCATTAATGTATAAACCTCATCTTAGGTCTAATTTAATTTTAAATAGAGTAGATAGTTGTAATGAACCTGCATAAGGCCAAAGCCTTTGTGTGCGCGATCCCATCCATTATTCAGGACGGCTCCAGCTCTGGACTCTCTGGATATGATGGCAGCAATCACAGCCGGATCAATCTTCTTTGTTTTGCCAACTTTAGTGATCATACTCTTGTATTTCTCCACCTGGGCCAGATCATGCTCAGCCAGTTTTTTAGAGGCTTCAACCCCTATGACATATTTAAATCATTTTTAAACATATTGTAACATGGTGCTCATTGCATATATTGGCAAATGAAACAAAAGTGCCATAAGTGATTTGTATGCAGTCATGCATTCTCACCCTTAATGGTTAATTTGTCTTGTTTTGCTGTCTTCTCTGATGCACCGGTGGTGTCTATTTTCATGATGTCTCCATAAATGTATGCTAAAAACAACATGGGAGGTATCAAGCTCTTTCAAGTCAATAAATCATTATTTATACTGAATATTCAAGCAGTGTTGCACTATCAGAAATTGCTCCTCATTATTGAGGCAATATCGTATAATAACAGCCAGCACCTGATATTATATAACTTACCCATGATGTTGATGTAGAACTGCTGTGAAAGACCAAATCAATGAGGCTGATGAACCTTTTCACTAAATCAGACCTCAGCAGGGCCTGATTATATATGATCGCAGAGGGAGTGGTTTCTCTGTTTATCTCAGATGTTCTTCCTCTAAGGTGTGGAGAAATAAGGTTACAACATTTAGAATTTCTTTGTTTGTTTATGTCTTATTATTAGAGCAATCCCTAGCCATTAATGATGAATGAGCTGGATTATAAGGTGCTTCATACAGTTTAAAAATGTTTATCATCACTCTTGATGAATCAGCTAGATTCTAGGGAAAGCTTTAACATTGGTGCAGGCAGGAGAAGGAAGTGAAGAGAAATAAAATGAAAGTTTGTGGGAAATCTTAGCACTTGTACCAGGGTAAAAGCATGCCAAATTTAAACTTATTTTATCAAATGGTTGTAAATTTATGTTTAATTATGGCCACCAGAATTTAATAGTTTTGGCAGTTATCCCCTGAAAAGCACTTCCAACGAAAAATAAACATAAACAGACACATTTAGTATAAAAATATAAAAGAATAAACAATATATGATTTGACTGAATTCAGTGACTTAATTCTAGTCTGTGTGGTTTGTGAGTTATAAGCAAATAGGCATACATTTACACATTATAGTGCCTGCTAGTAACAGGAAGTTGTCCTTGCACTCGGCTGAGTATTAGGTAAGATATGAGACCATCCAAATCTAAGCTGTTTGTGCTTTAAACAATTGCAATATATAAGTATGTAAAGATTATTCTGCAGATACAGTGCTACTTGAAAGTTTGTGAACCCTTTAGAATTTTCTATATTTCTGTATAAATATGACCCAAAACATCATCCGCTTTCAGTCCTGAAAGTAAACAAAGAGAACATACTCAGTTACTATCGTAACCTCGGTTCGCTGAGATATGGGAACGAGTCGTAAGACGCTTGTATGGGAAAAACTCCTTTTTTCCTCTTCACTGAAGCCTTTTCAATCAAGCAGTGAAACTGCACGTTCATTGGTTCAATGCAGTGCTATAAAATCGAACCAATGGCTCGGCGATGAGCGAGCCTACGGCTATACAGCCCGCCAAAATGGGGGGGGGGGGGGGGGGGGGGGGTGCTTCTGGCTATATTAGCGGCCGTTTCGCTGCCGCAGCTCAGATTTCTTTGAATGAAGTGACTGAGGCGTGCAGCTCATAGCACGGCCAGGAACACAGTACTTATTCACATATCTCAGGGAACCGAGGTTACAATAGTAACCGAGTACGTTCCCTGTCGATATTTCACTCGTACTGCATCGTAAGACGCTTGTATGGGAACCAGTACAATCACGCCGTGCTATGATGGGGAAAGACTCAAACCGTAACTCCCATGGGAGTTAAAATTACACCAAGCACAAGCTGAGCCATCAGGGTCAACCATGGCCTGGGTGTCGTCCCGAAAGTAGACACTTAGTGCCCATAATATGGACCTTCCAAGAGAAGGAGGGACTTGAGCACAGTTGGTCAAGTGAACCCCAGAGATAGCTTATCTAGCCGGAAGCGGCGAACTTAAGCAGAAAGGACACTGGCCTGCAAGGAGGGGATGTCCAGGTTGTAAAAGCCAGTCCTCCTACTAGGACTGGCTTTTACAACCTGTCGGTCGCCTCACAAATTTACGAAATGGACACCCCGCTGGACCATGCCCAGGAAGAGGCGATGCCTCTGGTGGAATGGGCTCTGACTCAAATGGGGCACTGCAAGCCCAAGGAGGAGTATGCTAGGGTGATAGCATCCACTATCCACCTGGAGATTCTTTGCTTCGTAACAGGGCGACCTTTAGCGCGGTTACCGAAGCTGACAAAAAGTTGTTCTGATCTCCTGAACGAGGCAGAACGCTCGATATATACCCTTAGGGCCCTGACGCGGCAGAGCAGGGACAATTCCTGGTCATCCGTTGAGGGGGAAAGCGCGGAAAGCGCTATGACCTGGCCTTGGTTTCAGGACGACCTTGGAGTCATTAGTGCCATCGAGTCATCGAGTGCAGCGCCGAAGCCGCCGAGTAGGTGCATCCAGCGAGTGCAGATGTGGCTCTGCACGGCTTGGACTGATGGTTCGTCCTTGCCTTCCATCCGATAGCCGTGGGCGGGCAGAGATGCGCGCCACGGACTCATTCAGAGGGGGCAGGTGCTGGTATCCCTTCTCTTCGGCGCCGTCAACGGAGGTGAGGGTGGAGGAAACAGAAGATCTGATGCGAGACGAGTAGGGGGGGCGCCACGATTTAGTGAGCTCATCGTGGACTTCTGGAAAGAAGGGGGACGAGCATTGGCGGGGGGCTTGCTGGCGCCCCGGGAGAAACCACTCATCCAACTTGCTGCGAGACGGCTCCTCAGGCGGAGTGCGAGGGGCAGAGTCACTTTCTGAAAAGAAAGCTATCCGCGAGCACAGAGAGGCAAGGCTGAACGACTCGCAGTGCGAGCAGTCAGTCCCGCAGAGCGCAGCGTCAGCGTGGGATTTCCCCAAGCATGACACGCACTCAGCGTGACAGTCATCAGCGTGCAGGCAAGCTCTGCACGTCTTACAATGACGGCGCGGCATTTGCAACAACGCCGATGCTCTTTTTGTGAGGTCTTTTAGTGGTTCACCGGATGGCGGCAGGGGATAGACCGGGAAGCAGGAAGCTGCAGGGGGTCCGATCCAGCTGCGAGGCGTTTCAATGGCGAGTCGGCGTGAGCGAAGAGTCAGCGAGGAAGAAGCTTCGTCGCTGAAGAGAAGAAATCTGAGCTGCGGCAGCGAAACGGCCGCTTATATAGCCAGAAGCCCCCTCCCCCCATTTTGGCGGGCTTTGGTGGGCTGCATAGCCGTAGGCTCGCTCATCGGCGCCGCCGAGCCATTGGTTCGATTTTATAGCACTGCACGAACCAATGGACGTGCAGTTTCACTGGGTGATTGAAAAGGCTTCAGTGAAGAGGAAAAAATTTGTTTTTCCCATGCAAGCATCTTACGACGCAGTACGAGTGAAATATCGACAGGGAACTCAATTAAACACTTCAACTCTGTGATGTTGGTGGGTTTCCTCCTATGAACTGCTTGCTTCAGCTCCTTCCACAACATTTCAATTGGATTAAGGTCTGGACTTTGACTTGGCCATTCTAAAACATCAGCTTTGTTCTTCTTTAACCATTCTTTGGTAGGATGACTTATGTGCTTGGGTAGGTAATAGGGGAGGGTAACAGTGGTCTTGAATTTCCTTGATTTGTACACAGTCTGTCTGACTGTGGATTTGTGGAGTCCAAAATCTTTAGAGATGGCTTTGTTGTCATCACAGATAGCCTCGTGGGCAGCGCGTTGACATGTAGCTCCATTGTGCTTTGCGTGTTCCGTGTTCGAGTCCGGGCTCGTGAACCTTTCCCAAACAGCAAACAGTAATTTCCAGGCAAAGTCAAAAGAGTAATCCGTAAACAGGCAATCAAAAAAACCAAGTAAACACTGTGGAGCAGGTGACCACCAAAGCGGTTCAGGCGTAACTGGAACAAAAAGCACAGAAATCTAAACGGCAGCCTCAGCGGCTGTAACAGGACAGGCAGACAGTTCTGAGATGGCATCATTGGCAAGCAGAGTAACAGGGCAAGCAGAGTTTTCACAGGCTGCCTCCAAGGCTGTAGCTGGGCAGTCAGAAAGTGCACAGACAGCCTCCATGGCTATGGCTGGAATGTCAGAATGCTGGGTTCATAGGCGGCCTCCAAGGCCGTGACAGGACAATTGGCCTCCTTAGTGGTGACAGGACAAACTGAGAGTTCAGAAACAGCCTCCTTAGCCGTGAAAGGAGAAACTGAGAGTTCTGAAGTGGGTGTCAATGCCCTGAGAGAAGCTGAAGTGTACACCGCCACCTTGGGAGGTTCTGCAGCGGACGTTGCCACCTCTGGAGGTTCTGCAGTGGGTACCGCTGCCTCTGACGTTTCTGCAGTGCCTCTGACGTTTCTGACGTTTCTGCAGTAACAGAAACTTTAATAGACACAGTGTTACTAACTTGAAAAGTCTACAGTTGGTTCGTAGCACTTAGAAAATAGATTATTGCTGGATGGATTGAACCAGGCAGAGAAATGACCATAAAACTCACGGATGAAGCTCAATTGTGAATAATTTATTACATAAAGCCAAAGCCACAAGATAATGTGAATGGAATGCACTATTTAAATTTGCTGGAATGAGTATAATAATAAAGAAAATAATTTAGTAGAAATGAAATTAATGAAAAATTACCAAAACGAAATTACCACTAATATAGGGAAAAGGAACTTGGGTGGTGCCAAAATCAAAGAACAAAATAAAACCAAATAATTCCCATAAAAGCTCCCCAAAACCCGTAACTTAACTAACAAAAGGAAAATGTAGAAAAGAAACCGAGATCTTCAGTCAACAATTAATTTTTTATTAAGTCAACAACATACTGACCTGCACATTTATATTTATATTTTTTATTTTATTCTTTTATTTTTTCTACTTTTCTTTTTCTTCATATTTGTATTCTACATAATTGCACTGTCCTTGGAGCGGACTTGACCTACATTTCACTGCTGGTTATACTGGTTATACTCCTGGACACTGGGAAGTCGTGGCCTAATGGTTAGAGAGTCGGACTCGTAATCCAAAGATTGCGGGTTCAAGTCTCGGGCCGGCAGGGATTGTAGGTGGGGGAAGTGAATGTCCAGCGCTCTCTCCACCCTCAATACCACGACTGAGGTGCCCTTGAGCAAGGTACCGAACCCCCAACTGCTCACCGGGCGCCGCAGCATAAACGGCTGCCCACTGCTCCGGGTGTGTGTTCACGGTGTGTGTGTGTGTTCACTGCTGTGTGTGTGCACGTTGGATGGGTTAAATGCAGAGCATGAATTCCGAGTATGGGTCTGTATAATTGTGTATGTGACAAATAAAAAATCTTGAATCAGCGTATCAATAAATTTCCTATTCTCACCAATAATAACCAAAGTACAAAGATGGCGCACACCACTTCCCTAATGTATCTAAACACTCATCATTACTACGTGCAAAGTGTATATCATGCGATGTGCTTACCTGTTCTCTTTTCCCTAATCAAGGAAATAAACGAACCATAAATCAAATACACCGCCAACTAAGTTAGACACATAACATCAAAGAATAGGATACAAAAGGCTTAATTTCAGCAAACAAATCACCCCAATCAAGCACAAACAAGCCTCCTTCTGAAGTTCGCAGGAGGACCTTTAAGCCAGCAGGCCGAAAGCAAAGAGGCAAAGAGATTGGGCAAAGAGGATGACATCACACCGATGATCAGCAGGTGACACGTCCAATCAGTAACCTGAGAGCAAGCAGCAGAGCAATAACAAAAGAGGGAGGGAAGAGAAAGAAAACAAGCACACACACCTATGCGCATAACATGTAACACACAGAATGTTCAGAAACGGCACTCACGGCCATAACAGAGGCATCGGGAAACAGGAAGAGTTCAAAAATAGTGTCCGTGGTCGGAACAGAGCTGACAGGGAACACAGAGAGCTCGGGAAAGAGTGCCACCCCTTTCTTGGGAAGAGCTAAAGTGGATGTCACTGCTATAGATGGTTCTGTAATGGAAGTTGCCACCTCTGTGGGGAGCTCGAGTTGACTCGGACACTGAAGCAGGCTCGGGAGTGGGCTCAGGGACTGGAGCAGTCTCTGGAGCGGAATCAGGGATTGGAGCGGGCTCTGGAGTGGACTCAGGGACTGTAACGGCTTCTTGATAGGGCACAGGGACTTTAGCAGACTTGGAAGTAACTCATGGACTACAGCAGGCTTTGGAGCAGATTCAAGGACTGGAGTGGACTCTGGAGCAGTTTCAAGGGCTGGAGTGAGCTCTGGAGCATATTCGAGACTGGAGCAGGCTCAGGAGTGGATTCGTGAACAGTAGGAGGCTCAGGAATGGATTCGGGGACTGAAGTGGATGCCACTGCCTCGGCAGGTTCTGTTGCAGAACCTGTCACCTCTGAGGGAACTGCGGTGGTGTGTGTGGCCCAAACACATAGAATGGCCGTAGCCATCACAGGCAGAACAGAGAACACAACGTCTACCTCAGAGACAGACGGTGCTGTCAGTCGGCTTTACAGTCCCATGCTTCTCCCAGGGTGAAGGGGGATCCACATAACTAGGGTGACCATACGTGCCATTTTTCCCGGACACGTCCTGGCCAAGATTTCTATATTGCTTTGATTCAAAGTACCTCGAGAGTGTCCGAAAACATAAGGAACCGATCAAACACTGATCGTTCTGCACACACAAACAAAGCCAAATCCTAGATATTTTAGGCAATATAGAAATCCTGGCCAGGATGCTTCTGGGAAAAATGGCACGTATGGTCACCCTACACATAACAGCAGGCCATAATCCAAAAATGGACATAGCGAGCCTCAAAAGACCATGACAAATTAATTCAGTTCTTAACGGTTCATTTAGTCCATGACAAAATAAATCTATGAGTGCAAGTCCGGGAAGTGAGAGTGATAAGCAACATTTAGAAAGTCCTGGATGTGACTCAAGGGACCGATTCCCTTGACAAAGATGGGTGAATCTTATTGCTGGTGGTAACGGTAAGGGATGGAGTGCCCTCTTGCAGAGCTCATGGGCACTCCAGCTGGTGATTGTAAAGTAAACCTAGACATTCATATACTTTTGCCACTCAAAGATGTGTAATATTGGATAATTTTCCTGAATAAATAAACAACAGAAAATATTTTTGTCTCATTTGTTTGATTGGGTTCTCTTTGTCTACTTTCAGCACTTGTGCAAAAGTATGTTTTGGGTCATATCTACTGTATGCAGAAATATAGAAAATTCTAAAAGTGTCATAAACTTTCAAGCAGCACAATGTGTTACATGCAATTACAATAAATTAGTTTTATTTAATCCAAACAAATAATAATAAAAAAACAAAAATAAATTACAGAACATTGAACAATGGTTAGAATGAACAAAAAGTTTTTTTTTTTTTTAATACTTTCTTACAGTGCCATATGTGAGTGCAGGAAGAGGCTCAACATCGCCCTCTATCATCGAGAACCACAAGCTTTATCAAGAAGTTTTGCAACTGCATTCAGGGCCTGCAGACAAGAGAGCCATATGGATATGGCAAGCTATATCACATTTAATCTCACATAATAAGAATTACTGTAAAGATATCAACACTTGTAAAAGTAATAATTATTGTTATCAGCAGTGGCATCATTTTTAAAAAATGCTCATTTCGATATCAGTAATTACATTTCCAGTAGAAATCTGCAGTTGACTCCTATTCAAAGACAATTACAGATATCGTTTCTGGATACCTGAAATAAACGGAACAAGACATTGCATTTGACAAAGCATCTAACAGTTTCAGCACTGACACCGTATCTTACTATGGACATTTGGAAACAAAGCTTGCATCTCTCCAGCTGTAATCGTGTTGTAATCAGTGCTGCTGAAAACACTAGAGCTGTTCTGCTCTTGGGTGGCTGTATAAAAACGTGTAATTTACAGGCAAACAAATGAAACCAACATATGAATGCAATGCACAAAGTTTAATGTTAAGCAATTTACCATAGAAGACCATATTGCGTTCATATTCTGGCCTCATCTGATTTCCTGTATGCATCTTAATTAGGTGTATACAGAATTTGATATTTTGATATGTCTTTGTATGTTAGGGCATTATGTGTTTTCTCATGTTAAGAGTTTTAGTGTCTCGCTGTTTTATTCACACATCTTTGTTTTTCTCCTTTTGAGAGGTGATCTAAATATTCATGACATAAAATGGATGGAAATTTGAGAAAGAGAGAGAGAGAGAGAGAGAGAGAGAGAGAGAGAGAGAGAAAGTGATCATTTAACAATTATCATGCAATATTTTATATATTCTGTTTACCACGAGTCACAAAATATGCTGTCAGGTCACAAGCCTGATTTGGCCCACATGATCACTGGATTCATCTGGGCCACATTCCTCCCACCAATAAACGGCTCTCATGTTGTTTGCCGTGATCCATACTGTGCCATCACTGCCACACATGGCCCAGCTCTGGCTGAAAGGGTGCACTATTATTAGAGCATACCCTAAATGGTAAATGATAAGTGGTCATATCAGGTGCTTCATAGTTCATACACCTCAAAAATGTTAACCATATCTTTTGATGAATCCGCTAGAAGGAAGTGAAAGCCCTAACTTTGCAGGTGCAGGCAAAGAAGGAAGTGAAGAGAAATAAAATTAAAGTTTGTTGGAAATGTTAGTACTTGTTGTAAAACCAAATTTCTACTTTTTTTTAATAAAACAAACAAAACCAGACAAATTTAAAGTATAAAAATATAAAAGAATACACAATTTATAATTAGACTGAATTGGATGACTCAATTCTTGTCTGTATGGCTTGTGAGTTATAAGCAATTAAGGCATAAAATGATAGTGCCGGCTAGTAACAGGAAGTAGTCTTTGCACTCGGCTGAGTATTAGATAAGATATGAGACCATCGAAATCTGATTTGCTTGTGCTTTAAACAATTGTAATATGAATATCGAAAGACTATTAATTAAATATACTGTATGTGTTACATGAAAGACACATGGTGTGATTGAATAAATTCGTTTTATTTCATCCAAACAAATATAAAACAAAATACAGAAATGTGAACAATGGTCAGAATGAAAAAAAAGGAAAATTATGACTGTTTTTCTTCAGTAACCCTTGCTTTTGAACCACTGGGCTCTGGCAACAACATCATTGGCGTAATCACTGCCGGTGGTGCCCACGTCCATGCGCTCGTACGTACGGACGTTCTTCACTCCTGCATTGTAAGCTGATATTCCCCCTGGAACAGATATTATACTACAACTGAGATATGAAATCAAACCAAGTTCTGACTTAATATTTACAGTAATGCATTTACTTCTTTGCTCTGAAAAGATATATTATTATTTCTAAAAGTTTTGGTTAAAAAGTCTGTTGTGGTTTTTTTTTCTTTTTTAGATTTGGCTTTTGCTCATCCTTTGTTTCTTGTATTTTTCTCTGTGGAAGCACGGCTTCCTTTTTGTTGTACTTTTCAATTTGAACTCCTCAGTAAAGCACTCTTTATTCAGTCATCTATCTGCCCTTGGGTCCTTCTGTTATTTATCATCTACCATAACTCAGTGGTAAAGAGGCCGTTGAGTCGACTAGAAGACCAGAGTTCAATTCCAGCCTCAGACACCCATCACAGCAAGACTGTACCATGGCAGTGGACCCAGCAGTAGATGCCACACCTACCTCCAATGATGATCGTATCCTAGCTATTCTGTCTGGCCAAGCTTTCACCATTCACAGACATGAGCAGATCCTAACTGAAATCCTACAATGCTTAAGTGAGCAGACTTTGTCTCAAGCCTCTTCACTTCTAACCACCCCACCCGTTCTAGCTGAAAGGTCCACACCTCCATTTCCTGGGCTTCTACCTGTGCCAAGACTGCCTGCACCAGAGATGCATGATGGGAACCCTGAGAGATGTCGAGGCTTTATCACTCTGGTATTTGGATTACAACCTAACAGCTTTCCAACAGAGAACAGCAAGGTTACATATATCATCACTCTGCTCAACGGAAAAGCGCTGGACTGGGCTACGGCTTTGTGGGAACAACATTCCCCACTGGCTGACGATTGTGACCTATTTGTTGCAGAGATGAGGAGGGTTTTTCATCACCCTACCAGTGGGGGAGAGGTTGACCACAGGCTACTCCAGATTTCTCAAGGGACAAGGAGTGTGGCAGGGTTTGCGATTGAGTTCCGCACCTTAGCCTCAGAGAGTGGTTGGTACCAACGAGCCCTGAGAGCGACGTTTCACCATGCCCTGTCTCCTGATCTCAAAGTTGAACTGGCCTTTGGAGATCCAGCTCCTGACCTAGAGTCCCTTATTGACATTGCCATCAGGGTGGACAACCGCATTCGAGAGCGGAGATGGGAACGCCGTGGGGAGGTCTAGCTGTCTGATCCCCAAGCTTCTAGCAGTGCCCTTGATTCACCTCCACTTCCCATGAATTTTGAGGAACCCATGCAGTTGGGAAGGGCCACATGATCACCAAAAATCACCAACCATTGGTTTTAATAACCCTGAACTTTGTGAACGATGGTGTGAAATCACTAACAAATGTTCCTTTGACTTGATGGTCCTAATAATTCAAGAAACCACTAATTATCTGGACAAGATTCGTCAACAGATACAAGAGACGCGGACCATTTTAGAGAAGGATTGTGTTGACAAAGAGAAACTGAGAGACTGGTTCCTGGAGTGTGACCAATAAAAAGAGAAGATCAAAATGGAGATCAGAACCATCAAAAAGAACAAGTTTGAAAGAGATGCAGAGGATTATCGTCTTGGGAGGGTGTACTCATGGAGAAATGTCTCATTTAAAACTCAGAAAAGATTCCCTCATCAACATGCATCCATGGAGACAGATTCTGAGACTCAATTGAGCACAGCTTCCTCCTCTTCTTTTTTAGACTATGTGACACCACGAAGGTGACAAATATCCAGAGGTCATGTGAGAGGAAGAAGAGGAGAAAATGCAGCAGGGGCAAGAAAAACCTCTGGATATTTGGGGGGAAGTCGTGGCCTAATGGTTAGAGAGTCGGACTCGTAATCGAAAGGTTGCGGGTTCGAGTCCCTGGCCGGCAGGAATTGTAGGTGGGGGGAGTGAATGTACAGCGCTCTCTCCACCCTCAATACCACGACTGAGGTGCCCTTGAGCAAGGCACCGAACCCCCAATTGCTCCCCGGGCGCCGCAGCATGGCTGCCCACTGCTCCGGGTGTGTGTTCACGGTGTGTGTGTGTGTGTGTGTGTGCATTTGTTCACTACTCACTGCTGTGTGCACTTGGATGGGTTAAACGCAGAGCACCAATTTCGAGTATGGGTCACCATACTTGACAATACGTCACGACTTCACGACTTCAAAAAGAGACTTTTCTCCCCGGCAATACCAAACTTGGAGCAGGAAACATCCAATGTGATTAACATGTCTGATAAAATTATTTCTCCTGCAGGCTTAACTGCTTTAAGTAAAGGATTGTCTTTTGTTGCCACAACCAGCTATGATGAATTCAACACCTATGTGGACCTTCAAAATACATAAAGACCTTACTAATCCTCCAGGAAGACCGATTATATCTGGAATTGGGTCTCTTACTGAGAACATTTCAACATTTGAGGATTTTTTCTTAAAGCCAGTTGTATTTACATTACCCTCTTTTGTACTATTACCATTACCCACACCGAAACAAGAATCCTAGTGCTAATCGTATTAAAACATTAGCTACATTTTTTTTCAGATACAAAGACGATTTCGTTCTAGAGATTAAGGGTACCGCCATGGGTAGCACCATGGCCCCAAATTATGCAAATTTGTATGTAGGCCTCTTTGAACAGAATTTTATTTTCAATGGTCTACAAAATTCCTTTCTCCCAAACATCGTACTTTGGCGAAGGTATATTGATGATATTTTTATGTTATGGTCAGGTACTGAAAATCAATTTCTACAATTTTACAGACCCGAGTTCAATTCCAACTATCACAAAAGAACAGTCTGTAGAGCTCAGAAACAGGTTTGCGTCAAGCCACACATCTGGGGAAGAGTTCAGAAAAAAAATCTGCTTCAAGCATGTAGTCTCTGTTACCCTTAATAGAAGAAGTTTGAAACAACCGGTATTCTTCTTAGAGCTGGCCTGCTGGACAAACTGAGCAATTTATGGAGAAGGGCTTTGGTTAGAGTGGTGAAGAAGAACCTGATGGTCACTCTAGTTGAGCTCCATGATCATATGTGGCGATAGGAGAAATCTACAGAAGGACAAACATCACTGCAACACTCCACCGATCTGGGCTTTATGGCGGTGTGGCCAAACTCAATCCTCTCCTCGGTGAAGACAAAAGAAAACACATTTGGAATTTACAAAAAATCACCTAAAGGACCCTCAGACTCTGAGAAACAAGATTCTCTGGTCTGATGAACCTCAATTCTAAACATCATGTTTGAAGGGAACCAGCTCTGCTCATCACCTGCAGAGTACCATCCCAAAAGTAAAGTGTGGTGGTAGCAGCCTCATACTGTGGGGCTGTGTTTCAGCGGCAAGGACTGAGGGACACATCAGAGTAGAAGAAAAGCTCAGTGCACCAAAATATTGAGATAGCCTTAATAAAAACCTAGTCCAGAGCATTCAGAACCTCAGACTGGGCAGAAGGTTCACCTATGAACCTAAACAATGAACAATGAACCTAAACACACAGCAAATGTGGCTTATAGACAACTCTGTCAATGTCCTTGAGTGGCCCAGCCACAGACTGAGCTTGAACCCCATCAAATATTTCTGGAGAAACTTGAAAATGTGCATCTGCCCCCATCCAACCTGACAGAGCTTGAGAGGTGAAGAGGTGAGGAGAAGAATGGCAGATAATTGCCAAATGATGATGAGCAAAGCTTGTCGCATCAAACAAAAAAGACTTGAGACTGTAAAGGTGCTTCAGCTAAATATTTAGTTAATACTTATGCAATGTACTTATTTAAGTTTTTAATTTTTAATAAATTTAAGAAGTTGTGACAATTCAGTTTTTGCTTTGTCAATATGGGGTACGGAGTATAGACTGATGTGGGGAAAAAGTAATTTAAAGCAGTTTAACATAAGGCAGCAACATAACAAAACGTGAAAAAAATGAAGGGGCATGAATACTTTCGCAAGGCACTGTATTTACAATCAAATTCAGTAAATCAATCAAAATCATAAAAACTGAAATACAAGGCCTCATGCACTTCTCCGTTAATTCTGTGAGTTAATTAAGGTCTTAATTAGAGTTAATTTGTGGTCTCTGAGAGTATCCCAACTTTACCTTTAAAGCATTGCTCTTTTGTCCACTGGGGAAACTTTGCTCTGACGTTCTTAATAAAGCCAATGAGTATCTCAGTCCCTTGTGTGAGATGTTCCTCACTGTCCCATGTACCTACCAGCTTGTGGTAGCGTTTGTCAACCTGAAAAGAAACATTAGCAATGAAGAGAACAATTTAATATTAAACAGCTTATTAAGTTGGATTAATCTACAGAAGAGCTGCAGGGGAACTTGAGCTTTGAAAAGGGAAGTTGGGAAAAATCCAGTTTACACAATGAAATGAAAAAAGAACGGCATCTTCTTTTAATGTGACATAAACAAGTCATCAGATTTGCACATTATATGGAGTCATGCGAGCTTGCACAGAACGCATCTTGACATGTTGCATTCATGTGGTTTATCAGTTTGAAACTGACTTGTTTAATTTCTTGATCCCTCCCAACTAACCTATATATAACATTATGTGTTATTAACTGTCCCAAAAGAATGCTCATTATAATGTTTAGGTTACCTATGCAAAACAATATATGTAATGCTTTCTCAGTGACAAAAATGTTTTGCATGGATCATCTACAATTAGTGTGTCTATTTAAAGTCCAGATTTAGCCTAAACAGCATCATCTTATATGTGTCTTATGTATTAATTGTTGCATTGTCTTTTCAAATAGAGTAAATCAGCTCTTCTGACTAACCTGCATGAGGCCAAAGCCATTGCCATGGTCGCCCCATCCATCCTTTAGAGCAGCTCCGGCTCTGGACGCTCTGGATATGATGGCAGCAATCACAGCCGGGTCCATCTGCTTTGCTGTACCGACTTTGATGATCTTACTCTTATACTGCTCCATTCGGGCCAGATCATGCTCAGCCAGTTTTCTGGAAGCCTCGACACCTTTGAATGCAAATTGTTGATATAAATCGCTATGCATGTAACTTAAGTTAGCCTGCTGGACACACCAGTTAAACAGTCATAGACCTACCCTTTACGGGTAATTTGTCCTGTTTTGCTGTCACCTCTGATGCACCGTTGGTGTCTATTTCCATGATGTCTCCATAAATGCAAGCTAGAAAATACATGGTAAGTATCGCCTGAAGGCCTTTAAAAAAGTCTGTAAATAATTTCTTTAAAAACATTAATGTATTGCTATACTATCAAAGTATCCTATTAAATAAGGTATAATTTAGCTCAGAATAAGCTTACCCATGATGACTCAAACCAAAACAGAACACTACTCAAGTTGTGACTTCAGCCCGCTGAATGTGTGAAGTTGTGATTGCAGCGGAACTGGTTTCTCCTTCTCACTTCTTCCTTAAGGAGGGACAAAATCGTCATGTTCAGTGTTGTCATAACTAGACTTTAGTCATATCACATCATACCCAAGCCAGACTGAAGTTTGCATGCATTGAAGTTGCATGTACTGCAATTCTACTACATTTAAATGTCTTAAAATGTCATATAATAAACAACGGCCAAACATTTGAGTTACAGAAGCTCAGCGACCCTGATAGCACACGTACATCTCCGAGGCGTCTATTTGATGTCTGCATTTACATCTGCAAGACGTATTATTTAGGGTGTTTGCTCATCTGCAATACGTCTATAGGACGTTTCCTTTTAGATGTCAAATAGACGTCTATTAGATGTCTTTAAGATGTTTATGATTTAGAATGTATGTAAAACTGACATCTGAAAGACGTTTATAGACAGCAGATGCTTTCCAGATCAAGAGATCTTTAACAGACATCTTGCAGACGTGCGTACGTGCTATCTGAGTGAGTCACATTAATTCAATAACCACTGCACCTGACTGATAAGTGCGTTATGATCATTGAAAGTAGGCTACTGCTCATAATGACTGTCATTTGTTCGGTAATCGGTTCAGTGAAAAGAATCGACTCATAGAGTGATTCATTCGGGAATCGATCTGAGTTGATTCACTAATAAGAACCGGCTCATAAGAATAATTTATTTTGGCTATCGGAGTACACTGGTATTAAGATATACATATATCTGTATATTTATTATTCACTGGATCCAAGTCAAAAGAGTTGTTGTTTTATCGGTTCGCATTATCAGCAGACAGACAGGAGAAAAAGTGTACTGTGTCTTTAAGGACAAACCCACATAATCATAGCCAGTCTATGAAAACCAGGAAGCGAGACACTGGAAGTAGCTTTACATGCTACAACATAAAGTAAAGATGCTGATGGGATATTACTGAATTTAAACTATATTCCGCATGTGAACACAATGTTTGTAAATACTCGGATGACGTTGTTTCTTTTGATTTTACACGTTTTGGAAGCAGGTGTTTTTGCAGTAGATAGCAAACAGGTCAACATTTTGTACTTGATTGCAGATGATTTGAGACCAACTTTAGGCTGCTACTCTGATCCAGTGGTCAAGTCCCCAAACATCGACCAGCTTGCATCGGTGAGCACAGTGTTTCATAACGCCTATGCACAGGTATGTTGCTCATCAAAAACATAAACATGCATGATGCATACTGTATTAAGCTAGTGTACATTTAAGTTACAGGAGCACACTGCTGTTCTGTTCTTTTAAAGCAAGCTGTTTGTGGACCTAGTCGGGTGTCTTTCTTAACAAGTCGAAGACCAGACACCACAAAGCTGTATGATTTTAACTCCTATTGGAGAGTTCATGCAGGGAACTATACTACACTTCCTCAGTACTTCAAGTCTAATGGATACACCACTTTATCAGTTGGCAAAGTCTTCCATCCTGGTAACTAGTCTACCTGATGTATGCATAATAATAATGTCACAATGCATGTCGCAATCCCTTTTAATTTTGATGTGAAAGATGGCCTGGGCATTTACTTTTGATTGCGCTATAATCCTTTCCTGTGTTAACTGTCTTGTATGATGTTTGAACTAATAATCTTTCTCTTTCACGTGCTTGTCCTCAAGGCATTGCCTCCAACCACTCGGATGATTACCCGTACAGCTGGTCTGTACCGCCGTATCATCCACCCTCTTTTAAATATGAAAAGAGGAAGGTCAGTGTGTGTGTGTGTGTGTGGATGTGCTTTCAAACCTGGGCCGTGTTGTTTAAATGTCCCTTGGTAAAGCCACACCAGTCCTAGCAATCAGATGTATGGATTTGGTTTTATATCTGGGATTTATTTGGAGGTTGGAATTCTGACTTAACACAATATTCAAAGGCCATTTATATAATATAATATTTTCAGAACTATAGCTATAATATTTGTGCACTACCGTTCGAAAGTTTTAGATCTTATGATTTTTTTTTAACGCTTTTTAAAAAAAAAAATCTGCTGACCAAGGCTGCATTTATTTGATAAATAAATACATTTTTATATATAAAAAAAAAGCAAAGAAGGGGAAAAAAACCCAGTAATATTGTGAAATATTTTTTTACAATTCAAAATGACCTTTTTTCCATTTGATTAGATTTTAAAATGCAGTTTATTCCTGTGTTGGCAAAACTGAAACACGCATACATTAAATATTATTGCTGATTTAGATTATGATAATGATTTATGAGTATGGTTTATAATCATTTGAACCTAAAATGAAATAAAAAATATTTATATTTATATACAACTATTTGAATTTTATATTTTATAATTAAATATTTGAATTAATTAGTTTTTATAGGTTTTACATTAATATATAATTAACCACAATTAATTTCAAGTTTCAGGAACTGTATGTTCTTAAAAACAATATTTATTAAAGGCGAAAAAAAAAAAATACGAGAGATATATTTTAATATATTCATATTAATAAATTTAATATTATTTACATTAACAATAATTAAGTCATCCTGGAGCCCACATGGAAACAGACCTGTGGTTGAGAACCACTGCTGTAAACTATTATGTACTGTCTGATATCTCACACTTTATACAATTCTGACACCTACTGGTTAATCTGTCTCATAATTATTTGAGAGCTTCTTGTGTTTCCAAAATCTGCTTTGCAAAATAAGGTAGTAAAAAAAAAAAATATGAATAATAAAATAAAAAGAGCAGTTCGACATTTATACCAAGTTAAAGCGTGGATAATCTTCCAAGTAATATATTATTATATGTAAAAATTACCCACATTTTTAAAATGAAATGTAAATAAACAAATAACACTTAAATGTTTAAAGGAAAAAAAGTAAGTTGCGTTGAGTAAATAACATGAGTAAAGTACAAGTAGATTTCTAAATGACTGTAATGTTTATTTCCAGTATCTCATGTTCATCTGTTAGGTTTGCAAAGATAAAGATGGCACACTGCACAGTAATTTACTGTGTGCCGTGGATGTGTCTGAGATGCCTTTAGGAACCCTTCCTGACATAGAGAACACAGCAGAGGCCATCCGACTCCTGAAGTCTGTGAAGGACTCTCACCATCCATTCTTCCTGGCTGTTGGCTTCTATAAGCCACATATTCCTTTCAGAATCCCACGGGTAAGTGCTTCTCAATGGAGCGTGACACACTGTATGAGCACCTGTCAAATCAGTAAATCTGGGAAATTCTGTTTTTATAGGAGTACCTAAAACTGTATCCTATCGAGAGTATGACGCCGGCTCCAGATCCAGATGTTCCTAAGAAACTTCCTAATGTGGCCTACAACCCTTGGACCGATATCCGCAAGAGGGAAGATGTTCAGGCGCTAAATCTGAGCTTTCCTTATGGCCCCATTCCTAAAGACTTTCAGGTACCTGAAAAAATAGTGTTCATGCTTAGAGATTTTGTACTAGTATACCATTTACATTTGGTTTGTTCTGGATAATATGAAGTCTTTGAATGCAGTTATAATTTGGTTTTAGTAGTTAAGTTTGGTCCTACATAAAAGGACCTCAAATATCAAATATGTTTTCCCCTCATCTTTCAGCTGCAGATCCGACAGCACTACTTTGCCTCTGTATCATATGTGGATGCTCAAGTGGGAAAAATTCTGCAAGCCCTTGATGATTTCGGCCTCGCCAAAGACACTATAGTGGTTTTCAGTTCAGATCACGGTTTGTTCAATAGAGTTCTGCCCATTCAGCCTGTTATTAAATTTTACATCCATTAGGTGGCAGTATTGAATCATTGGTTTATATTGTAGCTCAGGTTTTCAGTGTTCTGTGGGTTTTCATATTATTCTGAATTCGCATCATGTAAAGTTCTCAGAAATGATGCTGGCACTTTTGTTTCATTTAGCATAATTGCATTTTGAATTGTCAGTTAAGACTGTGTTATAGCTCATGTGTTTTTTTTTGTTATAATGCAAACTTTCATACAGTGCATTAAGGGGCTCTTAAAATATATATCTTAATATGCTCTCTTTTAATGCATGCAGAATTTGTATTGAAATGGTCCCAATTTTGTGTCTATATCTATGTATACTATATATATATATATATATATATATATATATATATATATATATGCACACACACACAAATATATATATATATATATATATATATATATATATATATATATATATATATATATTAGTATACATAGATATAGACACATCACATTCACTTAATGAATTACAGTATTATATTACTAAAATGGGCAGCTGCTTTTTATTTGCTCAATAGGAAAAAAATATATATATATTATAAAATTACATTATAATAATTACAGTATAAACTAAATAAATGCAATATTGTAATTTAATCAATTTAACACAATTAAATAATAAAATTAATTGTTTTAAGATTGTTTGTGCCATTTTAAATATTTCCGTGAATATTTCTCTCTCTATATAATACCTCATATCTTGTATGATAATGTTTTTTTTTTTTTTTTTTTTACTCCTTTTTAAATTGTACTTGGTTAAATTACAGTTCTGCATTGTACCTTCTGCCTCAATTCAAAGTTTCTTAATTAGGTCACATTTACATTATGCCTTAAATCAAAGAAACTGCCAGCAAAGACTTTCTGAAATGATTATTCACTGTGATTCTGGGTAGTTTTCTCACAGTTAACTCTCTCTCTCTCTCTCTCTTAGGTTGGTCATTAGGAGAACACGGCGAGTGGGCCAAATACAGCAACTTTGATGCGGCCACCCGAGTGCCATTGATCGTGTACAAGCCAGGTGTGACCTCACCTTTCCCTCGGCATGGGGAGAAGACGTTCCCCTTCATTGATGTGTTTCAGGGCACACGGGAGCAGTTTGGCAAAGGTAATGTTACTCAGAGCAGCCGTCAACACACAAAGACCGCAGGATCCTTTCACGAGATTCTGAGACTCCGACCGAAGTCACTCACGCGTGTGATATCAACTTTCTGGAAAATATGTTATGGCTAAAGTATTGGCCCATTTTGAGTTTTGATTCTTATTTTGCTTCAGTGTTTTTTGTGCAATTTGAAGGATTGACTGAGAGTGTACCGTGAGCACATGCATCTGCTGATGGTTTTCTTTCTTTCAGCTCTCAAGTGCACATTTGTGGCAATCTTTAGAAAACACCCAGCATAAGCAGCCGGAGTAATGACTATAATGATAATGCCACAGCATAGAGAAGCTAATAAGTCCTGAGAGTTATTGCTCTCACAGTGGGCTCTGTATTGTTGCTTGTTGTTGCTCTAATGAACTGCTCTATATTCAGTAACCATATCAGTAAATTTCATGGAAATTTCAGAACTGGGGCCTTTAACCTGAGAGAATAGTAGCTAAATTCAGGGTGAGGATTTCATGCTCATTTATGTGTATTTTATGGTGTATGTTAGAGCACCACTTGGATTCCATTTAATATAAAAACATTAATTTACGCCATACAGACTTGTTTTAGCACTAATAATGTATAAAGTTTCAAAACAGACCTGCTATGAGCTCCTTGGATATCTAATGTGGCTTCTGTGAAAGTATATATACCATGTGACCACCATGATTTCAGCTTCATTTTGTTTTAATAGCACAATTTACAGTGATTCACCAATCAGAACAGTCACTCTCACCATAGACCCGGGAAACATGGAAAAATAAGTGCTCTTCTTTTGAACATTGTTTATCAAAGAATCATGAAAAAAATATTATTCACAAAAATATTAAGCAGCACAACCATTTTCAGCATAGATAATATGAAAATAAATGTTTCTTGAGCAGCAAATCAGCATATTAGAATGATTTCTGAAGGATCATGTGACACTGAAGACTGGAGTAATGATGCTAAAAATTCAGCTTTACATCACAGGACTAAATTACATTTTTAAATATATTATAATAGAAAAAATATTTTTTAAACTTTAATACTATTTAACTATTAGTTTTTATCGCATATTTTATCAAATAAATGAGCATAAGAGACTTCTTAAAAAAACAAATCTTATCTGAAATCTCTACAAATATCAATGATAATAAGCATAAAGTTATACATAAATTAGACATACAAATTAAGTAATTGATTTCATATGCATGGTTTTATATTGTGTTGTAGTTATTGTATTGTAGTATGATTCCTTTTGAAACTGGTCGATTTAGTTTCTGGCTTTAAATATTTATTGAAGATTGTATTCAAATGCCTATGGTGAAAATGAAAAAAAAGAAAAAAAAAAGGGCTGCAGTGTGGGTGGTCACTGCTCTATAGAATAGCAAGTTTTTGAAAAAAAGAAAAGAAATAGCCAGCCAAACAAAAGCTCTGGTTACACCAAGTGTGATGCAGTTAAACAACATAAGTGTAAAATGTTTGGAAAAATTATGGTACAGAAACCAATCACATTTTTTATATATATATATATATATGTGTATTATGTACACCTTGCTAGTACCGGGTTGGACCCACTTTTGCCTTCAAAACTGCCTTAATTCTTCGTGGCATAGATTCAACAAGGTGTTGGAAACATTCCTCAGAGATTTTGGTCCATATTGGCATGATAGCATCACGCAGTTGCTGCAGATTTGTCGGCTGCACATCCATGATGTGAATCTCCCGTTCCACAGCATCCCAAAGGTGCTCTAATGGATTGAGATCTGGTGACTGTGGAGGCCATTTGAGTAAATTGAACTCATTGTCATGTTCAAGAAACCAGTCTGAGATGATTTGAGCTTTGTGACATGGTGCATTATCCTGCTGGAAGTAGCCATCAGAAGATGGGTACACTGTAGTCATAAAGGGATGGACATGGTCAGCAACAATACTCAGGTAGGCTGTGGCGTTTAAACGATGCTCATTTGGTACTAAGGGGCCCAAAGTGTGCCAAGAAAATATCCCCCACACCATTACACCACCACCACCAGCCTGAACCGTTGAGACGAGGCAGGATGGATCCATGCTTTCATGTTCTTTACGCCAAATTCTGACCCTACCATCTGAATGTCGCAGCAGAAATTGAGACTCATCAGACCAGGCAACGTTTTTCCAATTTTGGTGAGCCTGTGTGAATTGTAGCCTCTGTTTCCTGTTCTTAGCTGACTGGAGCAGCACCCGGTGTGGTCTTCTGCTGCTGTAGCCCATCTGCTTCAGGATTCGACGTGTTGTGCGGTCAGAGATGGTATTCTGCATACCTTGGTTGTAACGAGTGGTTATTTGAGTTACTGTTGCCTTTCTATCATCTCTAACCAGTCTGCCCATTCTCCTCTGACCTCTCACATCAACAAGGCATTGTCCACACAACTGCCGCTCACGGGATATTTTCTCTTTTTCGGACCATTCTCTGTAAACCCTAGAGATGGTTGTGCGTGAAAATCCCAGTAGATCAGCAGTTTTTGAAATACTCAGACCAGCCCGTCTGGCACCAACAACCATTCCATGCTCAGTCACTTTAATCCCCTTTCTTCCCCATTCTGATGCTCGGGTTGAACTTCAGCAAGTCGTCTTCACCACATCTAGATGCCTAAATGCATTGAGTTGCTGCCATGTGGTTGGCTGATTAGCAATTTGTGTTACCAAGCAATTGAACAGGTATCAGGTGTACCTAATAAAGTTGCCGGTGAGTGTATGTATGTGTGTGTGTGTGTGTATATGTCTATGTGTATATATGTATGTATAATGCTAAACATTGCAGCTTTAGATGCATTATTGGTTCTCGAATGCTTCTGTATCTCAGTTTTCCATCATTCTTTCTTTACATCTTTCAGGTCGAAGAGTTGAGAGAGTGGTGGAGCTGGTGGACGTCTTCCCCACACTGTCAAAACTGGCTGGGTTGCTTCCTCTGAACCACTGCCCGTCTTCATCCTTTAAGATCGAGCTCTGCACTGAAGGCTCAAACCGGGCAAATCTTATCCGCAACCCAGAGACAGCGCTCAACAGAGAAGCCTACTCATTCAGCCAGTACCCTCGACCCTCCGACTCCATCCAGGAGAACTCAGACTTGCCCGACCTCGCCGACATCCGCATCATGGGCTACTCCATTCGCTCCGTTGACTACCGCTACACCTTATGGGTGGGCTTTGACCCTGTCCGCTGTCAGCCTAACATGACGGACATCCACGCGGGAGAATTGTACCTCTTGGCTGAAGATCCGGGAGAGGACAATAACGTGTTTGTTGAGTTCGACCACGCTACAGTGATGCGTAAGCTCGCCATGCAGCCGTCGTGGACAGAGAGTTTAAAGCATCATATAATGTATCTCAGCAGCGGGTTGAAATCCAAAGGGATTCTGTGAGTTTAGTTTGCCATGATTCATGAACATGAATGGATGTTACAAATTAAAAAATACATGTCTGGTCGTATTTCATCAAAAACTGACTGGAAGACTTAAAAAGTTAAATTTAGCTTAAAGCCTATTTTAGGGTTTTTTTTGGCATTCTGACATATTGTCAGAATACTACCTCACAATTCTCATAATCAAAATACTAATAATCTTGCATTCTCTAATAATGAATCATGTACCTCATAATGCTCTAATGTATAAATTTGCACAGCACTTTTCTGTAAAAGAATAAAAAGGGATATTTTCACATACTGTAGCACTCTTATTGAGTATATTTGGGGTAGTATTCTAAAAAAATGAGTCCATCGACATAATTCCCTTATTCCCTTCAGAACGTGATGCATGGAAATGACATAAAGTAAACTTAAGTGAGAAACGAGTTTAATTTAAGTCTCGGAGAAACAGAAAGCTCTGCTCAGACAACACTCTGCTTTAGCAATTTATCAGGTCACTAAGTCGTAATTGTATTTTGTCTTTGAGGCCGACGGAGACTCTGCCAGCGCTAAGCTCTTGTTTTCCCAGGCAGCGTGATGAAAATCAACTTAAATATAGAATTTCAAGTCATGCGCTCCCACTGCACCGTTGCCAAGGTAATTAGATGCTTAAATGTGAAAACTTGCAAATGATGTTGCCCGGATACACCTCAGAGAATACTTTAACACTGATGAATGTTTTAGACAACATTAAAAAAGGGGAAGCGACCCAGACTCATTTCATGCCACGAGTCTGCATTTTAAACACTCCTACCTGCTTTCTCTTTTCAGGTTTATTTTGGATTCGCCGCACTCTTTTGCGTTGGATGCCACATTGTTTACTCCTGCAGAGTATGAATTATTTTTGAAGGAATATATTCAATATTTATGTGGCAACATAAATATATTTTCTCGCTTTCTCTCAAAAGGAAAAACAACAAAACAAAGCAAGTGCATCATTTGTGTTTCTGTGTGTGTGTCCCTTTTCAAGTGTGTTCTTATAAGAGTGCAGCAGGAGTGTTATATTGAGGGGATCCTTTGGGACCGCCAATATATTCAGCTTCAGCAGATAGGCTTCATTGCCAGCTGGTCCGGAAAATTCCACTGCTGTCTCTTTTATTTATTTTTTTCTTCTCTTGTCGACTAAAAGCAAGGTCAGGGCAGTCGGAGAAGGATCTACAGGCTGAGTGAAGCTGATTTTTTAATTGCTTATACTAAAGTAACTTTGAGTATCCGTGAGATATGGCTGTATATTGGCACGGCTGTGATTCGGCCGTATAATCACAGTGTGCCTATATATATATATATATATATATATATATATATATATATATATATATACAGTTGAAAATATGCATATTTCATATATATGAAAACTTTTTGAAATTGAAGATCAAGGTAAATTGCACTTAATTTGTCTTCCAGGAAACATGCAAGTAGCTTCTGTTGCTTCCTAAGGGCAGTACTAAATGGAAAAAAAAAAATATTTCTACAAAATAAGAAAAATTTGAACATCTTCATTTTGTTCAAAAGTTTTCACCCCCCGCTCTTAATGTGTCGTGTTTCCTTCAGGAGCATCAGTGAATGTTTGAACCTTTTTTAATTGTTGTGTTTGAGTCCCTCAATCATCCTCAGCGTGAAAAGGTGGATCTCAAAATCATACAGTCACTGCTGGAAAGGGTCCAAATATGCAAAAGATGTTGGAAAACTGAATATTCTGCAGGACCTGGAGGATTTTTCTGAAGAACAGTGCTCAGTTGAACTGTTCAGAACAAACAAGGGACTCATGAACAACCATCCCAAAACAAAAAAAAACAGTTGTAGATCATCCAGGTAACCACACACAGTATTAAGAACCAAGGGTTCCCAAACTTTTGAATGGGGTTATTTTAATAATTTCAGCAATTTTTTTTGTCTTGTGGACTATATGTTAACATCTTTTATTGAAAATATCTTACTCAGGACAGTACTAAATAAAAAATAACATGCATTTTGCATGATCTCTCTTATTTTGTTAAAATTATTCACATTTTCACAGATTCTGCAAGGGTTTCCCAAACTTTCGCATGCAACTGTATATAGCCATATTGCACGGCTACGAGTGTGATGATGCGTTTATACGACAGTTCGACGGCACGTAAATATATAAGAAAGTGTCTTGAAAAGCCCTCTTTTGTGCAAAAATACTTCCTTCTGCCACTGTCTCAATTTGACAGTTTAACAGCTGAGCCCATGTTACTAATTCGAAAATGTCACTTTAGAACTTGTAACGAAGGAACGTTGAGTTGATTCATTGAAAGCTACTGTATTAAAAGCTCACTGTATTATGGCAGAACAATGTAACTAATCACCACCATGAACACACACGTTTCCCTATACTAAATACTAATGTGGGTTGAGCGCTGAATGGCTGCTGACGCCCTGAAGCACACCCCCCGAAAAACGTCGAAGCACATTTTAGATTCAAATATGAGTGTTGGCGTGTATTTAAGCGTAAGCACTCTCTAAGATCAGGGACTTCATTTTATAAAGTGTGGATACGCTCCGATTTAATCTTGGAGTGTGCGTACGCTTAAATCGACGCCAAAACTCATATTTGTAAAAACTGTCTCTGACATGGAAAAATGCTTAGCGTCACGTCAGGGTCTGAGCAGACATATGCACTTTTTCTTGTCAGAGTACTGCAGGTTTTTGGAAATGTAAGCTGTTCTTGCAGCTCGCTGCTCAGAATTAAATTATTTGAATGATGACTGCAATCTTTTACATGTTAATGACATTAATCATGAGTCGTTTGCAAGGCAGAGAGCTGAACCCATTCATTTGCGAGTCATAGATTTTACATCTGAAAGAGACACCTATGTGCGTTTTCTGTACGTACGTTCATTTTACGAATCACACGTACGCATTGAGAAATGACCGTAAGATCAATTATAGGATGGTTTCTGCACAACATTTGATAAATGAGGCCCCAAATCTGAGCGTATGCACGCTTTATAAATGAGGCCCCTGATCTGAAGTCAATGCCGCAGTATTTTTTATTTTTTTTATTTAAAGAGCGAGTTAGTAATATGTGTCTATAGGCAGATGCACAATGCGCGTACACTCAGCTTATTGCACAGAGGGACATGCAGCATTACAAAACATGCCAAATATTAAAAAAATATTATTATTGTGTACACTTTAACCTCGCGCACGAGTAGATCCATTTGCTCTCTGGAGACACGTTTTGTCTTTGCTCTTGCAAATACCGTAATGTAAATAGCTCCCATTAAATCTCTTAATGGCAGATGGCACTCTGGTTGTTTTATTGCACGTTACGCCCAAAACACACCCATGACTCATTAAGAGAATGGGTACAACCATTGTGGACTATGCACTTGTTGCACCTACCATTTTTTTTCATCGTTTAACTAGCAAAAGTGGATTCGTACATGCCCAAAGTGCATCTGCTCCGTACGCTTCAGACCATGCGCTTAGATCATTAAAATAGGGCCTATAATCTTTAACAAACTGCATACTTGAAGTCTAAACAAGTGCATTCTTGCCTAAATAAACCTCTTAAAACTACATTCCATGACACAAAAACAGTATTAATCCTAAAATTCTAGTTGATTTGGGCATCCGCTGACACTCGCTGTGGAGTGATACAAATAGTTGGAGCTCTGTTAACACGAAAATATATTGCACTCCTCTCATCAGATTTGAGGACAACAAAGAACTGTTGTAGAAAGACTTAAATATAATTTATATCATAACAGTGTGATTTTCAATACCCGTTACATCTGTCGACATGAATTGCAGAACATATTCACATCGTTTAGATGCTTTCCTAACTGCTGTTTTCTCTGTTGTGTGTTTATTTAGAGCAAAGTGTGCAGTATACATATTCATCTGAAAGTTGTCATAATCAGCGTGGACAGTGTTTTAATTTTCGTTAAAGGTTCTGTATGTATATGTTTTTTTGTCTGAACTAAAACATGTAAATACCATAATATGCTTGCAGCTACTTGTTTCTCCACAAAACAATGCTACAGAGTTATTTCCCTTTGAAATGTGCATTCTGTGTCGGAATGTCTGTTTTTGTTTTGATCTGTTTGATTCTAACCACTGCCAATTTAATCAATGGTATTTTGACACCCTGGGCTGCCAGTTGGTGAAAAACACAGAGTATTGCAGCCATAGAAGCCTGCAAATGAACTGGGTCAGAGATTGTAGATTCTACCTGATCCTAAAAGCCTCAACATCCATCTAAAGAGCTGATCAGCGGCATATTACAACATGGATAAATTAACTCAGAATAATGCGTGTCGCCTTCCATTGTCAAATGTGCTCTTTCTTTTTGCATGTGTGCAATTTGCCTGCTTGAGCGTCAAGTCTGAGGCAGAGAGGGTGGGAGAAACAATTTTTTTTTTTTTAAGTTAGCCTATTTTTATGGGCTTTTCATTAGGATAGAACAGCAGAGACACGACAGGAAAGTATTGGGTGGAGAGAGGGGAGCTGGATTAGCAAAGGCCCTCGAGATGGGAATTGAACTGGGGTCGCTGTGAGGCTATAGGTGCTGACACAACTCTTTTCAATATTTTGAATTTGGAGCTCAGTAATTATTTCAACGACTAGCTGTCAGTATTACATACTGCACCTTTAACAGTGTCGCTGCAAAGGTATTTTTAGCTTCATTTTACTACTAAGCAAAGAACGACAAATTTGTTGTGAGTATATCGGGACACTGAATCACCTACGGTCTCTTTATGTGTACAAAAGTCAGAGCCCATTAATTGCTGGCTGCAGTTACTAATCTCACAAATAATGAGGCGTTCTAAATTATACATATAGCTCTTTTAGTGTTTTTAAGAGGAGATATATACTGTCAATGAAAAAACTATAACAGACAATTTAACTGTTATGGATTGTTGTAGCTAACCAATATCAAACGTTGTCCTATTTTAACACTGGTTCCCTAACATAAGACTATCCAAAAACACAAACATTTTGAAACCGAATTAGAGAGGGTGATGATATATGGTTTGTATCAACTCCATTATGTTGGGTGATTTCAAACACAGAATCAATGCACACATGGTTAGGGATCACTGCTCTGGATAATAAACATTGATTACCATAAGCAGAGTGTGAATGTGAGTAATTATGCCTGGTGATAATGGTTGAGTGTTTGATGGTGGACTCTCTTGTTTAAATTGTTGCAATTTTTTCTTTCTTTCTAAATTGACAATGGCTAAAGTTGTGGAAAAGAGCAACCAAAAACTATACCTGGCCAAATGATGAAAAATATAAAACAAATACATTTTAATTTGTTCTTTTGGTTAGTCAATTTTTATATTATATTATATTACATTTTATATTATTATCTGTTTCTATAAAATGATTCATTTTTAACTCTAGTACACCATAATCACAAATTCTGCTGTTTGCTGTTGCAAAAAAATGTGTATAAATTAACAAATGTTGCATTTTGTATTATATTTAAATTTGAAACATGAATTAAATACATTTTTAACATGCTCATTTATCAGTGTATATATTATATTATATATTTTTTCAGGCTGTTTGCTGTAAAAAAGATAGTATTTATTTATTATTTATTTATTTAGTCATTTAGCAGACTCTTTTATCCAAAGCCACTTACAAATAGTAATCAATTGATTAATTCAAAATTTAAATTAAAATGGAAATTCTTTTCTATTCTACACATTTTTGTATTTGAATCAACAGATTTAAATAATTATTGAAATGAAATGTTATTTGCATGGCAGAAGACAGATTTTTTTTGCAGAGCAAGTCATGTTAGAGCTTCAATGCACAAAATCACTAGTTTAGCTTCTAAGAACACTAATGCTGTGTTTAGTGCAACTAAGCAAATTAAGAGAATGCAAGCCCACATATGCTGAAAAGCTTCTTTCTCTGTGAGAGAAAGTTGGTTAATGCAATATTAAGTGGCACTCTTAGTACCTCACAATCACAAGTCCTGCTGTTGTACCTATTGTTTACAAGTACCAACATAGCATTCACTTTAACAAGAGTTTGATGAAGTTAAAGCTCCCACCATGACCTCTGGAAACAACCAGACTTGTTGTTGGAAATCCATCCCTAACCGCATGGTCCGGGATGAAAAGTAACAATGCCATGCTTGCTGTATCTCTGACATGGGAGCAATAAAAGACAGCTGCACTGTATTATGAAACAGTCTGTGACCTATTACTTTTGCAATTAGATTTGTGCATATGAGCACTTTTGTAATGAACTTGGAGATTCTTTAGAGGACTGTCTCCAGAGATCTGATGGTCTGACAAGACTCACAAACAGCCAGCAAAACAAACTGATTTACAAGAACCTCAGAATCAGAGCACCTCATTTGCTTACTTGGAACTGTTTAATGATGTTTATCAGCTCAGGGTCAGAGGGGACAGACTAAACTGAATTAATCCCACCAAAGATAAAAAATGAGAACATAGTTAACAGCTATAATATAACTCATCATTAGTGGTGTTTGCAGAAATAACAATTACTCTTGCTCACCCTGGGGTTAAAGATTTAAACAAACCATTAAGCAAGTTTAAATTCAGTGTATGACACATCATAATGCTTCAGATCATGCGGGTTGTTGAAAAGAGGTGTGCCGTTACATTTCTACACTATAAATTAAATAATATTAATATTATTAATAATAATAATAATTCAAAGAATAGTAATACAAATATATATTATGTAAATTATATTAAAATATATTATGTATTTATTTATTATAATTTTATTATTATTATTGCTATTGGATATTATTCATATTAAGTTGTTCATTGTAATTATGACATCAACGTTATGGTTCTTATAATGTGTCATGTGTGATCTATGGTACAATTATTTTTGAAACTAAAAATAGAATATGAAGCTTTTGCGGTTTATAATTCTAAAAATATAAGTATATGTGTATGAAGTTAAATATTTGTACACAGTTATGGCTTTATATTAACCCTGTAATAATAGTCAGAAAACGCTACTTTTTAAAACAATGGAATATTACACAGATGCACACGCGCACACGCACTGGCACATACTGAGCAAATATGTGCAGTTTAGTGGAGATGTTGTTATTTATATGACCATAAAGTAAATTTTTCAACAATGTTTTTTTTATCATGTTGATAATTCAGAGGCTTTAGAAATGTACTTATCATATATGATACAGTAGGTCTGTTCATGCATGTGCATGTCTGTATCAAACTGCGCTACTATATTACTATAAACAGCTACTATATTCTCATCTTGTGCACTTTGGCTGATTGTGCTTTAGGGGTCACACACAGTCTCTGTATCTCAGATGAGTTTAATGGTGCCAGTCAGATTGGGGCCAGATTTCTTGGCCCTGAGGTCTAAGTGTCTTGGTGGGGAAGCTGTTGCTGGCTGGCTCAGTGATGTCCGCCCTCAGGGCCAGTGCCACCCCCATTATGTGCCCAGATCATATCGCACTGTGTGCTGCACTCTGGCATGGGTAAACAGACAGGAGCTCGCCAAAAATCTTGCTACCAAACCCTAGCTTTAAAATCAATGTGAAATACCATTCACAACCAATTATACTTCTGTAATCTGATATATTACATAGTGAAACAGTATATTCAACAAGATAAAAAGTCCCATCTAATGTTCCTTTCTGATCTAATCCCTCTCTCTTATTTGCTTCCTGTCCAAATAGGCAAAATGAGATAAATAAATATAAAAACCTCAGATATATCAATACAATTATAGAGATGGGTATGAAAATCTCACAGTTAAAAAAACAAAAAAACAACAACAACAGGAAAAAGCATCAGAAAGACTTTCACATTTAACTTTATATATTTCAATCAAGACAACTATTTAAATAGTTTTAGCATATTAACTTGCTTACACTAGCTGCGCTTCAATTACAGGTTTGGGCAAAACTTTAGCAAAATTTTATAAATTTGATCAATTTTCCTCTTGCGATAAGTCATGGTGACGAATGTTGGTAGGTTTACATATATCGCAGCCACTGCACTAGCCAATATTTTTAATCGAAAGAGACATAGGCGTATATCTTTAGTAAAGCAACATGAAGAGACGCTTCTGGGACACTTCTGGTATAAACACAAGCATTGACTAGACTAGAGTGTCCGAGTTGGAGCTGTAATGCGCTGCAGATGTGTGCAGTGTAAATAAGGGGTTATCCAAGCATTAATGGCTAGAAAAGCCCCTTCTAATTGAAAATATATATGAGATATAATATATGTATGAGATGTTTCTTGAAGGTTATAGCACATTAAAGAATGATCATGTCACTTTCACGTAGACCAGGTGACCTGTAAATGCGAAAAAAAAACTTCCATTGCAGTTCTGCAAAATATTCCTTTTTCAAACTGCCTGAAAAACCACTTCATGCAAGTGTAAAAACTTTTTTTTGCGATATATTGGATTTTTTTGCGAAATTGACGTGTGTCCATTGGGCGTATTTTCAATTTGCAATTTTAATATACGCAATTTGAAGGGTAATGGAAACGCAGCTACTGATAATGGATTTGGTTTTGGTGGACTAGAATTGTTATGCATGCATTTTACTACTGCCAAAAAATACACAGACACACTGCTGTGAGCATGTAAGGTACGCTGCTGCTGTGTAAATAGGCATACATTCCGTAACTGATCTAGACAGGTCGCCACCCTGGGGAAGGTGGGATGATTTGCAGGAACTCTGCATGCTGCAGGACCAGCATACAGTGAACAAATATTTATGAAGCAATCTCACTGGCTGTAGAATCAGCAGAGGCCAATCAGATTGTGCATGTAGTACATTATGTGATTGCTAACAGATTGCATGCAGAGGACCTAAAGGATCAGCCTGTGCCATCTACAGCTTCATGAATGAACTAGATATATACACTACCTTAAAAAAATTGGGGGTTGGTAATATATATATATATATATATATATATATATATATATATTATATTTGTAATTCTTTGAAAGAGGTCTCTTTCACACTCACCAAGAGTTATGTTCTCTATAATTTATTTGATCAAAAATACAGTAAAAACAGTAATATTGTGAAAAAGAATAACAATTTAAATTGCATTCTCATATATTTTAAGATGTAGTTTATTCCTGTGATGCAAATCTGGATTTTCAGCATTACTCCAGTTTTCAGTGTCACATGATCCTCCAGAAATGATTCTGTATGCTAATTTGCAGCTAAAAAAAACACCTTAGTATCAATGATTGGCTGAAAACCTTCTGTGGTTTCTATAAACAAAAATGGCTGAATTTTATAGTTATGGGGGTTATGTGCCAGCCAAGCAACTGCCATTGAGATAAATAGGAATACTAATGTATTAAATGTCAAAAGAAAGTAATTTCAAAAGCATTTTGATGAAAGATAATAATTAACGTGTCCCAATGAATCATGCACAATAAGATGAGGACAAAAAAACACATAACACAATATATTTGCGCAATCATCACAATGCAACACAGCATCCCAACACCCCACATACCTACTTTAGGATGTTGTCATAACTAGTGCCATTTCCTGTAGGAACTGCAAATTTGGAGCCGCCACATGCTCAATAGTGTTTGGCAGCTGAGCGCCTGCTAATGACTGTGCAGCTCCGCTGGGAAATGAGCAGACAAGAGAAAGAGAAAAAGCACCAGAAGAAAAAAGAAAAAAAGCGAAGAGACAGAGTGATGCACATAATAGTCCAGGATCTGATGTCCTCCATCTGGCGGAGCCAGGGAGCGACTCCAGCGACAAGCTTGCTCCGACCTGCAGGCATGGGTACTCCATCATTATTTCCCCCTGATGCTCCCATGGCGCCATGCTGGCATTTAGGAATGTCACTCCACAAGCCAGAGTCTTGGTTGGATCGGGCTAAGCAAGCCCGCAGAGACAGGGCAAGTTGGCTTGCATCAGCAAAATATGTGTTAGGGGAGACGGATGTTCATTATCTTCTTAATACATCCCATTTGTGGGACTTGCATTGTGTGGGGAACGGTGAGAAAGTGTCATTCTAATGGCCGCACAGGGGTTCAGCCGAAATGACAATGATGCAACCTGACATCAGACATAAAGTCATGCTGCTACTAAATTAGCCCGACACACCCTCGGTCTGACAGCAGAAAAGGGTTTTATAAGTGACAGTAATTCCTTGGGAGTTTTGCAGCAACTCTTTCTCCAAATTTTCAGCTTCTTTCGCAATCGCTCTGTGCATTAGTATGAAATAAGAGAGGGCAAATGATTTCAAACAGCATATTTATTGGTCACTTTTCAGAAATAACAGCTTTTTTCCCCCTCTCTCGCTTCATAAGTTTTGGATCATCTTGGTCTAATGAGCACTAACTTCAAAGAAGCATATTTATCTATTTTGACCTCCTTTTCAAGTGACAGCTGGCATATGTCACATTTCTGTTGCAATTATTTCCATGGAGACAGTGAAAGGAAACCCAAATACAGTTTTGGATTGCAGATAACGTATGCAAACTGAAATGAAGTAACCTAGTGCAGAAGATGGCGCCGGTGAGATCGGCTGCCGTCACGACTGCTCCGACCAAACTTTGTCTTCTTTTGTTATTTTTTCGTATTGTTAACTATAAACACCGGTTTCTTTTTGTAAGATGGCCATTCTTACATACGACAGGGCCACTCTTATTTCTATTGGTGCACAATGCACTAACCTTTCGCCTTTTTTGAACCCGGACCCAACCTGGCCGAGCGAGATCCTGAGGAGGAACAAAGGACCCGACCCGTACCGGCGTCCTCGAGGGAAACGAGCCGGCGTCAGGAACAGGCTGAGGGCGCGCGCACACCGCGCTCCCCTACCAAGTGTCCTGCTCGCCAATGTCCAGTCGCTGGATAACAAACTCGATGACCTCAGGGCAAGAGTCAAGTTCCAGAGGGACATTCGGGACTGCAACCTTCTCTGCTTCACTGAGACATGGCTGAACCCAGCGGTACCAGACCACGCCATCCAGCCGGCCGAGTTCTTCTCGGTTTACCGCATGGACAGAACGCTGGACTCGGGGAAGACTAGGGGAGGTGGAGTATGTCTGATGGTGCGACAGCGCGAGCATTGTTCCCCTCTCACGCTCCTGCACACCGAATCTTGAACTTCTGACCATCAAATGTCGCCCTTTTTATCTCCCTCGGGAGTTTAGCTCGGTCATCGTCAGTGCCGTTTATATTCCACCTCAAGCGGACACGGACACTGCGATATGGGATTTACATGAAACACTACACCTTCACCAGACACAGCACCGGGACGCCGCATTCATTGTTTTGGGAGATTTCAACAGTGCCAACCTCAAGCGTGCACTGCCGAACTTCCATCAGCACATCAGCTGCCCCACCAGGGGCGAAAGGACATTAGATCACTGTTACACCCCATACAAGAACAGCTACAAGGCACAGTCACAACCACCGTTTGGGAAATCGGACCACGCCGCCATCTTTCTCATGCCTGTTTACAAACAGAGGCTGAAACAGGAAGCCCCGGTGCAGAGGGAGGTCCAACGCTGGACGGACCAATCGGTGGCCGCTCTGCAGGACGCGCTAGATGACGCAGACTGGGACATGTTCCGGCGCAGCTCTGATGACGTCAGCTTGTTTACGGAAGCGGTTGTGGGATTTATAGAGAAACTAATGGATGATACGGTGCAGAAAACCATCATCAGGACGTTTCCCAACCAGAAGCCGTGGGTGGATAAAACCATCCGCGACGCCCTGAGATCCCGCTCCGCTGCCTACAACACAGGGCTCATCACCGGGAACATGGATGATTACAAGGCTGCATCTTACAGCGTGCGCAGATCGGTGAAGGAGGCGAAGCAGCGCTACGGGAGGAAACTAGAGTCGCAATTCCAACATGGCGACTCTAGGAGCCTGTGGCAGGGACTTAGAACCATCACGGACTATAAAACACCACCCTCCAGATCGGGGAATGCGGACGCTTCTCTGGCTGACGAGCTGAACACTTTTTATGCTCGCTTCGAGGCTGCAGCTAATCACGCTAACGGCGCTAGCAGTGCTAACTGCATGCACGCTGAGGAAGCCGGTGAGGACAACGTGTTCACCATCACGGAGCATGACGTGAGGAGGGCATTCAGGAGAGTGAACATCAGGAAGGCAGCAGGACCAGATGGCATCACAGGTCGGGTTCTGAAGGCCTGCACTGACCAGCTAGCACCGGTGTTCACCGAGATCTTCAACCTCTCCCTGGAACAGTCCATAGTCCCCTCATGCTTTAAGCAGTCCACCATTGTTCCTGTCCCCAAGAAACCCCAGCCCACCTGCCTAAATGACTATCGCCCTGTAGCCCTCACATCAGTGGTGATGAAGTGCTTTGAGAGACTGGTCAGAGACTTCATCATTGCATCACTACCAGACACACTGGATCCACTACAGTTTGCATACAGGCATAACCGCTCCACGGAGGATGCCATCTCACACCTCCTCCACACCACAACAAGTCACCTGGACTGCAGAAAAGGGAATTATGTAAAAATGCTGTTTGTGGACTACAGTTCAGCGTTTAACACCATAATTCCCTCCACACTCACCTCCAAGTTGGAGGTCCTTGGTCTCAGCACATACTTGTGCCAATGGATCTCCAGCTTCCTGAAGGACAGACAGCAAGCCGTACGGATGGGTAAACACACCTCATCCTCCATCACCCTAAGCACTGGAGCCCCTCAAGGTTGTGTTCTGAGGCCCCTGCTGTACTCACTGTACACTTATGACTGTGTGGCCACTTCTAACTCCACCACCATCATCAAGTTTGCTGATGACACTGTTGTGTTGGGCCTGATCTCAGACAACGACGAGACGGCCTACATACAGGAGATTAAGAACCTGGAGAGTTGGTGCCAGGTGAATAGTCTACACCTGAACATCAGCAATTCTAAGGAGCTGATAGTGGACTTCAGTACGAAGCAGGAGCGGTCATACCAGCCGATCATGATCAGCGGGACTCCAGTGGAGAGAGTGGACAGCTTCAGATACCTGGGTGTTCACATCACGCAGGACTTGACTTGGTCCTGTCATACCAGCACCCTGGTGAAGAAGGCCAGGCAGCGTCTGTACCATCTGAGACGCTCAAGGGACTTTAGACTTCCCTCTCGGGTGCTTAAGACTTTTTACACCTGCACCATCGAGAGCGTCCTGACGGGCAGCATCACTTCCTGGTTCGGGAACTGCACTATGCAGGACAGACGAGCCCTCCAGAGGGTGGTGCGTTCAGCGGAACGTACCATTCACACCGAGCTCCCTGACCTGCAGGAGATCTACAGCAAGCGGTGCCTGACCAGGGCCAGGAAGATAGTGAAGGACCTCAGCCATCCCAACAATGGACTCTTTTCTCTGCTGCGTTCAGGGAGGCGCTTCCGCTGCATGAAGGCGAACACAGAGAGAATGAGGAGGAGCTTCTTCCCGCAGGCCATTCGGAGTCTTAACCTCTCTCCACTCTAAGCACATCACCCCACACTTCCACTTTGCACATTTTCATTACATCTGCACTAATTTGTAGAAGGTCACGTAAGGATAAATGAGTGGGACTTACATACCATTTGTCTTTAGTATTCCTTTTACTCACTTACACACTTTACTGCACTGCACAGCACACAGACACTTTATCACTGACATACACTTTACTTTTACAGAATCTATATAGAATCATATTCTATTTTATTCTTCATATCTATTTTTATTCTCATATCTATTTGTTATTTTATTTTATTGCTAGTTTATTTCTATGTATATGTTTACTGTACTTTTTCTATTTGCTATTTGTATTTTTGTAAACTTGAGGTTTTTTCTTATTTTGTTGGACAGTCGTACAATACATTTCACTACATGTCGTACTATGTATGTATATGTATGTGACAAATAAAATTTGAATTTGAATTTGAAAGAAATAAATATGATTATCTCATCAGCAACATTTTCTTAACATCAATATGTTTTTTCAGATGCAAGTATTTGTGTGACACATTTTGAGTGCTGATTTTATATGAATAGTATAGGAAAGTTAAAGTGATAGTTCACACAAAGATATAAAATTCTGTCATTTACTCACCCTTACATTGACCAAACTTGACCTTCCTTCTTCTGTGAAACACAAAATAGGATAGGCTACTTTGAAAAATTTTGATAATCAAATAGACGTACAGGTACTGTTTTTGACCAAGATGGCGGCGCGTGAACAACGCGAGGCTCAGCGTCTCTCCAGTTTTTGCAAATTACTTATTATTTTATTAATTATTTTCAGTTCAGTTGTTCATCATAGCTTCGCATTAACCTTGCACAACCGTCACACACTACTGGATGTCAAACTTCGCTACACAAACACCGATGTGGATACAACACTAGATCTTCATCTACTACCTCCCGAATTACTCCGGTCCCCGGGCTCGAGTGAACCATTCAATCCGACAGGAATAAATGCCCGTCGTCGGCGCTGCAAATGTAAACAAAGACGGGGTAAGTAGAGCGGCCTGCGGGCTAAGCTAAAGCTCAATCCGCATCGTCCAGCTCTACCAAGCATCTTCCTCGCTAACGTACGATCTCTGGCAAACAAGATCGACGAGCTACGACTTCGGATCACTCAGCGAATGTTTATAGACTGTAACATTATGGTTTTCACAGAAACTTGGCTCAATAACACCATTCTAGCGCGATTGAGCTAGAGGGGCACAACATCTACAGGGCTGATAGAACGGCTGTGGACTCCGTTAAAAGATGGGGGTGTTTGCCCCTGTGAAAACAGATCCTCGTGCTCCGATGCTATTATTACTAAATCCCACTGTTCTGCTGATACTGAATACATCTTTATCAAGTGCAGACACTTTTATCTGCCCCGCGAATTTACAACTGTCATAATCGCTGCAGTGTATGTACCCCCGGATGCTAATGCTAAACTAGCCATGAAAGAACTATCTTCTGTTGTTAATAAACTGCACACAACACATCCGGATGGAGTTTTTATTATTGCTGATGATTTCAATCATGCCAATCTGAGAACAACTCTCCCCAAATTTTATCAAAACGTTGCTTGCCCTACAAGAGGAGACAATACTCTTGATCATGTTTATACAAACATCCCTGACGCTTACAGAGTAACTCCCCTCCCCCACATTGGACAATCTGATCACCTCTCCCTGTTCCTGCTACCCAAATACACCCCCATCATCAAACGTGTGAAACCCACCGTGAGGACTGTTAAAGTTTGGCTGGAAGAAGCAGACTCTTCACTACAGCAGGAGTTCCTGAACACAGAGTGGAATTTGCTTGCTTCTCGGGCCACACTGGACTCCCACACAGATGTTAAGACCTACACCAGCTCTGTTCTGCATCATATCAACAGATGTGTTGACAAGGTAACCACCCATAAAGTAATTAAATTGTACCCCAATCAGAAACCCTGGATGAACAAGGAAGTCCGGCTCCTGCTGAAGGCACGTGATGCCACTTTCAAATCTGGCGACCGTGAAGCTTACAGATTATCAAGGTCCAATCTGAAGAGGGGAATTCAATCAGCTAAATACAATTACAAACTGTGCATTGAGGACTGATTTAAAAACAACGACCCTCGGCGCATGTGGACAGGCATCCATGCTCTCACCGACTATAAACCAGCAAACAGTACACCCCCAAACAGCAATGCCACCCTCCCCGACGAACTGAACAACTTTTATGCTCGCTTTGATCGTAGAAACACAGAAGCACCCATCAAGTGCGCATTTTCAACCTCTCTTTGCTCCAAGCCATTGTTCCCAACTGCTTCAAAACAGCCACCATTGTACCCGTACCAAAACATGCTGGTGCAGTGGCCCTCAATGACTTCCGACGAGTTGCTCTTACTCCCATTATTGCAAAGTGTTTTGAGAGGCTGGTTCTTTCCCACCTGAAAACATGCTTGCCCCCAACACTGGATCCATACCAGTTCGCCTACAAATCCAACAGGTCAACTGAGGATGCCATCCCCTCAGCTCTCCACTCTGCCCTGACGCACCTGGACAGAACCAACACATATGTCAGGATGCTATTCATTGATTTCAGTTCCGCCTTCAATACAGTGATCCCATCCACACTGATCTCCAAGCTCATTGATCTTGGCATCAGCCCCTCCCTCTGTAACTGGACCCTGGACTTTCTCATCAACAGACCACAGTCTGTTAGGATCAGTACCCACACCTCCTCCGTCCTCACTCTAAACACTGGGGTACCACAGGGCTGTGTGCTGAGCCCTATCCTCTACTCCCTTTTCACCCACGACTGCATACCTGTACATGGCTCTAACTCCATAATCAAGTTTGCAGATGACACCACGGTGGTAGGCCTGATCAGCGGCAATGAGACAGCCTACAGGGATGAATTCCAGCATCTAGCAACGTGGTGTGCCAACAACAACTTTGCGCTCAACACCCAGAATACCAAATAGCTGATTGTAGACCACCGGCAGACTAAGAAGGACCACACACACACTCCCATCTACATTGATGGGGCCGAAGTGGAGCGCGTGGCGAGCTTCAAGTTCCTTGGTGTCCATCTCTCTGAGTATCTCTCCTGGACCCTCAATACCTCCATACTGATCAAAAAGGCACGGCAGCGCCTTTACATCCTTAGGAAACTAAGGGAAGCTCACCTGTTCCCCCACATCCTGCTGAACTTTTACCGTTGCACTATTGAAAGCATTCTTGCAAACTGCATCACAGTGTGGTATGGGAACTGCACTGTTTCGGACCAGAAAGCCCTCCAGCGGGTGGTGAAAACTGCCCAATACACCACTGGTGTCGTGCTACCCTCCATCAAAGACATTTACCACAAACGCTGCCTAAGGAGAGTGAGAAATATCATCAAAGACTTCTCTCACCCCAGTCACAGACTGTTCACTCCTCTCCCATCTGGGAGACGTTATAGGAGTCTTTGCTGTCGCACCAGCAGACTCAGGAACAGTTTCTTTCCCTCAGCTGTCAGTCTACTGAACTGCAATCTTAGGCGCTGAACACTACACCCAAGATGGGCCACCTAATGGTTAAAAAAAAAAAAAACTGCACTGTTCAATAATCTGTCTGCACTCCTCACTCACAATGTTCTTATTGTTTCCTCTGTTATTTTGCACATTCCCTTGCACATTTCTACCTCCAGATGCCGTTAAGGTCATTGGCCATATATAAACATATGCTACTTACATACCTCACTTTATAATGCACCTTCTGTTTATACTTCCTTGCAACCTAAGTTGTATGTACAGTCATTTGCACTGAGCTAGTCTCTCCCCCTCTACCTCATAACTTGCACTATATGTCATAAAACTTAATGTATATACACATTCTTTATATTTATTTATATACTTTGTTATTTGCACTTCTGGTTAGATGCTAACTGCATTTCATTGGCTCTGTACTTGTACTCTGCACAGTGACAATAAAGTTGAATCTAATCTAATCTAATCTAATCTAATCTAATCTAAAAAAATTAGAATTTGGTGAAAAAGTTCATTTTTTCTTGTAACTTATTTCAAAAAGTGAAACTTGATGTCGTAAATATTCTAATATTTTGAGATACTGATTTTTATTTGAGTTTCAATAAATGACCATCCCTACAGTATAAATTCCGGGTATCTCTTGTTCTTTGAAACCACAATAATGGAGAAGACTGCTAACTTGGCAATGGTCCAGAAGACGAACATTGACACCCTCCACAAAGAGGGTAAGTCACAGAGGGTCATTACTGAAAGGTGTGGCTGGTCACAGAGTGCTGTATCAAAGCATGTTAAATTCAAAGTTGACTAGAAGGAAGAAATTGGGTAGGAAAAGGTGCACAAGCAACAGGGATGACTGCAAGCTTGAGAATACTGTCAAGCAAAGCTGATTCAAACAATTGGGAGAGCTTCAAGCTCACTGAAGCTGGAGTCAGTGCATCAAGAGTCACCAAGCTCAGACGTCTTCAGGAAAAGGGCTACCAAGCCACTTCTGAAACAGAAACATCATCAGAAGCGTCTTACCTGGGCTAAGGAGAAAAAGAACTGGACTACTGGTCAGTGGTCCAAAGTCCTCTTTTCAGATAAAAGTAAATTTTGCATTTCATTTGGAAATCAAGGTCTGGAGTCTGGCTTTGAAACACGTATGAAAAACATACACAGACAAAACCAAATGAAACCCTGTGGCTTGTGATGATACATTGAGGTTCTTGCACAGACCGATTGTTTCGTGTCTTAAGACCTCAATGTGTCGCCACGAGCTGCAAGGTTTTGTCTGTGTATGCTTTTTTTAGTCTCAAAGCCGTGGATCCCATTGACTGCCATTATATGACTGACAGACTGCAACGGTTTGAGTTAAAAATCTTAATTTGTGTTCTACTGAAGAAACAAAGTCACCTACATCTTGGATGCCCTGGGGGTAAGCAGATAAACATAAAATTTTCATTTTTGGTGAACTATCCCTTTAAGGATTAAATATTTTTTTTTCTTTTTAAGACAATAAGACAAAATATTAATATTCAATTTAAAATATGCATATAAATTCATAAACAAATACATATGATTAAATATACATTTTTGCTTTTTAATAATTTTACTATACTCTCTACTCTCTACACTGTCCACTCTGAAGCTGATACAGTGCCCTCTACTAATATTGGTACCATTGGTAAATATGAGCAAAGGCAGCTGTGAAAATAAATCTATATTGTTTATCTTTTTGATCTTTCATTAAAAAATGCACAAAATTCTAACTTTTGATTGAAGTCAAACAACTGAAAGTGGGGGGAAACTCACATTATGAAGTAAATGTTTTCCCCCATTACATATTGGCCACAATTATTGGCACCCCTAGAAATTCTTACGAGTAAAATATGTCTGAAGTATGTTCCCATTCTTATGTACAATTTTTAGCACACCAGGATATCTAGGAGCATGAAATTGTCCAGCCATGACTTCTTCTTCCACAGGATTATAAATATGAGGAACACAAAGGCCAAATTCCCTGAGCGTTGTTTAATATGAATTGGAAATGAAAGTCAGATTATAATAATGGAAGACTACAGGTGTAAGATTAAAAGAGAAAATTTGTATTTCATGCAGATTGAGTGATGAAGACGACAAAAGGATTAAATGGTTACATGCTGAAACATCCTGTTAATTTGATTGTGTTAATAGGCCGTCATTAGGCATTGTGGGCTTATTGAATATGAACTGAATAATTTAAATCAATAAAAACCAGTCAAAATGCTTGATGAATGTAAATTCTTCAAACAACTTTCCATCGTTAATGTTACAGTGCCTTTATTCTACATTGCTGTTTGAATGAATTGGACACTTTTAACCTTATAAAGCCTACATAATATTTGATATGCACATTTCTAAGACCAACATGTCCGATTGATAGTTTATACATTAATTTAGCATATTTAATTCTGAATATTAAATTATTAAAAAAGGTTTGCATATTGTGTTTTTATTGAGTATTATGGAAGCCTGTTTCCACCACTAAATAAACACAATAAAAAAGGTAATTGTGAATTTTATCTCACAATTCTGACTTTATAACTAGCAACTGAATTGTGTGATTTAAACTTGCAATTGTGAGATAAAAAGTCGCAATTACCTTTTTTATTTATTTTTTATTTAGTGGCAGAAACAGTCTTTCCTAATACTCAATATAAAACACGATACACAAACTTTCTTCCTTTTTTAATATTTTGAAAAATAAACCTTTTTATTATTGACTATTATTTCATATGTTAAGCTTTACAGCGTTTAAAAAAAAAAAAACCTTGATTGGTTTTCTGGAGAAGACCTGCTGGTTTTAATAAAGTTTACAAGGTTCATGATATCAGATGTATAAATGATATCCACAAGCAAAACGGTATATGTATTTATTTATTTTTGAGTTTGTCTTTGGACTAATGCATAATAATCATGAATTTATTAACAGTGTTGCAAGTTCCTGACCTAACTTTGTTTTTTTACAGTACAGCCCAAATACATCTGCTAGACAAAAAAGTTATTGGATACTAACTTTTATTTAAACATGCAAGGTTAAACATGCAAAAGTAACTTTTTTTAAAAACAATTTATGACATACAATGCAATAATAATTACAAAACCTTCAATATCTTTATGTAGCATGTTAGTCTTCACTGAGTCCCGCTCCATTGTAGTGACCTAAGAGCAAAGTGAATTTGGACAAAGTGCCCGCAGGTCAATAGAACAAAGGGTTGTTTATTACTCAGCTGCACATGTAAGGGGTCTGGAGACTTTGGGTGACTGGGTCTCTCTTTGCCCTCTTGAGGGGGTTTAATTGCTGGCTAATTAGCTCTTCCTCTCAGTGGATATTATTGACCCATAGTGGCTTTTCTGGCAAATATAATTGCCAGTGGTGAGATGGGACCTTTCCTTTTCTGCACTTAGGACCTCTTTTTCTTTCTGTCCTTAATATTTCATGAATCTGTCCAGGATTTCTTAATCTTGTTAAGCACAGAAGCAATAGCCCGTTGAAACTGGACAAACAAAAAGAGCTTTACTGTCAGTAGCTTTCATGGTGTTAGCGTTTTGTGTCAGTCTGTGTTAGGTGTGTGGTTGAAATATTGCATATTTTATTATTTCACTATTCCTGCAGTGTTATAATGTGAATTGCTATGAAAAAAATTCTGCATGCACAGAAAGCCCCAAATGACTTAATAGTACATGTCTTATCCTTAACTAATTATTTGATTGAAGACAGAAGAAATTAACACTTTTATTCAGCGTTAAGCATTAGGTTACCTAAGTGACAGACTCTTAAATTGTAAAAAAAACAGTATCACAACTGTAATTTAACAATAATAGATGTTTCTTGAGCAGCAAATCAGTAATGATTTCGGAGGGACACTGATGACTGGAGTAATGATGCTGAAAATTCAGCTTTGCATCACATAAATAAATTACACGTTTAAATATATTACTATAGAAAACAGTGTAATTGTAAAATATTGTAATTTCACAATATTACGTTTTACTGTATTTTTGATTAAATAAATGCAGCCTTGGTGAACATAAACAACTGAACTTCTTTCAAAATCTCTAAAACACACACACATTCTGCACAGTTTCAAAACCGCAGAGTAATGGCCAAAAGTAACATCTATTATATTTTTTTATTTAAATGTGGATCATCATCACAGTAGGTGATCATACACTAAGTATGCATTTTGACATTCGATAAATCATGCAGTCTCTCAGTTTCAAGCTATTTGGCGTGTCATGTTAAAGCCCTTGCTGAGATCAAAGAAAGCCGTGCTAATTTTAATCATAATATATTTTGGAGGGTTGACGCAGAACTTGTTATTAATAACCAGAAGAAATGAACCTTTAAAAATTCCTCGTGGACTCATATTCACTGGATGAGTGAGCTCTGACAAGGTTTGGACCAGGAAAAGATGTGTGAAATGGAAATATGATATGTAAAAAAATCTTTTTTTCCATGTTTACAGTAATTAATTCCAGTGATATATAACCTCCTGAAACCCTTTAAGTTCCCATTCTCCATATGACTGCGTCGTGCAAGGACTATTGCCCATATTTTTTAAGGGGTAATTGCTTTGACGTTTTGAGGTTGTGGGTTACTAAGCTGTTGGAACAGCTTTGTTTCGCCTGTTTTAGATTCAAATGTTATGTGATTGCTGGATGGGTTTACTGGAAAATGTTTCCTTAAGTGATCACTTCAGCCTTGAGGTCTGGAAGACATGGGGTTTGCTGGGGTGAAGCTTTGTTATTGCACACAGTCACTTTCTCCTTAATCTATTAAGCCGATGGTATGAACCAGCGCTGTGCTTCACTATTGACTCAAACAGCATATTGGATCTATCTATACTGTAAAAAAAATAAAAAAATATTCAAAAAGTTGTTTCAAAACATCATTTTTTTTTTTTTTTTTTTACAGTGATTACAGCAGTTAGCTACAGCCCCCAAATTTGGCATTCAAGGAGTGCAGATATTTGCCCCAAACACAATAAAATATTTTACTTTTGTGAAACTTTGCTGGTTTTACTCTGGTTGAGTCTGCGTGCTGCTTGATGACACACAATATTTCATAAATAGGCTTCTTATCACTGTAAAAAGTGATAAGTTGACTTGACTTAAAAAAAATTGAGGAAACCCGTTGCCTTAAAATTATTAAGTAATTAATAATAAAAAAGTATAAGTTAAGTGAATTGTCAATTGTCACTTAACTTTTTTTTTTTCAATTATTATTTACTTAATAATTTTAAGGCAACAGGTTTCCTCAATTTTTTTGAAGTCAGCATCACTTTTTACAGTGTATTTATCTATCTATCACTGTATTTTATTTCAGGTATCATTTATTTTATTTAAGGTCATGAAGATTCTTTTTTATGTTTTTAATTTTTAATTAAATTTTTAGTTTTAGTAAATTATAATAACCAACCGTGGTTGGAAGTGAATTTTTCTCTGATAGATAGATCGATTGGCTGAGCAAGCACACATAAACAAACACACAGCTAGTAGTTGTAAAAAATAATCTCAATCGGCATCTGCCTCAGGACAAAGGGATTCACACTGATATATATATATATATATATATATATAAAAGGAACTGCGAAGCCTGAACCTTCTCAGAAGATTATGGATGTTTCTGAATATACATCCAAATGGGAGCACTTCATCTCACATGAAAGGAGCTGAGAGCTGTTTCATGCTGCAGTTGAAGGACTCTTTGAGATCAATAAATTCAGAACAATCTCAGCCCTCAGCGTGAAAAGCGAGATCTTCTCAGTAATGGCTCAAAGGGTGACCTCGTGACTGAGAATGGCTGTATTGACACCTCTATTCAGAAAGGTGACATCCCACTGTGGCTGGACCGCACCAGTGCTCTTCAGCCAGATGATCTGGGAGGTCAACATAAATAACAATGACCTTGCAGTGATCAGTCCATCTGGGGAACTGGTCAATCCCATATGACCTAATCTTTGCAGGGACCACAACTGCCATCACATCCAGGGAATGATCGTTACTTGTGCAGTTTCTCTCAACACGCATGTAGCTCAAACAGTAAAGCATGACACTAATAACACTAACAACAATAAAATATTTATGTAATGCCATGTAGGCTGCTTTGGATTAAAACGTCTGCCCAATGCATAGAGTGTTAAGTTAATGAACTCAGTAGTTTGATTTGGAAAAGGAGATAACAAGCTTTAGAATTTCTCCAGTTTTTTTGACTATGGGAATAAACCTCCTCATTACAGCAGAAAAGAAAAACAAAGAAAAAGTTTAGAGAGAGGTCATCCAAAAAATTCAAATGCCTTGAGAAATGCTATAACAGTTCTCAAACTCAACATCTCCAGCCATGCAATGCAAATGCAAAAGTGGCTAGAGATTAAAAGTCAGAACTAACAGTGAACCACTGTACACTGAAAAATAGGCTATATACTTTTGTTAAGGTATGCAATAATCTTAATTGAATTTTACAATTAAAATATATGTACCCATTGCCTAACCATACTCTTCAGCACAGCGGTAACCACAAAACTTCAATATAACAGACTCTTTTAAATGTCCAACATAACTGAACATTTAACATTAACTGTTTTTTCCTTTCACTCCAAAACACATGAAATAACACTTAATTCCAATAAATACTCTCCTGATCCAGCCTTATGCAAAGCCTGCTGAGAACTAAAAATTCACTGCCCAGTTTCAAATAATGCTACAAAAATGATTTGTGTTTGTTGTCCAAATACAAATGGAGCCTATATTTAAGTGGATTAAGCACAATGAAATGAAATTAGGACAAAATGTATAACAAGTGTGTTGTTTTATTTAAGTAAAATGAACAAGCAGTCAAAATCATTCTTTTCAATGTATGGTATAATCATCATCACCTGTTGCCTGTAACAAATGAAAGAAAACCAAGAAACAACTCAAAGTGAGAACTTAATCCAAGATATATATATTATAAATATATTCACTGATGGAAAAGTCTGCAGTAGTAAATTGCTGGTCTAACTAGACACAGATGCATTACTGGCAACACCGACTGAAGTATGCTAAAGTTGCTATAGACACGGACTGGGTTACAACTGGGAATGGTGCGGACAAAACAGGACATCCCGTATTATATAATCAGCGTTTTAATCTCACTCAATGCATCAGAAAGTAAAAGTAAAAACTGACTGAGCTTTCGGCTCTCATATTCTCTCAGCGATGACAAGAAACAAATCTTATAACTTATAACTTATAACTCATATGCTTATAAAGGTATAGCTGTTTTAATTTACTCCCTTAATATTTCTCTTGTGGCCTGAACATATAGTGGGGAAAAAAGAGAAGAAACATATTTCTTGTTAAACAGGTTGTTTTTGAAACTCCGTGCTTGAAATAAAGCTGCTCTTAATTTGCATTGATGACTGCATTGTTAATAATTTGAATTATAGGTCTGTAATTTATTGTATAATAAACCTGATTTGAAAGACCTTTTTTTAAAAACATTTTCAACGAGGGGTAAGCAACTAGGCTAGCATAATCTATTATTATCCTCACAGCACGTCAGTTATGCAGTGATGCGCTATGAAATTATTGAGGATAAGGATGCTCAGATGGAGACTTGGTATAGTCCTCATGATATTCACTAACAATGTGAAAAATAAGAGACAGAATAAATGCTGTCTGATGTCAGACCAAAATCTATTTGTCATGGGCTGAGAAACCTAAAACCTTAACCTTCATAATGCATTTGGGTAATTTTGGACTCGGACAAGATTTTCGGAACAATTTAAAAAACACATAATTGTTGGTATGGGAACCATACAAGACTATCAAAATCCACATAAAAGTATAATTTTTTATTAGTTTTTTCTAAAAAATACTTTTTGAAAAGAGATACCGTATGTAACCATTTAAACAGACCTAGATAGAAATAATACAGACTACCCAAGCATGAGGGCAAATGAGAGCTGACCGGAGGTAAATACTGCCATTTCTATGGACTGCCCACACAAGCCTGAGGCCATGTGTAGTTATCTGGTCTGAAGAGGCAAAGAAGGTCATCCTGGTTGACCTTACAGTCTCATGGGTGGAGGGCTGTGAGTTGACCTTTAAGATGAGAGCCGTCAAATACCAACCCTGACGCAGGACTGTAGGAACTAGGGATGGCAGACTTGAGTTGTACTGGTTGAGTTTGGCTGCAGGGGATTTTGGCACAGTCCATGCAGAGGATATTAGGGAAGGAGTTAGTAGAAGCATCTCTAGGACAGCAGTTGGAGTCTAGGGGCTGGTTCGCCAGAAGTTACAACTCAGTCTAGTCGTTATGTAAAGAGGGACTAAGTTACAACTTATGCACTTCTAAATATTTTCACATTGCACCATTAAGCTTGAAACATAGCTGGTGTATAAATATTTACAGAAGCCTCCAACCGAGTAACAGTATAAATAAACAAATAAAAAAACAAATAAAACAGATAAACAAATAAAATAGCTGATTGATTTTATATTGCATCAATAAGCTCATGTTTTACCTGACAAACTTCAGTTCATTTGGACATATATGTTAATGTTGACATTTACACTTCCTTACATTATAAGAGAGTGACAACATTATGTGAATAAATTACTTGCTCTTCAACACGAACCCATCACTCCATGTTGTGCATGCCAGATAAAATCAATCATATAAATAAATGTAATTTCCTGTGTTTGTGTACGTGTTTAGCTATACTTGTGAGGACCAGATGTCCCCACAAGGATAGTAAAGCCTGAGATTTTTGACTTTGTGAGGACATTTGGCCGGTCCTCACAAGGGAAATAAATTATTAAAAATACTAAATGAAGTTTATCTTAAAATGTAAAAATGCAAAAAGTCTCCTGTGAGGGCTAAGTTTAGGTGTAGGGTAGGTGTAGGGTAATAGCACATACAGTTTGTTCAGTATAAAAACCATTACGCCTATGGAGAGTCCTCTCAAGTATAGCAAAACCAACATGTGTGTGTGTGTGTGTGTGTGTGTGTCACCATTTATTTATTGCTCCTTAGTAATTTAAAATATTATCAACTCTACCTGCTGTAGGATCCTATTGTGTCAGTGCTGCCAAGGCCTAGACATTTGGGAGGCCACAAATAGTAATTTGATTAAAGAGTATATGAATGAGTGAGTGAATGTTATTTGTTTTGTTTTACGGTTGTTTGATGAGCTGTTCTCTTTCATAGGTTCACTCAAAGCTGCGTAGCTGACGCAATGGGAACACCCCCCAGGTGTGACGATTGTCTGAAGCCCGTACAGCCCCTACGTCATACGTAACTGACATAGACCCACGCCATCTTACCCCTCAGATTTTCCACTCTTCAGAAGCATTCGCTTCTCGCGGTTTTTCTGGCCCATTTCTCAGCGACGTTTGGTTTTGGATTCTTTTCCACTTCAGCGAATGCATTTAAGTGGAATATTATTCTCCTAGTGGTGAGTGGAATGGACTTTCGTCAGTGCCAGCCGCGGTGCTCAAAGATCTTTGGCATTTCAAACTGTAAGCGCTGCGAGAATTTAACTCTTAAAATCTTGCGCATTAGACTCGCGGTTTTTGATTGTGAATCTGCCGTTCTCTCCTGCAGAGGCCTCCTCCGTCCGCAAAGCCGCAGACTTAAGTTCAGATGCGGAGCTCCAGGCTATGAAGCGTGAACAGTTTCCACTCTCTCTTCCTCCATCGTCACCGTGTGGATTCTCTGGTCTAGTTTTCTCGCGGCTGTCTTGTGCCCAGCCTGGAGGCACGGGAAGTCGTTTCCTTTGGGATGGAGGATGTTTTGTTTACCACAGCTTCCGACTCCGAGAATTTCAGAGACGCGTCGCTCGACACTCTCCCACCTAGCGGCCAGGAGGCGTGGCCACCCCAGCCTATACAGAGCTGGTGGACGTTTTAGCACGGGCCACTGAGAAGTTTAACTTAGATTGGCCAGATGAGCCTCGCGAGGCCCAGTCATCTAAGCTTGACAAGCATTTCCTCAATAGCTTTGGCAGCGCGCCCGACGAGGAGAAAGCTGCCTTTCTTCCCTGACCTGCATCACAAGATCTCCAGGTCCTGGAAGCATCCTTTCCCCTCTCGTCTCACTAATGAAGCAGCTGCTGACTTCACCAACCTATTTGGTTCCGTGGAGCATGGGTACGCCGCAGTCCCGGTGGTCGAGGACACGCTTGCTGCGCACCTCTCGCTGGCTTCCGCCCCCTCATGGAAGTCCCACCCTCTCTTCCCATCTATACCTCCATACCTTGAGCTGCCAACCTGAGAGCCACCTGTGGCTGAATCTGAGATCAGGGAGAAGGTGAAGGTTTTCCTTCTCCATCCTCCAGCTCTGGCTTATTCGGCGACATGGTTAACGCCGTCGTCGATAGGTTCAAAGTTGCCAAAACGCAGTCAACTGCATTATGGTGCAGGCCGCAGAGGGTTAGTGGCATCAAAGCACATGATTTCCCACTGGTTTAGGGAAGCTATTTCAATGGCCTACGAGGTGCACACTCCTCTAGTCGTCAGGGCTCATTCCACCAGGGAGATGGCTTCCACCCAAGCTATGTTTAGAGGGGTTCCCCTGGAGGATATCTGTATGGCGGCAGGTTCCCATATCGCACCATCAGCCAATGAATTGGCGTGATTCTATACAGACTTCAGACAATCGTTACATCCCATTGCACAAGCTACACAGCGTCTCGTTCCTTACTCCGAGAACATGGGTTACTTAAGTAACCCTAGATGTTTTTTAATTGCTAAATTATCATTATTATTATTTTTATTTCAATTTTAAACAGTTTTTCGTCGTTTTAATTATTCATTACTCTCTCAAACTTGTTCAGTAATTTACTGAACCGTGGGCTATTTAAAGTAAGAGTTAACCCAAAAATCTAAATTTGCTGAAAATTTACCCTCAGGCCATCCAAGGTAAATAAGTTTGTTGCTTCATCAGGATAGATTTGGATAATTTTAGCATTACATCACTTTCTGGCTAATGGATAATCTGCAGTGAATGGGTGCCGTCAGAATGAGAATCCAAACAGCTGATAAAAACATCACAACGATCCTAAAGCGATCCACACCATTCCAGTCCAGTCCATCAATTAACATCTTGTGATGGGAATAGCTGTGTGTTTGTCAGAAACAAATCCTTGATTAAGGTATTATAACTTCAACCGTCACTTCTGGCCAAAATACCAGTCCGTTATAACACTTTGTCTAGTGAAAAGTCCATCTCTGTTGTCCTCTTACAACAAAATCCACCGACATATTTGTTTAGAACGGTTTTGGACTGTTTTCACTTATAAATGGTGCCTTATCTGTGCATTTTTCTCTCCTGATTCAGACAAGACAATTTTTTGATGGGAGAAATCAATATCATAGATAGTAAAAAATGTCTGAATTATTATTTGTTTATTACATAAACTCAGCTTTTCACATTACAAGATATCAAGTGTTGGACTGGAGTGCGTGGATTACTTATTATTGTGTTGTTTTTATCAGCTGTTTGGACTCTTTCACTGCCGAGGATCCACTGGTGAGCAAGTGATGAATGCTAAATTTCTACAAATCTGTTCTGTTGAAGAAACAAACTCATCTACATCTTGGATAAAATATATTCTTAACAAATTTATTTCTGGGGGGTGTATAATTCTTTTAAATCCTAGATGTTATTCAACTGCAAATAATCCGTTGTATAACAAAGAACAGGAGTAAAACGAAGAGCTGAAATCAAATTAATAATTGACGAGTGTTTGAATACCTGAAATAAGAGCAATTGTAACAAGTTGACTTTGCATTTATGATTTGAATGTGAAAAAAAGATGAAGTATTTATATATAGTTACTATTATCTTACATGTTTATAATGACTAGTTTTGGTGTGTTAATGTAAAAAGCAAAAAGTAATCCAACTGTACTCGATGTATCCCACTGACTGCAGCCAGCAAGACACACACAGCACTCCTGCCATGAGCTCTTGTTCTGGAGAACAGAACTGGTGTTGAGTTGACTTTTTCATTAGAGCTGAGTTGAATGAGCATAATAATGACAGGCCCCAGGGCTCTGCCTGCCCACAAGCCTAATCACTGAACTGCCACCAGCCACACTGTTTCCCCCGCGTAATTAAAACAGAGCCAGAACAGAACCGTAAAGCAACACTAGCCTTCCACTCCCTAATGAGACACTCATCTGCCTGGTGTGTGCATTAAACATTCACTATGTCTGAGGAAAAAAAAAACAAAAACCAAAAAAAAACAAAAACAAAAAAAAATATAGCTGCGAGCAGCGATGACGGGCCCAAGCCGTCAGCATACGCCATCCCGGTGGCATCGATAAAACGGTGCCCAGCGAGCACACACATTACAGTAACCCTCTGGCAGTTTGGTTTTAAGGGATACGGCAATTAAAGGGTTATTCCAAACCATCAACTCTGTGAAACACACACACACAGAACAACATATAAAACTTTAAATTCTGTGAAAATATATTTTTCATTGGTAGTTGATGTTAGTTAATGCATTTACTAATGCTAACAAATGAGAAATTATTATAGTTACCAAAGGTTTTAATGATTTATAAGCATTTTTTAATGATTTATTTTTCCATTAACTAACATGAATAATTTATTCTAACACAAATGAATAAAGTAAAACATATATTGTTAATATTTAATGTTATTTGTGAATTAACCAATGTTAAAAACAACATTATTTAACTGTTGTTAATTTACATCATTAATAAATATATACCATTTAATGTTTATCAAAATCAATTCCAAAATGTGTTAATATATTATTACATTTTAAAGTTTTATCTTTTGAACATGACTATTTTTCTAATATTAAAAATATTTTGTTCATTGTAAGTTCATACTATCAATGAAGAATTAACATGCTGTAAAAAATATATTTTTCATTGTTAGTTCATGTTAATTAATGCATTCCCTACTGTTAACAAAAGAGACTTAATTATAAAGTGTTATCAAAACCTTTAATGCTTTATAAGCATTTTTTAAGGATTTTATTGAGAAGTTTAAACAGACCCTCTCTCTCTCTCTCTCTCTCTCCCCCTCCACACTCACTGAACTCACACAGTCAGTCACCCACCCAGTCACCCACCGCACACATTAGAAGCACAGAGACAGGAGAACTCTGATAGTTTTAATTTTCTGCTCTCCATAGTGTATTGTAAATTCATGAAATTAATCACATATCTCAGACTGTCTTGTTCTGTGTATGTAATTTTTTATGAAGTGTTTGGAAGCTGCTCTTTAAAGATAAAAAAAAAAAGTGTTCTTTTTTACTGTAACTTTAATAAATTGCCATTAAATCACCGTTCAAGATATCCTAAATCAGTCCGCAATGTAGCATCTTCAGTATCTTGGAAGCATGTGAAAAAATGTTTGGTGTGAATTTTTGGTTTCTGCTTGAAGGAGTATGAATTTGTTTACAGCCCGTTTAAAAAAAAAAAAAACACATAAAAAAAAAAAATAGCCGATTTCCTGTTGGTCGTAGCTAATGACTGTAAATTAGAAAGTTGTCCGGATTAATAAGAACAATTTATGTACCGAGTTTGGTGTCTGTAGCTATCATTATATATATATATATAATCATTAATAATTATATACCATTTAATGTTGATCAATATTAATTCCAAAATGTGTTTATATATTATTACATTTTAAAGTTTATCTTTTGAACATGACTAATTTTCTAACATTAAAAAGATTAATAAATGCTTTAAAAAAATTGTTCTTTGTTAGTTCATACTATCATGGAAGAATTAACATGCTGTAAAAATATATTTTTCATTGTTAGTTCACGTTAATTAATGCATTTCCTAATGTTAAGAATTGAGACCTTATTATAAAGTGTTATCAAAATCTTTAATGATTTATAAGCATTTTTTAAAGATTTAAAAAAACAGACCCTCTCTCTCTCTTTCTCTCTCTCACCCACTGGCTCAATCCACACAGTCACTCACACAGTCACTCACACCCCACCCCACCCCCACCCCTCACTCAGCTGCAGGCTGACAGGGATCTCTCACTCAGAAGCAGTCTAAGTCTAACTCTCTGATAGTTTTCAAATTTTCTCCTCTGCATAGTGTATTGTAAATTCATAAAATTAATCACATATCCTCAGACTGTATTGTTCTGTGTATGTAATTTTTTATGAAGTGTTTGGAAGCTGCTCTTAAAAGATAAAAAAAAAAAAGAAATGATCTTTTTTACTGTAACTTTAATAAATTGCCATTAAATCATCGTTCAAGATATCCTAAATCCGTCCGCAATTTAGCATCTTCAGTATTTTGGCATCATGATAAAAAATGTTTGGTGTGATTTCCGTGTTTCTGCTTGGAGGAGTATTAATTTGTTTACAGCCCGTTTTTAAAAAAAAACCCACATTAAAATAAATATAGCCGACTTCCTGTTGGTCGTAGCTAATGACTGTAAATTAGAAAGTTGTCCGGATTAATTAGAACAATTTATGTACCGAGTTTGGGGTCTGTAGCTAAAACTAACCCCCTCATTTTTGACAAAAGGTGGCGCTATAGAGTGCCTCTTCCACGCCCGTATATGAGCTTTTTCCAGTGTCTAACTATCATTAATACTCATATGTGTGTTGAGTTTCATGACATTCTAAACATGTTATCTGCCTCAAAATCACCAGAAACGAATTTTCAACTTTGACACGTTGCCATGGCAACATAATTTTAGATATCAATCTTCCCTTCACAGTTTTACATCGGCCGTGTTTTGACATTATTCTGGTGAAGTTTGAAGCAAATCGAGTAAAAATAAGATGCTGAATTCAAAGCATTTTGAAAACGACACACTTCCTGCAGCCAGTTGGTGGCGCTATAACTTTCAGTCATAATAGTCACATCTATCCGATCGGCATCATACAAAGAACAAATCACTGAAGTTTGATCTACATCATACAATGTATGTGGACGTTATTAGGCATTTCCTGGGTCTCATTTTTCGCCATAACTTCATCGCCTCGCCACGGGCAAACCGTTCGACATATCAAAAATATCTTCGCAATTTAGCGTCCCCAATGTCCTGAGATCATGTTCACCGAGTTTGGTGGCAATCGTATGGAAATCCTCAGAGGAGTATATCAAATTCCAGAGCATGCGCTTTTTAAACAGCCCTGAATAGCCGACTTCCTGTTGGGCGGAGCCTAAGACATGCTGCGTGAAAGTTGTTCAGCTCAATGAGTTCTATATGTGTACCGAGTTTCATATGAATACGTGCAAGTATGTGTGAGCTATACATCAAGTTTTCTGACAATTTTCCAGGGGGCGCCGTAGAGCCCCTGTGCCACGCCCGGGTCCCAGCCTCAGCGGCGTCCTAATGGCCGCAGGTTCCAATGTGCGTGCCAATTTTCGAGAGTTTTCGGGCACGTTAAGGCCCCCAAAAGTGCCCGGATGATTGAAATAAAAAAAAAAAAAAAAAAAAAAAAAAAACAAAAAAAAATATAGCTGCGAGCAGCGATGACGGGCCCAAGCCGTCAGCATACGCCACCCCGGTGGCATCGATAAAACGGTGCCCAGCGAGCACAAGCATCACAGTAACCCTCTGGCAGTTTGGTTTTAAGGGATACGGCAATTAAAGGGTTAATCCAAACCATCAACTCTGTGAAACACACACACACAGAACAACATATAAAACTTTAAATTCTGTGAAAATATATTTTTCATTGGTAGTTGATGTTAGTTAATGCATTTACTAATGCTAACAAATGAGAAATTATTATAGTTACCAAAGGTTTTAATGATTTATAAGCATTTTTTAATGATTTATTTTTCCATTAACTAAAATGAATAATTTTTTCTAACACAAATTAATAAAGTAAAAAATATATTGTTAATATTTAATGTTATTTGTGAATTAACCAATGTTAAAAAACAACATTATTTAACTGTTGTTAATTTACATCATTAATAAATATATACCATTTAATGTTGAAATCAATGTTTTAATGTTTAAAATCAATTCCAAAATGTGTTAATATATTAAATATTAAATTTTAAAGTTTTATCTTTTGAACATGACTATTTTTCTAATATTAAAAATATTTTGTTCATTGTTAGTTCATTGTAAGTTCATACTATCAATGAAGAATTAACATGCTTTAAAAAATATATTTTTCATTGTTAGTTCATGTTAATTAATGCATTCCCTACTGTTAACAAATGAGACTCAATTATAAAGTGTTATCAAAACCTTTAATGCTTTATAAGCATTTTTTAAGGATTTTATTGAGAAGTTTAAACAGACTCTCTCTCTCTCTCTCTCTCTTTCTCTCTCTCTCTCTCTCTCTCTGTCTCCCTCTCTCTCTCTCTCTGTCTCCCTCTCTCTCTTTCTCCCCCTCCACACTCACTGAACTCACACAGTCAGTCACTCACCCAGTCACCTACCGCACACATTAGAAGCACAGTGACAGGATATCTCTGATAAGTTTTAAAATTTTCTTCTCGCCATAGTGTACTGTAAATTCATGGAATTAATCACATATCCTCAGACTGTCTTGTTCTGTGTTTGGTGTGAATTTGTGGTTTCTGCTTGGAGGTGTATGAATTTGTTTACAGCCCGTTTTGAAAAAAAAAAACACATAAAAAAAAAAAGCTGACTTCCTGTTGGTCGTAGCTAATGTCTGTAAATTAGAAAGTTGTCCGGCTTAATGTGAACAATTTATGTACCAAGTTTGGTGTCTGTAGCTATCATTATATATATATATAATCATTAATAATTATATTCCATTTAATGTTGATCAATATTAATTCCAAAATGTGTTAATATATTATTAAATTTTAAAGTTTCTCTTTTGAACATGACTATTTTTCTAACATTAAAAATATTTTGTTCATTGTTAGTTCATTGTAAGTTCATACTATCAATGAAGAATTAACATGCTGTAAAAAATTATATTTTTCATTGTTAGTTCATGTTAATTAATGCATTCCCTACTGTTAACAAATGAGACTTAATTATAAAGTGTTATGAAAACCTTTAATGCTTTATAAGCATTTTTTAAAGATTTAAAAAAAACAGACCCTCTCTCTCTTTCTCTCTCTCACCCAGCTCCTCAATCCACACAGTCACTCACACCCCACCCCACCCCCACCCCCCTCACTCAGCTGCAGGCTGACAGGGAACTCTCACTCATTGAAGCATTGTAACAACTGTCTGATAGTTTTAAAATTTTCTCCTCTGCATAGTGTATTGTAAATTCATGAAATTAATCACATATCGTCAGACTGTATTGTTCTGTGTATGTAATTTTTTATGAAGTGTTTGGAAGCTGCTCTTAAAAGATAAAAAAAAAAAAAAAAAATCTATTTTTTACTGTAACTTTAATAAATTGCCATTAAATCATCGTTCAAGATATCCTAAATCCGTCCGCAATTTAGCATCTTCAGTATTTTGGCATCATGAGAAAAAATGTTTGGTGTGATTTACGTGTTTCTGCTTTGAGGAGTATGAATTTGTTTACAGCCCGTTTAAAAAAAAAACCCACATTAAAATAAATATAGCCGACGTCCTGTTGGTCGTAGCTAATGACTGTAAATTAGAAAGTTGTCCGGATTAATAAGAACAATTTATGTACCGAGTTTGGTGTCTGTAGCTAAAACTAACCCCCCCATTTTTGACAAAAGGTGGCGCTATAGAGTGCCTCTTCCACGCCCGTTTATGAGCTTTTTCCAGTGTCTAACTATCATTAATACTCATATGTGTGTTGAGTTTCATGACATTCTAAACATGTTATCTGCCTCAAAATCACCAGAAACGAATTTTCAACTTTGACACGTTGCCATGGCAACATAATTTTAGATATCAATATTCCCTTCACAGTTTTACATCGGCCGTGTTTTGACATTATTCTGGTGAAGTTTGAAGCAAATCGAGTAAAAATAAGATGCTGAATTCAAATCATTTTGAAAACGACACACTTCCTGCAGCCAGTTGGTGGCGCTATAACTTTCAGTCATAATAGTCACATCTATCCGATCGGCATCATACAACGAACAAACCACTGGAGTTTGATCTACATCATACAATGTATGTGGACGTTATTAGGCATTTCCTGGGTCTCATTTTTCGCCATAACTTCATCGCCTCGCCACGGGCAAACCGTTCGACATATCAAAAATATCTTCGCAATTTAGCGTCCCCAATGTCTTGAGATCATGTTCACCGAGTTTGGTGGTAATCGTATGGAAATCCTCAGAGGAGTATATCAAATTCCAGAGCATGCGCTTTTTAAACAGCCCTGAATAGCCGACTTCCTGTTGGGCGGACCCTAAGACATGCAGCGTGAAAGTTGTTCAGCTCAATGAGTTCTATATGTGTACCGAGTTTCATATGAATACGTGCAAGTATGTGTGAGCTATACATCAAGCTTTCTGACAATTTTCCAGGGGGCGCCGTAGAGCCCCTGTGCCACGCCCGGGTCCCAGCCTCAGCGGCGTCCTAATGGCCGCAGGTTCCAACGTGCGTGCCAATTTTCGAGAGTTTTCGGGCACGTTAAGGCCCCCAAAAGTGCCCGGATGATTGAAAAAAAAAAAAAAAAAAAAAAAAAAAAAAAAAAATAAATATAGCTGCGAGCAGCGATGACGGGCCCAAGCCGCCAGTGCATACGCCACCCCGGTGGCATCGAAAAACGGTGCCCAGCGAGCACACACAATACAGTAACCCTCTGGCAGTTTGGTTTTAAGGGATACGGCAATTAAAGGGTTAATCCAAACCATCAACTCTGTGAAACACACACACACACAGAACATATAAAACTTTAAATTCTGTGAAAATATATTTTTCATTGGTAGTTGATGTTAGTTAATGCATTTACTAATGCTAACAAATGAGAAATTATTAGTTACCAAAGCTTTTAATGATTTATAAGCATTTTTTAATGATTTATTTTTCCATTAACAAACATGAATAATTTTTACTAACACAAATAAAGTAAAAAATATATTGTTAATATTTAATGTTATTTGTGAATTAACCAATGTTAAAAAACAACATTATTTAACTGTTGTTAATTTACATCATTAATAATTATATACCATTTAATGGTGATCAATATTAAAAAAATTTAAAGTTTTATCTTTTGAGCATGACTATTTTTCTAATATTAAAAATATTTTGTTCATTGTTAGTTCATTGTAAGTTCATACTATCAATGAAGAATTAACATGCTGTAAAAAATATATTTTTCATTGTTAGTTCATGTTAATTAATGCATTCCCTACTGTTAACAAATGAGACTTCATTATAAAGTGTTATCAAAACCTGTAATGCTTTATAAGCATTTTTTAAGGATTTTATTGAGGAGTTTAAACAGACTCACTCTCTCTCTCTCTCTCTCTCTCTCTATCTATCTATCTCTCTCTCCCCCTCCACACTCACTGAACTCACACAGTCAGTCACCCACCCAGTCACCTACCGCACACATTAGAAGTACAGTGACAGGAGATCTCTAAGTTTTAAATTTTTCTCCTCTGCATAGTGTATTGTAAATTCATGAAATTAAGCACATATCCTTACACTGTATTGTTCTGTGTATGTAATTTTTTATGAAGTGTTTGGAAGCTGCTCTTAAAAGATAAAAAAAAAAAGTTTTCTCTTTTTTTCTGTAACTTTAATAAATTGCCATTAAAACACCGTTAAAGATATCCTAAATCAGTCCGCAATTTAGCATCTTCAGTATTTTGGCATCATGAGAAAAAATGTTTGGTGTGATTTCCGTGTTTCTGTTTGGAGGAGTATGAATTTGTTTACAGCTCGTTTTTAAAAAAAAACCACATTAAAATAAATATAGCCGACTTCCTGTTGGTCGTAGCTAATGACTGTAAATTAGAAAGTTGTCCGGATTAATAAGAACAATTTATGTACCGAGTTTGGTGTCTGTAGCTATCATTTTATATATATATATATATATATATATATATATATATAATCATTAATAATTATATACCATTTAATGTTGATCAATATTAATTCCAAAATGTGTTAATATATTATTAAATTTTAAAGTTTATCTTTTGAACATGACTATTTTTCTAACATTAAAAAGATTAATAAATGCTTTTAAAAAAAATGTTCTTTGTTAGTTCATACTATCATGGAAGAATTAACATGCTGTAAAAATATATTTTTCATTGTTAGTTCATGTTAAATAATGCATTTCCTAATGTTAAGAAATGAGACCTTATTATAAAGTGTTATCAAAATCTTTAATGATTTATAAGCATTTTTTTAAGATTTTAAAAAACAGACCCTCTCTCTCTCTTTCTCTCTCTCACCCACTGCCTCAATCCACACAGTCACTCACACAGTCACTGACAGCCCACCCCACCCCCACCCCTCACTCAGCTGCAGTGACAGGGAGCTCTCACTCAGAAGCAGCTCTGATAGTTTTAAAATTTTCTCCTCTGCATAGTGTATTGTAAATTCATGAAATTAATCACATATCGTCAGACTGTATTGTTCTGTGTATGTAATTTTTTATGAAGTGTTTGAAAGCTGCTCTTAAAAAAAAAAAAAAAAAAAAAGAATTCTCTTTTTTACTGTAACTTTAATAAATTGCCATTAAATCATCGTTCAAGATATCCTAAATCCGTCCGCAATTTAGCATCTTCAGTATTTTGGCATCATGAGAAAAAATGTTTGGTGTGATTTCCGTGTTTCTGTTTGGAGGAGTATGAATTTGTTTACAGCCTGTTTTTAAAAAAAACCCACATTAAAATAAATATAGCCGACTTCCTGTTGGTCGTAGCTAATGACTGTAAATTAGAAAGTTGTCCGGATTAATAAGAACAATTTATGTACCGAGTTTGGTGTCTGTAGCTAAAACTAACCCCCCCATTTTTGACAAAAGGTGGCGCTATAGAGTGCCTCTTCCACGCCCGTTTATGAGCTTTTTCCAGTGTCTAACTATCATTAATACTCATATGTGTGTTGAGTTTCATGACATTCTAAACATATTATCTGCCTCAAAATCACCAGAAACGAATTTTCAACTTTGACACGTTGCCATGGCAACATAATTTTAGATATCAATATTCCCTTCACAGTTTTACATCGGCCGTGTTTTGACATTATTCTGGTGAAGTTTGAAGCAAATCGAGTAAAAAGAAGATGCTGAATTCAAAGCATTTTGAAAACGACACACTTCCTGCAGCCAGTTGGTGGCGCTATAACTTTCAGTCATAATAGTCACATCTATCTGATCGGCATCATACAACGAACAAATCACTGAAGTTTGATCTACATCATACAATGTATGTGGACGTTATTAGGCATTTCCTGGGTCTCATTTTTCGCCATAACTTCATCGCCTCGCCACGGGCAAACCGTTCGACATATCAAAAATATCTTCGCAATTTAGCGTCCCCAATGTCTTGAGATCATGTTCACCGAGTTTGGTGGCAATCGTATGGAAATCCTCAGAGGAGTATATCAAATTCCAGAGCATGCGCTTTTTAAACAGCCCTGAATAGCCGACTTCCTGTTGGGCGGAGCCTAAGACATGCTGCGCGGAAGTTGTTCGGCTCAATGAGTTCTATATGTGTACCGAGTTTCATATGAATACGTGCAAGTATGTGTGAGCTATACATCGTGTTTTCTGACAATTTTCCAGGGGGCGCCGTAGAGCCCCTGTGCCACGCCCGGGTCCCAGCCTCAGCGGCGTCCTAATGGCCGCAGGTTCCAATGTGCGTGCCAATTTTCGAGAGTTTTCGGGCACGTTAAGGCCCCCAAAAGTGCCCGGATGATTGAAATAAAAAATAAAAAAAAAAAAAAAAATAATAATCCTTAGAAGAACAATAGGGCCCTGCGCCTTACTGGCTTGGGCCCTAAATATAGCTGCAAGCAGCGATGACGGGCCCAAGCCGTCAGCATACGCCACCCCCGGTGGCATCGATAAAACAGTGCCCAGCGAGCAAACGCATCACAGTAACCCTCTGGCAGTTTGGTTTTAAGGGATACGGCAATTAAAGGGTTAATCCAAACCATCAACTCTGTGAAACACACACACACACAGAACAACATATAAAACTTTAAATTCTGTGAAAATATATTTTTCATTGGTAGTTCATGTTAGTCAATGCATTTACTAATGCTAACAAATGAGAAATTATTATAGTTACCAAAGCTTTTAATGATTTATAAGCATTTTTTAATGATTTATTTTTCCATTAACTAACATGAATAATTTTTTCTAACACAAATGAATAAAGTAAAAAATATATTGTTAATATTTAATGTTATTTGTGAATTAACCAATGTTAAAAAACAACATTATTTAACTGTTGTTAATTTACATCATTAATAAATATATACCATTTAATGTTTATCAAAATCAATTCCAAAATGTGTTAATATATTATTACATTTTAATGTTTTATCTTTTGAACATGACTATTTTTCTAATATTACAAATATTTTGTTCATTGTTAGTTCATTGTAAGTTCATACTATCAATGAAGAATTAACATGCTGTAAAAAATATATTTTTCATTGTTAGTTCATGTTAATTAATGCATTCCCTACTGTTAACAAATGAGACTTAATTATAAAGTGTTATCAAAACCTTTAATGCTTTATAAGCATTTTTTAAGGATTTTATTGAGAAGTTTAAACAGACCCTCTCTCTCTCTCTCTCTCTCTCTCTCTCTCTCTCTCCCCCTCCACACTCACTGAACTCACACAGTCAGTCACCCACCCAGTCACCTACCGCACACATTAGAAGCACAGTGACAGGATATCTCTGATAAGTTTTAAATTTTCTCCTCTGCATAGTGTATTGTAAATTCATGAAATTAATCACATATCTCAGACTGTCTTGTTCTGTGTATGTAATTTTTTATGAAGTGTTTGGAAGCTGCTCTTAAAAGAAAAAAAAAAAAAGTTTTCTCTTTTTTACTGTAACTTTAATAAATTGCCATTAAAACACTGTTCAAGATATCCTAAATCCATCCACAATTTAGCATCTTCAGTATTTTGGCATCATGAGAAAAAATGTTTGGTGTGATTTCTGTGTTTCTGCTTGAAGGAGTATGAATTTGTTTACAGCCTGTTTAAAAAAAAAACCACATTAAAATAAATATAGCCGACTTCCTGTTGGTCGTAGCTAATGACTGTAAATTAGAAAGTTGTCCGGCTTAATAAGAACAATTTATGTACCGAGTTTGGTGTCTGTAGCTATCAATATATATATATATATATATATAAACATTAATAATTATATACCATTTAATGTTGATCAATATTAATTCCAAAATGTGTTAATATATTATTAAATTTTAAAGTTTATCTTTTGAACATGACTATTTTTCTAACATTAAAAAGATTAATAAATGCTTTAAAAAAAATAGTTCTTTGTTAGTTCATACTATCATGGAAGAATTAACATGCTGTAAAAATATATTTTTCATTGTTAGTTCAGTTAATTAATGCATTTCCTAATGTTAAGAAATGAGACCTTATTATAAAGTGTTATAAAAATCTTTAATGATTTATAAGCATTTTTTTAAGATTTTAAAAAACAGACCCTCTCTCTCTCTTTCTCTCTCTCACCCACTGCCTCAATCCACACAGTCACTGACAGCCCACCCCACCCCCACCCCTCACTCAGATGCAGGCTGGCAAGAGCTCTCACTCAGCAGTCTAACAGCTTTCTGATAGTTTTAAAATTTTCTCCTAAGCATAGTGTATTGTAAATTCATGAAATTAATCACATATCCTCAGACTGTATTGTTCTGTGTATGTAATTTTTTATGAAGTGTTTGGAAGCTGCTCTTAAAAGATAAAAAAAAAAAAGTTTTCTCTTTTTTCTGTAACTTTAATAAATTGCCATTAAAACACCGTTCAAGATATCCTAAATCCGTCCGCAATTTAGCATCTTCAGTATTTTGGCATCATGATAAAAAATGTTTGGTGTGATTTCCGTGTTTCTGTTTGGAGGAGTATGAATTTGTTTACAGCCCGTTTAAAAAAACAAAAAACCCACATTAAAATAAATATAGCCGACTTCCTGTTGGTCGTAGCTAATGACTGTAAATTAGAAAGTTGTCCGGATTAATAAGAACAATTTATGTACCGAGTTTGGTGTCTGTAGCTATCATTATATATATATATATAATCATTAATAATTATATACCATTTAATGTTGTTCAATATTAATTCCAAAATGTGTTAATATATTATTAAATTTTAAAGTTTATCTTTTAAACATGACTATTTTTCTAACATTAAAAAGATTAATAAATGCTTTTAAAAAAAATGTTCTTTGTTAGTTCATACTATCATGGAAGAATTAACATGCTGTAAAAATATATTTTTCATTGTTAGTTCACGTTAAATAATGCATTTCCTAATGTTAAGAAATGAAACCTTATTATAAAGTGTCATCAAAATCTTTAATGATTTATAAGCATTTTTTTTAAGATTTTAAAAAACAGACCCTCTCTCTCTTTCTCTCTCTCACCCACTGCCTCAATCCACACAGTCACTCACACAGTCACTCACAGCCCACCCCACCCCACCCCCACCCCTCACTCAGATGCAGGCTGGCAGGGATCTCTCACTCAGAAGCAGTCTTAACAGCTCTCTGATAGTTTTTTAATTTTCTCCTAAGCATAGTGCATTGTAAATTCATGAAATTAATCACATATCCTCAGACTGTATTGTTCTGTGTATGTAATTTTTTATGAAGTGTTTGGAAGCTGCTCTTAAAAGAAAAAAAAAAAATAATAATTCTCTTTTTTACTGTAACTTTAATAAATTGCCATTAAATCATCTTTCAAGATATCCTAAATCCGTCCGCAATTTAGCATCTTCAGTATTTTGGCATCATGAGAAAAAATGTTTGGTGTGATTTCCGTGTTTCTGCTTGGAGGAGTATTAATTTGTTTACAGCCTGTTTTTAAAAAAAACCCACATTAAAATAAATATAGCCGACTTCCTGTTGGTCGTAGCTAATGACTGTAAATTAGAAAGTTGTCCGGATTAATAAGAACAATTTATGTACCGAGTTTGGTGTCTGTAGCTAAAACTAACCCCCCCATTTTTGACAAAAGGTGGCGCTATAGAGTGCCTCTTCCACGCCCGTTTATGAGCTTTTTCCAGTGTCTAACTATCATTAATACTGATATGTGTGTTGAGTTTCATGACATTCTAAACATGTTATCTGCCTCAAAATCACCAGAAACGAATTTTCAACTTTGACACGTTGCCATGGCAACATACTTTTAGATATCAATATTCCCTTCACAGTTTTACATCGGCCGTGTTTTGACATTATTCTGGTGAAGTTTGAAGCAAATCGAGTAAAAATAAGATGCTGAATTCAAAGCATTTTGAAAACGACACACTTCCTGCAGCCAGTTGGTGGCGCTATAACTTTCAGTCATAATAGTCACATCTATCCGATCGGCATCATACAACGAACAAATCACTGAAGTTTGATCTACATCATACAATGTATGTGGACGTTATTAGGCATTTCCTGTGTCTCATTTTTCGCCATAACTTCATCGCCTCGCCACGGGCAAACCGTTCGACATATCAAAAATATCTTCGCAATTTAGCGTCCCCAATGTCTTGAGATCATGTTCACCGAGTTTGGTGGCAATCGTATGGAAATCCTCAGAGGAGTATATCAAATTCCAGAGCATGCGCTTTTTAAACAGCCCTGAATAGCCGACTTCCTGTTGGGCGGAGCCTATGACATGCTGTGCGGAAGTTGTTCGGCTCAATGAGTTCTATATGTGTACCGAGTTTCATATGAATACGTGCAAGTATGTGTGAGCTATACATCGTGTTTTCTGACAATTTTCCAGGGGGCGCCGTAGAGCCCCTGTGCCACGCCCGGGTCCCAGCCTCAGCGGCGTCCTAATGGCCGCAGGTTCCAATGTGCGTGCCAATTTTCGAGAGTTTTCGGGCACGTTAAGGCCCCCAAAAGTGCCCGGATGATTGAAATAAAAAAAAAAAAAAAAAAAAAAAAAAAAAAAAAAAAATATAGCTGCGAGCAGCGATGACGGGCCCAAGCCGTCAGCATACGCCATCCCGGTGGCATCGATAAAACGGTGCCCAGCGAGCACAAGCATCACAGTAACCCTCTGGCAGTTTGGTTTTAAGGGATACGGCAATTAAAGGGTTATTCCAAACCATCAACTCTGTGAAACACACACACACAGAACAACATATAAAACTTTAAATTCTGTGAAAATATATTTTTCATTGGTAGTTGATGTTAGTTAATGCATTTACTAATGCTAACAAATGAGAAATTATTATAGTTACCAAAGGTTTTAATGATTTATAAGCATTTTTTAATGATTTATTTTTCCATTAACTAACATGAATAATTTATTCTAACACAAATGAATAAAGTAAAACATATATTGTTAATATTTAATGTTATTTGTGAATTAACCAATGTTAAAAACAACATTATTTAACTGTTGTTAATTTACATCATTAATAAATATATACCATTTAATGTTTATCAAAATCAATTCCAAAATGTGTTAATATATTATTACATTTTAAAGTTTTATCTTTTGAACATGACTATTTTTCTAATATTAAAAATATTTTGTTCATTGTAAGTTCATTGTAAGTTCATACTATCAATGAAGAATTAACATGCTGTAAAAAATATATTTTTCATTGTTAGTTCATGTTAATTAATGCATTCCCTACTGTTAACAAAAGAGACTTAATTATAAAGTGTTATCAAAACCTTTAATGCTTTATAAGCATTTTTTAAGGATTTTATTGAGAAGTTTAAACAGACCCTCTCTCTCTCTCTCTCTCTCTCTCTCTCCCCCTCCACACTCACTGAACTCACACAGTCAGTCACCCACCCAGTCACCCACCGCACACATTAGAAGCACAGAGACAGGAGAACTCTGATAGTTTTAATTTTCTGCTCTCCATAGTGTATTGTAAATTCATGAAATTAATCACATATCTCAGACTGTCTTGTTCTGTGTATGTAATTTTTTATGAAGTGTTTGGAAGCTGCTCTTTAAAGATAAAAAAAAAAAGTGTTCTTTTTTACTGTAACTTTAATAAATTGCCATTAAATCACCGTTCAAGATATCCTAAATCAGTCCGCAATGTAGCATCTTCAGTATCTTGGAAGCATGTGAAAAAATGTTTGGTGTGAATTTTTGGTTTCTGCTTGAAGGAGTATGAATTTGTTTACAGCCCGTTTAAAAAAAAAAAAAACACATAAAAAAAAAAAATAGCCGATTTCCTGTTGGTCGTAGCTAATGACTGTAAATTAGAAAGTTGTCCGGATTAATAAGAACAATTTATGTACCGAGTTTGGTGTCTGTAGCTATCATTATATATATATATATATATATATATAATCATTAATAATTATATACCATTTAATGTTGATCAATATTAATTCCAAAATGTGTTTATATATTATTACATTTTAAAGTTTATCTTTTGAACATGACTAATTTTCTAACATTAAAAAGATTAATAAATGCTTTAAAAAAATTGTTCTTTGTTAGTTCATACTATCATGGAAGAATTAACATGCTGTAAAAATATATTTTTCATTGTTAGTTCACGTTAATTAATGCATTTCCTAATGTTAAGAATTGAGACCTTATTATAAAGTGTTATCAAAATCTTTAATGATTTATAAGCATTTTTTAAAGATTTAAAAAAACAGACCCTCTCTCTCTCTTTCTCTCTCTCACCCACTGGCTCAATCCACACAGTCACTCACACCCCACCCCACCCCCACCCCTCACTCAGCTGCAGGCTGACAGGGATCTCTCACTCAGAAGCAGTCTAAGTCTAACTCTCTGATAGTTTTCAAATTTTCTCCTCTGCATAGTGTATTGTAAATTCATAAAATTAATCACATATCCTCAGACTGTATTGTTCTGTGTATGTAATTTTTTATGAAGTGTTTGGAAGCTGCTCTTAAAAGATAAAAAAAAAAAAAAAATGATCTTTTTTACTGTAACTTTAATAAATTGCCATTAAATCATCGTTCAAGATATCCTAAATCCGTCCGCAATTTAGCATCTTTAGTATTTTGGCATCATGAGAAAAAATGTTTGGTGTGATTTACGTGTTTCTGTTTGGAGGAGTATGAATTTGTTTACAGCCTGTTTTAAAAAAAAACCCACTTTAAAATAAATATAGCCGACTTCCTGTTGGTCGTAGCTAATGACTGTAAATTAGAAAGTTGTCCGGATTAATAAGAACAATTTATGTACCGAGTTTGGTGTCTGTAGCTAAAACTAACCCCCCCATTTTTGACAAAAGGTGGCGCTATAGAGTGCCTCTTCCACGCCCGTTTATGAGCTTTTTCCAGTGTCTAACTATCATTAATACTGATATGTGTGTCGAGTTTCATGACATTCTAAACATGTTATCTGCCTCAAAATCACCAGAAACGAATTTTCAACTTTGACACGTTGCCATGGCAACATAATTTTAGATATCAATATTCCCTTCACAGTTTTACATCGGCCGTGTTTTGACATTATTCTGGTGAAGTTTGAAGCAAATCGAGTAAAAATAAGATGCTGAATTCAAAGCATTTTGAAAATGACACACTTCCTGCAGCCAGTTGGTGGCGCTATAACTTTCAGTCATAATAGTCACATCTATCCGATCGGCATCATACAACGAACAAACCACTGAAGTTTGATCTACATCATACAATGTATGTGGACGTTATTAGGCATTTCCTGGGTCTCATTTTTCGCCATAACTTCATCGCCTCGCCACGGGCAAACCGTTCGACATATCAAAAATATCTTCGCAATTTAGCGTCCCCAATGTCTTGAGATCATGTTCACCGAGTTTGGTGGCAATCGTATGGAAATCCTCAGAGGAGTATATCAAATTCCAGAGCATGCGCTTTTTAAACAGCCCTGAATAGCCGACTTCCTGTTGGGCGGAGCCTAAGACATGCAGCGTGAAAGTTGTTCGGCTCAATGAGTTCTATATGTGTACCGAGTTTCATATGAATACGTGCAAGTATGTGTGAGCTATACATCAAGCTTTCTGACAATCTTCCAGGGGGCGCCGTAGAGCCCCTGTGCCACGCCCGGGTCCCAGCGTCTGTGGCGTCCTAATGGCCGCAGGTTCCAATGTGCGTGCCAATTTTCAAGAGTTTTCGGGCACGTTAAGGCCCCCAAAAGTACCCGGATAGTCGAAATAAAAAATAATAAAAAAAATAATAATCCTTAGAAGAACAATAGGGCCCTGCGCCTTACTGGCTTGGGCCCTAAAAATAATAATCCTTAGAAGAACAATAGGGCCCTGCGCCTTACTGGCTTGGGCCCTAAATATAGCTGCGAGCAGCGATGACGGGCCCAAGCCGTCAGCATACGCCACCCCGGTGGCATCGATAAAACGGTGCCCAGCGAGCACAAGCATTACAGTAACCCTCTGGCAGTTTGGTTTTAAGGGATACGGCAATTAAAGGGTTAATCCAAACCATCAACTCTGTGAAACACACACACACAGAACAACATATAAAACTTTAAATTCTGTGAAAATATATTTTTCATTGGTAGTTGATGTTAGTTAATGCATTTACTAATGCTAACAAATGAGAAATTATTATAGTTACCAAAGGTTTTAATGATAAGCATTTTTTAATGATTTATTTTTCCATTAACTAACATGAATAATTTTTACTAACACAAATAAAGTAAAAAATATATTGTTAATATTTAATGTTATTTGTGAATTAACCAATGTTAAAAAACAACATTATTTAACTGTTGTTAATTTACATCATTAATAAATATATACCATTTAATGTTGAAATCAATGTTTTAATGTTTAAAATCAATTCCAAAATGTGTTAATATATTAAATTTTAAAGTTTTATCTTTTGAACATGACTATTTTTCTAACATTAAAAATATTTTGTTCATTGTTAGTTCATTGTAAGTTCATACTATCAATGAAGAATTAACATGCTGTAAAAAATTATATTTTTCATTGTTAGTTCATGTTAATTAATGCATTCCCTACTGTTAACAAATGAGACTTAATTATAAAGTGTTATCAAAACCTTTAATGCTTTATAAGCATTTTTTAAGGATTTTATTGAGAAGTTTAAACAGACTCTCTCTCTCTCTCTCTGTCTCCCTCTCTCTCCCTCTCTGTCTCCCTCTCCCCCCCCCTCCACACTCACTGAACTCACAGTCAGTCACTCACCCAGTCACCTACCGCACACATTAGAAGCACAGTGACAGGATATCTCTGATAAGTTTTAAAATTTTCTTCTCGCCATAGTGTACTGTAAATTCATGGAATTAATCACATATCCTCAGACTGTCTTGTTCTGTGTTTGGTGTGAATTTGTGGTTTCTGCTTGGAGGTGTATGAATTTGTTTACAGCCCGTTTTGAAAAAAAAAACACATTAAAAAAAAAAAGCCGACTTCCTGTTGGTCGTAGCTAATGTCTGTAAATTAGAAAGTTGTCCGGCTTAATGTGAACAATTTATGTACCAAGTTTGGTGTCTGTAGCTATCATTATATATATATAATCATTAATAATTATATTCCATTTAATGTTGATCAATATTAATTCCAAAATGTGTTAATATATTATTAAATTTTAAAGTTTCTCTTTTGAACATGACTATTTTTCTAACATTAAAAATATTTTGTTCATTGTTAGTTCATTGTAAGTTCATACTATCAATGAAGAATTAACATGCTGTAAAAAATTATATTTTTCATTGTTAGTTCATGTTAATTAATGCATTCCCTACTGTTAACAAATGAGACTTAATTATAAAGTGTTATGAAAACCTTTAATGCTTTATAAGCATTTTTTAAAGATTTAAAAAAAACAGACCCTCTCTCTCTTTCTCTCTCTCACCCACTGCCTCAATCCACACAGTCACTGACAGCCCACCCCACCCCCACCCCTCACTCAGCTGCAGGCTGACAGGGAACTCTCACTCATAGAAGCATTATATCAACTCTCTGATAGTTTTTAAATTTTCTCCTCTGCATAGTGTATTGTAAATTCATGAAATTAATCACATATCCTCAGACTGTATTGTTCTGTGTATGTAATTTTTTATGAAGTGTTTGGAAGCTGCTCTTAAAAGATAAAAAAAAAACAAAATCTATTTTTTTACTGTAACTTTAATAAATTGCCATTAAATCATCGTTCAAGATATCCTAAATCCGTCTGCAATTTAGCATCTTCAGTATTTTGGCATCATGAGAAAAAATGTTTGGTGTGATTTACGTGTTTCTGCTTTGAGGAGTATGAATTTGTTTACAGCCCGTTTAAAAAAAAAACCACATTAAAATAAATATAGCCGACGTCCTGTTGGTCGTAGCTAATGACTGTAAATGAGAAAGTTGTCCGGATTAATAAGAACAATTTATGTACCGAGTTTGGTGTCTGTAGCTAAAACTAACCCCCCCATTTTTGACAAAAGGTGGCGCTATAGAGTGCCTCTTCCACGCCCGTTTATGAGCTTTTTCCAGTGTCTAACTATCATTAAAATGGATATGTGTGTTGAGTTTTATGACATTCTAAACATGTTATCTGCCTCAAAATCACCAGAAACGAATTTTCAACTTTGACACTTTGCCATGGCAACATAATTTTAGATATCAATATTCCCTTCACAGTTTTACATCGGCCGTGTTTTGACATTATTCTGGTGAAGTTTGAAGCAAATCGAGTAAAAATAAGATGCTGAATTCAAAGCATTTTGAAAACGACACACTTCCTGCAGCCAGTTGGTGGCGCTATAACTTTCAGTCATAATAGTCACATCTATCCGATCGGCATCATACAACGAACAAATCTCTGAAGTTTGATCTACATCATACAATGTATGTGGACGTTATTAGGCATTTCCTGGGTCTCATTTTTCACCATAACTTCATCGCCTCGCCACGGGCAAACCGTTCGACATATCAAAAATATCTTCGCAATTTAGCGTCCCCAATGTCTTGAGATCATGTTCACCTAGTTTGGTGGCAATCGTATGGAAATCCTCAGAGGAGTATATCAAATTCCAGAGCATGTGCTTTTTAAACAGCCCTGAATAGCCGACTTCCTGTTGGGCGGAGCCTAAGACATGCAGCGTGAAAGTTGTTCAGCTCAATGAGTTCTATATGTGTACCGAGTTTCATATGAATACGTGCAAGTATGTGTGAGCTTTACATCAAGTTTTCTGACAATTTTCCAGGGGGCGCCGTAGAGCCCCTGTGCCACGCCCGGGTCCCAGCCTCAGCGGCGTCCTAATGGCCGCAGGTTCCAATGTGCGTGCCAATTTTCAAGAGTTTTCGGGCACGTTAAGGGCCCCGAAACCCTCCGGATAGTTGAAATAAAAAAAAAATTCTTAGGGGAACAATGATTCAATATAGCTGCGAGCAGCGATGACGGGCCCAAGCCGTCAGCATACGCCACCCCGGTGGTATCGATAAAACGGTGCCCAGCGAGCACAAGCATTACAGTAACCCTCTGGCAGTTTGGTTTTAAGGGATACGGCAATTAAAGGGTTAATCCAAACCATCAACTCTGTGAAACACACACACACACAGAACAACATATAAAACTTTAAATTCTGTGAAAATATATTTTTCATTGGTAGTTGATGTTAGTTAATGCATTTACTAATGCTAACAAATGAGAAATTATTATAGTTACCAAAGGTTTTAATGATTTATTTTTCCATTAACTAACATGAATATTTTTTTCTAACACAAATGAATAAAGTAAAAAATATATTGTTAATATTTAATGTTATTTGTGAATTAACCAATGTTAAAAAACAACATTATTTAACTGTTGTTAATTTACATCATTAATAAATATATACCATTTAATGTTGATCAAAATCAATTCCAAAATGTGTTAATATATTATTACATTTTAAAGTTTTATCTTTTGAACATGACTATTTTTCTAATATTAAAAATATTTTGTTCATTGTTAGTTCGTTGTAAGTTCATACTATCAATGAAGAATTAACATGCTGTAAAATATATATTTTTCATTGTTAGTTCATGTTAATTAATGCATTCCCTACTGTTAACAAATGAGACTTAATTATAAAGTGTTATCAAAACCTTTAATGCTTTATAAGCATTTTTTAAGGATTTTATTGAGAAGTTTAAACAGACCCTCTCTCTCTCTCTCTCTCTCTCTCTCTCTCTCTCTCTCTCTCTCTCTCTCTCCCCCTCCACACTCACTGAACTCACACAGTCAGTCACCCACCCAGTCACCCACCGCACACATTAGAAGCAGTGACAGGAGATCTCTGATAGTTTTTAAATTTTCTCCTCTCCATAGTGTATTGTAAATTCATGAAATTAATCACATATCCTCAGACTGTATTGTTCTGTGTATGTAATTTTTTATGAAGTGTTTGGAAGCTGCTCTTAAAAGATAAAAAAAAAAAAGTTCTCTTTTTTCTGTAACTTTAATAAATTGCCATTAAATCATCGTTCAAGATATCCTAAATCCGTCCACAATTTAGCATCTTCAGTATTTTGGCATCATGAGAAAAAATGTTTGGTGTGATTTCTGTGTTTCTGCTTGAAGGAGTATGAATTTGTTTACAGCCTGTTTAAAAAAAACCCACATTAAAATAAATATAGCCGACTTCCTGTTGGTCGTAGCTAATGACTGTAAATTAGAAAGTTGTCCGGATTAATAAGAACAATTTATGTACCGAGTTTGGTGTCTGTAGCTATCATTATATATATATATATATATATATATATATATATATATATATATATATATATATATATATATATATATATATATATATAATCATTAATAATTATATACCATTTAATGTTGATCAATATTAATTCCAAAATGTGTTAATATATTATTAAATTTTAAAGTTTATCTTTTGAACATGACTATTTTTCTAACATTAAAAACATTAATAAATGCTTTTAAAAAAAATGTTCTTTGTTAGTTCATACTATCATGGAAGAATTAACATGCTGTAAAAATATATTTTTCATTGTTAGTTCATGTTAAATAATGCATTTCCTAATGTTAAGAAATGAGACCTTATTATAAAGTGTTATCAAAATCTTTATTGATTTATAAGCATTTTTTTAAGATTTTAAAAAACAGACCCTCTCTCTCTCTTTCTCTCTCTCACCCACTGGCTCAATCCACACAGTCACTCACACAGTCACTGACAGCCCACCCCACCCCCACCCCTCACTCAGCTGCAGTGACAGGGAGATCTCACTCAGAAGCAGCTCTGATAGTTTTAAAATTTTCTCCTCTGCATAGTGTATTGTAAATTCATGAAATTAATCACATATCGTCAGACTGTATTGTTCTGTGTATGTAATTTTTTATGAAGTGTTTGGAAGCTGCTCTTAAAAAAAAAAAAAAAAAAAAAGAATTCTCTTTTTTACTGTAACTTTAATAAATTGCCATTAAATCATCGTTCAAGATATCCTAAATCCGTCCGCAATTTAGCATCTTCAGTATTTTGGCATCATGAGAAAAAATGTTTGGTGTGATTTCCGTGTTTCTGTTTGGAGGAGTATGAATTTGTTTACAGCCTGTTTTTTAAAAAAACCCACATTAAAATAAATATAGCCGACTTCCTGTTGGTCGTAGCTAATGACTGTAAATTAGAAAGTTGTCCGGATTAATAAGAACAATTTATGTACCGAGTTTGGTGTCTGTAGCTAAAACTAACCCCCCCATTTTTGACAAAAGGTGGCGCTATAGAGTGCCTCTTCCACGCCCGTTTATGAGCTTTTTCCAGTGTCTAACTATCATTAATACTCATATGTGTGTTGAGTTTCATGACATTCTAAACATGTTATCTGCCTCAAAATCACCAGAAGCGAATTTTCAACTTTGACACGTTGCCATGGTAACATAATTTTAGATATCAATATTCCCTTCACAGTTTTACATCGGCCGTGTTTTGACATTATTCTGGTGAAGTTTGAAGCAAATCGAGTAAAAATAAGATGCTGAATTCAAAGCATTTTGAAAACGACACACTTCCTGCAGCCAGTTGGTGGCGCTATAACTTTCAGTCATAATAGTCACATCTATCCGATCGGCATCATACAATGAACAAATCACTGAAGTTTGATCTACATCATACAATGTATGTGGACGTTATTAGGCATTTCCTGGGTCTCATTTTTCGCCATAACTTCATCGCCTCGCCACGGGCAAACCGTTCGACATATCAAAAATATCTTCGCAATTTAGCGTCCCCAATGTCTTGAGATCATGTTCACCGAGTTTGGTGGCAATCGTATGGAAATCCTCAGAGGAGTATATCAAATTCCAGAGCATGCGCTTTTTAAACAGCCCTGAATAGCCGACTTCCTGTTGGGCGGAGCCTAAGACATGCTGCGCGGAAGTTGTTCGGCTCAATGAGTTCTATATGTGTACCGAGTTTCATATGAATACGTGCAAGTATGTGTGAGCTATACATCAAGCTTTCTGACAATTTTGCAGGGGGCGCCGTAGAGCCCCTGTGCCACGCCCGGGTCCCAGCCTCAGCGGCGTCCTAATGGCCGCAGGTTCCAATGTGTGTGCCAATTTTCAAGAGTTTTCGGGCACGTTAAGGCCCCCAAAAGTACCCGGATAGTCGAAATAAAAAATAATAAAAAAAAAAAAAAAAAAAAAAAAAAAAAAAAATAATAATCCTTAGGGGAACAATAGGGCCCTGCGCCTTACTGGCTTGGGCCCTAAATATAGCTGCAAGCAGCGATGACGGGCCCAAGCCGTCAGCATACGCCACCCTGGTGGCATCGATAAAACGGTGCCCAGCGAGCACACGCATTACAGTAACCCTCTGGCAGTTTGGTTTTAAGGGATACGGCAATTAAAGGGTTAATCCAAACCATCAACTCTGTGAAACACACACACACACACACAGAACAACATATAAAACTTTAAATTCTGTGATTGTTCTGTGTATGTAATTTTTTATGAAGTGTTTGGAAGCTGCTCTTAAAAGATAAAAAAAAAAGTTTTCTCTTTTTTCTGTAACTTTAATAAATTGCCATTAAAACACCGTTCAAGATATCCTAAATCCGTCCACAATTTAGCATCTTCAGTATTTTGGCATCATGAGAAAAAATGTTTGGTGTGATTTCTGTGTTTCTGCTTGAAGGAGTATGAATTTGTTTACAGCCTGTTTAAAAAAAAAACCCACATTAAAATAAATATAGCCGACTTCCTGTTGGTCGTAGCTAATGTCTGTGAATTAGAAAGTTGTCCGGATTAATAAGAACAATTTATGTACCGAGTTTGGTGTCTGTAGCTATCATTATATATATATCTATATAAACATTAATAATTATATACCATTTAATGTTGATCAATATTAATTCCAAAATGTATTAATATATTATTAAATTTTAAAGTTTATCTTTTGAACATGACTATTTTTCTAACATTAAAAAGATTAATAAATGCTTTAAAAAAAATTGTTCTTTGTTAGTTCATACTATCATGGAAGAATTAACATGCTGTAAAAATATATTTTTCATTGTTAGTTCACGTTAATTAATGCATTTCCTAATGTTAAGAAATGAGACCTTATTATAAAGTGTTATCAAAATCTTTAATGATTTATAAGCATTTTTTAAAGATTTTAAAAAACAGACCCTCTCTCTCTTTCTCTCTCTCACCCAGCTCCTCAATCCACACAGTCACTCACACAGTCACTCACACCCCACCCCACCCCCTCACTCAGCTGCAGTGACAGGGAGCTCTCACTCAGAAGCAGCTCTGATAGTTTTTTAATTTTCTCCTCTGCATAGTGTATTGTAAATTCATGAAATTAATCACATATTCTCAGACTGTATTGTTCTGTGTATGTAATTTTTTATGAAGTGTTTGGAAGCTGCTCTTAAAAGATAAAAAAAAAAAAGTTTTCTCTTTTTTACTGTAACTTTAATAAATTGCCATTAAATCATCGTTCAAGATATCCTAAATCCGTCCGCAATTTAGCATCTTCAGTATTTTGGCATCATGATAAAAAATGTTTGGTGTGATTTCAGTGTTTCTGCTTGGAGGAGTATTAATTTGTTTACAGCCCGTTTTAAAAAAAAATCCACATTAAAATAAATATAGCCGACTTCCTGTTGGTCGTAGCTAATGACTGTAAATTAGAAAGTTGTCCGGATTAATTAGAACAATTTATGTACCGAGTTTGGGGTCTGTAGCTAAAACTAACCCCCTCATTTTTGACAAAAGGTGGCGCTATAGAGTGTCTCTTCCACGCCCGTTTATGAGCTTTTTCCAGTGTCTAACTATCATTAATACTGATATGTGTGTTGAGTTTCATGACATTCTAAACATGTTATCTGCCTCAAAATCACCAGAAACGAATTTTCAACTTTGACACGTTGCCATGGCAACATAATTTTAGATATCAATATTCCCTTCACAGTTTTACATCGGCCGTGTTTTGACATTATTCTGGTGAAGTTTGAAGCAAATCGAGTAAAAAGAAGATGCTGAATTCAAAGCATTTTGAAAACGACACACTTCCTGCAGCCAGTTGGTGGCGCTATAACTTTCAGTCATAATAGTCACATCTATCCGATCGGCATCATACAACGAACAAATCACTGAAGTTTGATCTACATCATACAATGTATGTGGACGTTATTAGGCATTTCCTGGGTCTCATTTTTCGCCATAACTTCATCGCCTCGCCACGGGCAAACCGTTCGACATATCAAAAATATCTTCGCAATTTAGCGTCCCCAATGTCTTGAGATCATGTTCACCGAGTTTGGTGGCAATCGTATGGAAATCCTCAGAGGAGTATATCAAATTCCAGAGCATGCGCTTTTTAAACAGCCCTGAATAGCCGACTTCCTGTTGGGCGGAGCCTAAGACATGCTGTGCGGAAGTTGTTCGGCTCAATGAGTTCTATATGTGTACCGAGTTTCATATGAATACGTGCAAGTATGTGTGAGCTATACATCAAGTTTTCTGACAATTTTCCAGGGGGCGCCGTAGAGCCCCTGTGCCACGCCCGGGTCCCAGCCTCAGCGGCGTCCTAATGGCCGCAGGTTCCAATGTGCGTGCCAATTTTCGAGAGTTTTCGGGCACGTTAAGGCCCCCAAAAGTGCCCGGATGATTGAAATAAAAAATAAAAAAAAAAATAAAAAAAAAAAAAATAATAATCCTTAGAAGAACAATAGGGCCCTGCGCCTTACTGGCTTGGGCCCTAAAAATAATAATCCTTAGAAGAACAATAGGGCCCTGCGCCTTACTGGCTTGGGCCCTAAAAACACACATTTCTCAAGAAAATGAGAAATGAGAAAATAAGAGAGCAGGAGTGACTATTTTTCTATTTTGGTAAGGCTGAATACATTTATGTATATAGCTATGAAACACACACACACACACACAGGGGGCCATAACAAATACATTCTGTTCATGTTAATATTTGCATTAAACTTTTTGACTCAAATTGCATTCATTGAAAACAATGTTATGTAGAAGCATTTTATAGTGCTTTTAGTACATAGACTGAGAATCATATTATAATATCGTTTTTAACTTCAGTGAAAGCAAAAGTATGGTAGGCTTTAACTAACTAATTTACTAACTAACTAAACAAACAAACCACCAAATACAGAAAGAAAGAAAGAAAGAAAGAAAGAAAAACATACATTTAATGGAAGTTTATATATATATGTACACACACACACACATATATATATATATATATATATATATATATATATATATATATATATATATATATCCAATAAAGTATCTGTGATATTTCCTTTACATGGGACAGGGTTATTATTAATAAGAATAATAATAATAATAATAAGAAGAAAATAACTATATATAAATTAATTGAACTATAGACAACAAAAATGGCAAAACTACTAAAGTAATAAATTACTAAAATTGTAACAAAATGGAAAATATTCAATATATATATACAAACTATAATAGTATCTAATTGTTACTAAAATAACACCTATAAGATACAAATCAATATACAAAACGTATAATGCAAATACACTTAATTTTGGATGGAATTTTGTATGAGAGATTATACAAGGAAGAGAGAAAATCTGAAAATAACTAGACTGATCTGTTAAATAATTTTAAGCTGTAGTTTTTGTAGCTCCATCATTTCCAGTTATTCTGAAAGTGTCTGAAGGAAGTGCGCAACAGATAATACAGCAGACAGAGAGAGGTATGGCTGCTTTCAGCTGAGGTTGTGAATATTGACTTCAGCCTCAGTCTTACTGAACTAGAGAGGAGAGATTGTCTGTGTTGCCATAGCAACACGAGAAGAAGCTTTCTTCTTTTACTAAAAGTGCACAGCCTCGTGCTTTTATTTTTCTGAGGTGGAGGAGGCAAATTAACAGTCTCTAATTTAAAACGGTGTGCTTTCTCTACACTTGACTGGTGTTCTAACCTTAATTGACTTTAAGGGTTTCTAAGGTGTATTTTATCACTGTATTTATCAGTTCACCTTAATTTCTTAGGAAAAAAAAAACATTTATGAGCAATTTTAACTTTAAAAGACTGTGGAGCTCGGTTACTGCACTGCATTTGTCAAGCACTTTAAAGTGCAGATTTAATGATATGCTTGTCTGAAGCTGGTAATAATGTCTAATACTCAAAGTAGAATGTGTGAACTTAAGGGTTTGTGTGTATTTAATAGGAACAAAAGAGACTGAATGTATGAACGAATACACGTAATGCATAGAAATGGTAGAAACACAAAAAGCCTGCTGACCTACATGAGAGCTATACTGTTTGCATGCAGCTAATCGTGAATGGCACAGCAATTTTGTCACAGGCTGGATTGGCACTGATGATGTCGGCAGCTTGCCTAAGATTGATTAGACACATCAAGGGAGCCACTGTTCCAGAGGGAGCAAGACGGAGAGAAATATGGATTTGTCTCCATGCTTATACCTCTTCATTTGTTTCCATTACAGCCCCCTGTCTCTGAGCCTAGTGAAAAACAGTTGCCTGACATCAGCTCTTACTGAAGTTTATGTTGCACATTTAATATTCCTTCCTTCTAAGGCTGTTTAAAGCTGGGTTAAATAGTTGATTAATGAATGTCATATTTAATAGATTCCCGGATTGTCATAATAGATGCACTAAGGATTGGAAAACTCATGATAATGTTAGATTTTAAATGGATTACTTTTCACATCACATTGACCATGTTAACATACATATCAATTTCCAATTAAGGTCCATATATATTTTTTTGAGAAAAGACATGTTTGTGTAATACTTGTAGGCCTATACAAGTAACTAGCATATTCTGAATACTGAATAATGCATATTAATTTCTTCTGGAAATACAAGAGATGTTCACTCTTGCCATTATTAGTTATTATATAGCATTTTTAGTTATTTTGGACAATGTCTTTATAGGTGCACTATATACAGAACTTTGGCTTTTTATGCCATCTCTGTTTAAAACATAAACATATTAGAAACATGCATCAAAGTAAATTAAATAAATAAAATCAATAAATAAAATGTTTGTAACAGAAAAGTGTTGAATAAATAAACAAACGTTTGAAACAGAAAAGGATACATCAAACAAACAAACAAACAAATAAATAAAAGTGCTTGAAATAGAAAAATGATAATAACATGCATCATATAAATAAATATCTAAATGTTTGAAACCTAAAAATGTTAGTAGCAATCAATCTGTCACGGAACCCTAAAAGGAGCGCCGTGGAAAAGATGAAGTCAAGGTCCAAGTGCAGGTAAGGCTCTCCTTTAATTCAAACAAAAACGCCAACACGGCAAAAAACAAAGCAGTAAAGGAATGGGATACGAGACGGCAACACAGTGCATGTATCCCAAACCAGAGCAAACACTAATATAATACAATTCCAATTAATACAACCAGGCAGAGTGTTGAGAGAGAGGATAATATATGGTCTGTGGCAATGGGGAACAGCTGAGGGTGTAATAATGAGTGTAATAGTTGACAGGTGTGTGTGGTTTGCAGAGCTGGGTAGATTACTTACAAATTGTAATCCGTTACTGATTCCAGATTACATGACAAAAATTGTAGTCAGTAACGTAATCTGTTAAATTTCACATTTTAGGTAATATAATAAGATTACTTTTAGATTACTTTTGATTTAACTCGTTTATCACATTGATTTAAATAGCATTATCTTGTACCATAATGATGTAAAAAATGCAAAGAGTAAGAAAACTTGTTCCATTCATTGTAATTTACAACATGAAGTGCATTAAACATTATATTACAGTTTCCCAAACTAGGGTTCATAAAGGAACTGCAGGGGGGTTGTGAGTTTAATGAAAAGCTGACAATTAATGAAATCATAAAAAATAAAATTAAAATATATAATTTTAAAACAAACCCCCTTTTTTTATTTATTTTTATTTTTTTTATTTGAACTCCCTTTTGAGGAAAGTCTCTTCATTTGGCGGCCATATTTGCAACGCCTCCAGTCAGCTCATACAAGAAAATCTTAATGAACAGGGGAATCCTGAAATCTCAAAAACTGCTCGCTGAACTCACATTATGTCAAATCAGCAACAAAAATCTGAAATTAATTGCCCCATGAATGTTGTTTCTTATGCTCAAATAGCGTTTAAAAAACTTATTTTTCAGGCTAGACCAGGCAATGTGCATGCAGAATCATAACCTGCTTATACTGTGCATATGCATTGGCTGGTCTAGTCAGGTTTCTATGGGAAATTTGGCTCTTTCATTTCGAAGGTGGGACTATTCCTCCATATTGCGTGTTGCAGTTTCTCCCATTCATAAGTATAGGAATGAACAGTCTTTGTGTTTCTATAGTCTTTGTTTTAAATAAAACACTTCCTAAAAAAGATTAAATATTTTTATTTACCTGCATGCCATGTGATCATTAATCAACATCAAAGAAACCGTGAACATGCAAATGTGATAATTATTGAAATATTTATTTTAAAATCTCAGGGGTACTTAAAGCAAATATATTTGGTGAATAAGGTTTTTGGAATGCCTGCATTACATGTATCTAAGAAATAACATGAATATGTGTATTTTAATTAGTTATAATTAATAATACATGGTTAAAAAACCTACAGAGTAATAATTAAAATAGAAATGAATGTCTTCATCAGTAGTTGATGCAATGTTGAAACCCTTCTTAAACCTGAAATGATTTTTTCTAAATCCCGTGCTCAAATGCTGTCACCACCTGACTAATGACTGATCTTTGTGTGAATGTCCACAAGACTGGACTATTTATACATATATAATAAGTATATATTCGGTAGGCTATTTTAGAAAGGAAAATTTAAAAGATGAAAAAGAGAAATTAGGGGGAATCAATGATTTAGGAATAATTTATTGCTATTGTGGGAATAATATGTAATCATGTAATCCATAAAAAAGCAACTGTAGTCTGATTACGAGTATTTAAAAATGTAATTTACTCTGATTACAAGTACTTAATTTTTGGAATCTGATTACGTAATCCAGATTATATGTAATCGGTTACTACCCAGCTCTGGTGGTTTGTGACAGGTGTGTGCAGTTGAGGGAGATGGAGTCTGGGAGGACGGGAGATGATGACCTCTGGTGGTGAAAGGAAGAACTGCAGGACCCGGACTCATGACAGGACCCCTCCTCTAAGGAACGGCTTCCAGACCCCCCCAAAAAAAAAAAAAATGCCTCGGAGGGAACATCAGCGGGCTCCGCCGCTTCGGAAAAGCCTGAAGCGAGCGCCGCTGCCGCGGAGGGAACATCAGCGGGCTCCGCCGCTTCGGGAAGGCCTTACGCGAGCTCCGCTGCATCGGAGGGAACATCAGCGGGCTCCGCTGCTTCGGGAAGGCCTGAAACGAGCTCCGCCGCCTCGGAGGGAACATCAGCTGGCTCCGCCGCTTTGGGAAGGTCTAAAGTGAGCTCCGCTGCCTCGGGAGGTTCGTGAGCAGACACCGCCGCTTCGGGAAGGCCTAAAGTGAGCTCTGCTCCCTCGGGAGGTTCGTGAGCAGACACCGCCGCTTCGGGAAGGCCTAAAGTGAGCTCCGCTCCCTCGGGAGGTTCGTGAGCAGGCACTGCCGCTTCGGGAGGATCGTGAGCGGGCACCGCCACTTTGGAAGCCTTGTGAGTGGGCACCGCCGCCTCAGGAGGATTGTGAGTGAGCACCGCCGCTTTGGGAGGATCGTGAATTGCTATTTAAATAACTGGATTTAGCCCTTAAACATAAATGTGACAACACCTTAAAACTGACATTTTCTGCAAAATCCAACCTGCCACCTCAATTATAAATTACTATTATTAGAGTATCATTGTGAATTGGGGCCTGAACACTGATTTTGTAATGTTTTTGCTTAATTTTTTTTTATTTAAATTTTTCCAGAGGAAAAATAAACCATTATGTTTTGTTTTGTTTTTTGTTGTAAAAATTAGCCTCTTCCTCACTATTTTTTTTTTCACCAAACATCTGCATATAATATCACACAGAATGGCTTTGTTTGGACATGCATATGAATGAATGTGCAGTAACAGTAGATACTGTACTTTAAACTGAATATTAGGTTAATCTGGTTATGACCATCATATTAATGTGTTTATGTGTCACCTACATAATCAGAATATAACCAAATTCTGATCAATGTCAGAATATTTTTGTGCTTGTAAACAAAATCTATTGCTTTTGTAAATATAAATATGCCATCTGATTTCTCGAAATTGGAAGATTAATCTGATTATGGAAATCATGTTAGCATGTTCACTGTATATGACATACTGTAGAAAATAAGTATATGATATTAATCTGAATATTCTTGTGCTGCAGTTAATGTTTCAGTCACCGTACAGCTCATGATAAAATGTTTCAGGTATTCTTTGCACATCCTTTGACTGACACTGGCTGTCAATCTAGACTATAGTTCTGAAGTCAATCAGTAAATAAACATCTTACTATTTTGAAGACAAGCCAGTGACAGCACTCGTTATTACTGGCTTGTCTTCAAAGCTAATTCAGAAACTGAAGATCTGGGGAAGTCACAGAAATATCTTTGACATAAACTGTACATCTTAATGTTGTCAGTTGTTTTGTGGCTTTGTGGATCTTCTGGAATTGCTGTTAACCTCTTGTTTTTGTCATGTTTAATATATGTCTTCATAAACATTTCGCACCTAGTGCTAACAATGCCAAAGTGGGTTTGATTCCCTGGGAACACACATAGTGTGAATACACTGTATACTGCGAATCACTGTAAAGATCGGGTTTGCCAAAAGCATAAATATAAATGTAAGGGCACATTACATGGAAGAGTCAGCATAAGCCTTTTTATACTGTATTTGTCTAGACTGCTTTAGAACAATGTACACATATACAGAATATCTTAACATGGATATCATTGTGTCTTGTACCCTAATGACTTGTAACCCTTGACTAATGAATTGTGATTATGAAACCGTGAACAATAATCTATACAATATATGCTTAAGAATTTCTAACCCGATCTCATGAAAGTGCATAATAAAAACAAATACTTGTGGTATTGATACGCAAAATTTGACTTGTATATGCTTGTATAATTGTATATGCTACGGGATGTGTAGGATTAGGGTTGTGGGATATATGCAATATATACCCCAACAATTGCGTATCATATGCACGCCAACAAATTTCGTAGCATATGTACGTGAAAACTGCACATTATATGCACGCCAAACACGTGCGTATCATATGCACGCCAAAGTCAAGTTTTGCGTATCAATATCACGAGTTTTCATTTTTATTTGGCGTACTATTTATACCCATTTTCATGAGTCCAGGCTCAAATTTGGACACCATTACTGATTCCAAATTGGTAACGCTTTAGATTACAGCCCGCAATGTACTGTGTAATTAAACAGAATTTACAGCGTACCTATTTGTAATTATAGAGTAGCTATAAGGGAACAATGCAACGTTTGGGGAATAAGGGGATAATAACCTGCGGAATTATAAAGCATTTATACTGTAACTATTTTATAACTAAAGGACACCTATTCTGAAATTACGTGGTATGACACACAAAGTGCAATTTTCCGCGTGAGCATAATTTACAGCTGCACATACGTGTAGGTAACTGGAAACAATGTGCAAAGTTTGGGGAATAAGAGGGTAATGACTTGGAAAATTAAAAGTATTTATACTGTTAGTATTTCATAAGTAATGCGTACCTATGTAAGATTATGAGGTATGCATGACGTACTGTGTTTGGCAACAATATTATGATTTAGAACAAGTTGCCTTATTGTAATAACATAACATATAGGATGGAGTATATTTTACACTACATACGGGGTACTTATTGTATTATTACAACATATATCTTACATGACATTGATACAAATAGTAGGCCTATAGTATTGTATAATTTAGTAATTATAGCAAAGTTAAAAACCACCATAGTCGAGATTACTAAAGTATGGGAAAATTTTGTAAAGAGTTTCTGCTATGATTTGGTTTAAAAATTTATATGAAAATTTACCTGATAAATTGCATTTGGTCATCTCAGCAGCGAATCATGTCCGTTGAGGTGCAGTAGTGGACAACTAGATTACCTGTTTCCAGCTGCTCCCAGGATATAGCATATAAATATACCATCATAATGCACATGTACGTTTATCGAATTTATGTTTTCTTGATAGCTGTAGTGCTGTTGTAGGCAAGTAGAATAAAATGTACTACAACATTTTTCTTAAGTACTATGCAAACATACACCCTTGTTACGTGTAGTTACTGTGCAAGTGTAACATCCGCGGGCTGTAATCTAAAGTGATGCCTTGTTACCCTCTTGTACGTGTAGTTACTGTGTAAGTGTAACATCCGCGGGCTGTAATCTAAAGTGATGCCTTGTTACCCTCTTGTTACGTGTAGTTACTGTGTAAGTGTAACATCCGCGGGCTGTAATCTAAAGTGATGCCTTGTTACCCTCTTGTTACGTGTAGTTACTCTGTAAGTGTAACATCCGCGGGCTGTAATCTAAAGTGATGCCTTGTTACCCTCTTGTTACGTGTAGTTACTCTGTAAGTGTAACATCCGCGGGCTGTAATCTAAAGTGATGCCTTGTTACCCTCTTGTTACGTGTAGTTACTCTGTAAGTGTAACATCCGCGGGCTGTAATCTAAAGTGATGCCTTGTTACCCTCTTGTTACGTGTAGTTACTGTGTAAGTGTAACATCCACGGCTGTAATCTAAAGTGATGCCTTGTTACCCTCTTGTTACGTGTAGTTACTCTGTAAGTGTAACATCCACGGCTGTAATCTAAAGTGATGCCTTGTTACCCTCTTGTTACGTGTAGTTACTGTGTAAGTGTAACATCCGCGGGCGGTAACAAATAAATATTTGTATTATTTAACAATTTTAACAGATCTTTTCCAAGAACAGAATGCAGAAAAAACTAATTTGCAACTACTTATACAAAATACAAAGAACTGTAAAACACACACACAAAATCATGTTCTCCATTTAATTTTAATAGGCATATTAGCATTTTTCCTTTCAGCTGTGGGCAGGAGTCGATGCTTGCAAAGTTGTCCTTGCAGTATATGAGGGAGCAGAAAACTCCTCCCCCTCTGAGGCAGTTTTCACCTGTGATCACAATTAGAGAAAAATACATTGCAAAAAAACAAAAAAAAACAAAACCGTTAATACATGTCAAGTTTGCATAATATAAAGAAGTGTTGCACAAAGCTTATATTTAACCAAATATATAAAATAAGGACTCTGTGATGACTCTGTGTCACAGCAATGTTTCAAGGAAAATCTGTAAGAGTTGCCAACACTGTGATACGGTAAAGCAATAAATAATAAATTAACAAAGGACTACAAAAGTACACAGGTAAGTGGAAAATAAAAACAAGAACTTAATAGTATAACAAAGTAGAGAATATGCGACAGTCAGTAGGTGAACTCCACTCTGATGGGCTCAGTTTTATTTATTTATTTATTTTTTGCGATGTATTTTTCTCTAATTTTGGTCACAGATGAAAACTGCATCAGAGGGGGAGGACTTTTCTGCTCCCTCATATACTGCAGGGACAACTTTGCAAGCATATGCAAAAGATCTCCAGAAATCTGTCGACTCCTGCCCACAGCTGAAAGGAAAAGTTGCCTATTAAAAATAAATGTAGAATATGATTTTGTGTGTGCGTGTTTTACAGTTCTTTGTATTTTGTATAAGTGGTTTCAAATTAGTTTTTTTCTGCATTCTGTTCTTGAAAAAGATCTGTTAAAATTGTTAAATAATAAAAACATTTATTTATTACAGCCCTTCACTTTAGATTACAGCCTGCGGATGTTACACTTACACAGGAACTACACGTAACAAGAGGGTAACAAGGCTTCACTTTAGATTACAGCCCGTGGATGTTACACTTCCACAGTAACTACACGTAACAAGAGGGTAACAAGGCTTCACTTTAGATTACAGCCCGTGGATGTTACACTTCCACAGTAACTACACGTAACAAGAGGGTAACAAGGCTTCACTTTAGATTACAGCCCGTGGATGTTACACTTCCATAGTAACTACACGTAACAAGAGGGTAACAAGGCTTCACTTTAGATTACAGCCCGTGGATGTTACACTTCCATAGTAACTACACGTAACAAGAGGGTAACAAGGCTTCACTTTAGATTACAGCCCGTGGATGTTTCACTTCCACAGTAACTACACGTAACAAGAGGGTAACAAGGCTTCACTTTAGATTACAGCCCGTGGATGTTACACTTCCACAGTAACGACACGTAACAAGAGGGTAACAAGGCTTCACTTTAGATTACAGCCCGTGGATGTTACACTTCCACAGTAACTACACGTAACAAGAGGGTAACAAGGCATCACTTTAGATTACAGCCCGCGGATGTTACACTTACATACTCTCATCAGGTAAATTTTTAAATCATATCAGAAGCTCATCACATAATTACCCCATACTTTCAGATGAGTTCAGTAATCTCCATGACCCTACATAAATAACACTAGTAAATAATATAGCTTATATTCTTTAGTAAACTGGTAAAATTTATAAAGACTATGGTTTTTAATTTCACTATAATTACTAAATTATACTATAGTATACTACAGTTTACTATTGTATCAATGTCATGTAAGATATATATGTTTTAATAATACAATAAGTAAGCTACCCAGTACGTAGTGTAAAAATATGTTGCATCATATATTTTGTGTTATTACAATAAAGGCAAATTGTTCTAGATCATATTGTTGTCAAACAGTAGGATATAAATACCACGTAATCCTAGAATAGTTACACCTTGCTAATGAAATACTAACAGTGTAAATATTTTAATTTTCCAAGTCATTACCCCCTTATTCCCCAATTGTTTCCGTTTACCTACATGTACCTTCAGGTTCAAGTTATGCTGACGTGGAAAATCGCGGAATCTACGTAAACATAAATTCAGAATAGGTACCCTTTAGTTATAAAATACTTACAGTATAAATGCTTTATAATGCCGCAGGTTATTACCCCCTTATTTCCCAAACGTTGCATATTGTTCCCTTATACCTACGAGTAGGTATTGTGGAGGTACTATATAGTTACAAATAGGTACGCTGTAAATTATTTTTAATTATGCGGTACATGGCAGGCTGTAATCTAAAGCGTTACCTCCATATTACATGACAAAATTGTTGATTTTTGGCATAAACATCGATAATTTTTACCCATACAATGTATTGTTGGCTATTGCTACAAATATACCTGTGCTACTTATGACTGGTTTTGTGGTACAGTGGTACATATAATCAGACTACTTTTAGATTACGTTTAGATTACTTTTGACCTAACTCATTCATAACATTGATTTAAACAGGATAATCTTGTACTATACTGATATAAAAATAGAAAGAGTAAGAAAATATATTCCATTCATTGTTGTTAACAACATGAAGTGCATTAAACATTACATTATCTCAAGGTTTCCCAAACCGGGGCTTGTAAAGGAACTGCAGGGGGTTCGTGAGTTTAATGAAAAGCTAATAATGAATTAAAGCATAAACATGTCAAATTAAAATAATTAATTTAAAAATAAAAATAAAACACTTACTAAAAAAAATAAACATTTTATTTGTTTACTTGCATGTCGTGTGACCATTAACCAAGAGAACCGCCAGAGAACCGTGAACATGCAAATGTGAACCTTAATTATTCCTGCATTATTAATAATTCCTGCATTTACTGTATTTTTTTGTAAATACAGACTTAAACTTGATTGAATCTATAGTATCCATGTTCCCATGAAGTTTTAGTGATAACATAGAAGAACCATTTTCAGTTCCCCAAAGAACCTTTAATTGAACAGTTTTTATGAGTCTTGACATGAGTTCACTAATCTGCAAGTGAAGAACTGGTAAAAAAAAAAAGTGTTTTGATTCAGTAATAATGAATGACTGGTATCAGTTGTCTCACACATTTAGTCCATTATGTGCTTCAGAACGCAGACGTATCGTCACCGTTCACAAATTCCACTGTGTGAGCCATCAAACTGACTGATGTTAAATGCCCTGTCTTTGTGTGGATAACACTCCATTGAGTTGCTCTGATCCTGCTGCATATGAATTACAGTAATCGCAAATCAAAAACACGCTCTCCACCAGCCAAATATTGACTGTGTTGCTCTCAGTTGTGAAGGACGGGATATAATTGTGTCAGTCTTGCTTGTGCGTCTCAACAAGAGATGTGATGAGTGACAGCTTAATACAGGCAACACATCCATTGTCAGCGATGAGCGTTTGGAACAGTGATACAAAGCCGAGGCGGGACACGGTATTCACTGCGGGACACTTACCGGTGAATAACTACCCCACAATGGCATTTACTGTCCCCTGACAAATATTGACACTGATTCAAAGCTGTGCTCGCAGGCCAGAAGAAATTATTTGAAAATGTAATGTGATATTCAGAGACTTTGCCAGTTGGGATTTTGCGTATTAGCCGTGTTGGACGTGTCTTAATAAGACATCAATCAGATGCAGTGAATTTATACGGCAATCACAATCTTGAACTAACAATATCCATTATACGATTTTTCCTTTCGTGGAAAGTGAAGGGAGCTCCAGTGCTTTGATTCCAATAGACCTGATGTTATTTCTATCTTCCGTTTAGTCACTTGTTTCTGTGCCAAACATGATGAAATCTATTACTTGCAATTTGCACTCCGACTTGCATGGAAACTGTTCGCTGTTTCTGTGAACTCTGGTAGCAAGCCTTTCGACAGGCCTCATTTATAAGTTTTCAATCCAGGAAAAACAGATTTGTTATCTTAAAACTTTTAGAGATAAAGTAGAAGATTTTGTTGCTATGGCTACCTGCCTCACACAGCACCGAGTCTCCAGGGCTTCGCAACATAAGAGATTGTCGATAAAAACAATGGCTCTAACATTTGGTAGTAATTGCTTCACGCTCTGCTCTCAGGAGGTGTTAAGGTGAAATCCTTCAGTATCATCTCTGTGCTTTTCTGCTAGAGTCTCAGGTGATGACCTTCGCTTCATATTTTTCAGCGGTACAAACAAGACCTTGAGCTTCACACTCTTTCAGCAAATTAAAGGAAAAACTGCTGTTCGCTTCTGATGTGAGCTACAGTTACTCCAGGGTCACATTTGATCGTAGCACTCGCATTCACCAAAGAAAAATATTGAGTTTGGCTGCAAGTGCAACAGTCGATTTGTTTGTGTTTTTAGTGCAAAGCCGATATTTCATCCAAGAGTATTCTGAGTCTAGTTGGAACGCCAGAACCTATTTATGTTGGTTGTACATGAGGTCCCCTGCTTTTAACAAACCAACAGAAAAAGCCTTGATGCCATGTAGCTCTATATTCAGATACTTGTTCAGCTCAACGCAGGCCTTTTGGCAGGGCCGTGCACGGGGGGGGGGGGGGGGGGGGGTGGCCCGGTGGATAGAGCCCCTGCCCCTCTGTCCTCATCGGCTGAGGTGCCCCTCTCCCCATGCCCCCCATCACCCCAGCTCAAAGTGGTCTGTTACCAATAAAGATCAACTGATTCCGTTAATCCGCTCCGTGTTTTCCCGCCCGCTCCACAGCATCACTCACAACCTGTGTGTCGGAGTGCAGACTAGGTAGTTGAATTAACAGATAGATTACATTACAGTCAGTGGATGATTCGCTGAATTAGTAATTTGGTAGTTTGTTTTTGTATTTCTGTCATTAATGATTTTCTCTCGGTTTTCTAAACGTGATAACAACAAAATATCCACGTTCTTAGAATTAGAATGTCTAATCAAATTATTGATTTAATATAAATAACACAAAATGGGCTGTTGTTGGCACACTTTGTAAACAAAAACAATCAATGCCTTCACAAAAAAGAAGACAGAGACAGAGAGGATCATGAGGACCAAGAGTGAATGCAGGCTGCTAAGGCAGTTCAACATTGCAAACTTGAATTCAAAGCTCCAGCAAGCCAGCAGGTAAATCATAGAATTTTTTGCAGTTTTTCACATTTCAATTATTGTAGCCTAATTAATTGTATTTCCCATTATAATCACTTGTCTTGATACTAGTAATCTATAACACATCATATTTATATTTTATTAAAACCATATTAATAGTAGGCCTATAAATAGTTAAAAATAATAATGCTGTAAAATATTAAATTAAATGTCTAATACTTACAGGGGAGAGTGTTTTGTTTTTGTTCTTATGTGGTCCTCAAGATATGGAAAATTGACGCAGAAGTACAATGAAAAAAATTATCCAATCATAATAAATGATCAGTATGTATCTATGACAAAGGGTTCTAAAAAATATGGCTTATAAAAAAGTGTTCCCATGGCTAAGTTGACCCGAGTCGAGTCCGTGGGTAAAATGACCATCTGACTGAATCTGATTCAAACCCATGTGAAATAAATAATAATTTAAAATATAATTTAATAATTTCCTTTTACAAACGGTCATATTTTATTTTCAGAATGTTAACATTAACAACATAAAACCAACCAAAT